>NC_071546.1:8524748-8843827 GCF_026979565.1 Vidua chalybeata
CTGTATGCAGCAGTGTTAATTAGCCTTGGGGGCAATGCATAATATTGATGAGATGATGAAAATGGAAATGCCTCTGGGCTCTGCTCTTTGCAGAGGGATTGGACAGAGTGGCACTGTCTCCCCTGCCCCTTAGGGCCTGGCACCTTGCACCTGGAGCGAGTAATCCCCACGGAAGCTGGAGGAAACTCTTAATTCTTCTTAGTGTTCCAGACTGCTGCTCAGCAAATCTCCTCACCACTGGAGCTGCAGATCTGAAATGGCATTAAAGAGGAAATCAACCTTTTGCACAGTTTCCTCTTGGAAAGTGAGTGTTACTTCTAATTATAGCGATTGCAATGTTTCAAATGCTCTCCCAGGGACCAGGATGCTGGGGGTGGGGAGGGACAGCTGGAAATGCAGCTATGTCCCCCCCTGTCCATTGATTCCTGTGTGTTATCTGTAACAGGAGTGGAGAGAAACAGCCCTGGCCATCGTCCCCATGCTACTGCTGCTGTTGATCACCAGTGTCCCTGACAGGCATCAGCCTTGGTGGCAGAAACATCTCTCCCAAGCTGTGACTGCTTTTCAAAGAACCTCAAACTGTCTCTTTTTCCCCCGCCCTCTTCCCCCAGCACTTCAGCTCTCCGTTGTCCGGCTTCCTTCTGATGGTGAGAAGCACACTGTGAGCGATTTTGCCCCCAGGCCGGGCTCTCCTGCAGAGGAGCCACCATCCATGGACGAGTTGAGCCTGCCACCTCCTGGTCACACTCTCCAGGGCTGACCACAGCTTAGAGCTTTACAGCAGCACATTTTGGCGCTTCCCCTCGTGCCCCCTCCCCCTGACCCCAGAGATCTCTTGGCTGTTGCCCTTGTGGCTCTCCTGTGGGGTGTGAGCATGTGGTTCCCCCTCTTTGGTAGAGGTGAGACTCAGAAGCTCAGCTCTGCCCCCTTTGATGTGCTTGGGTTTGGTGTCCGATGGTTTGAGGACCTGGATTTCCTGTGTGGAGAGCACACAGCACACAGAAAAGAGATGGACTTCTGAGGAGGAGGGTCCAAGTCATCCTCTGGAGTGAGGCAGGGCTGTAGCTGTTTGGCTCTGAGCCTTGCCTGGAGCATTCCCAGTTTTGGCCACCTGTTGCCCTCGGTGGCTGCTGCTGGGGGAGCCTGGTCTGCCCACAGAGCTGTGTCCCTGCTCTGTGCTGTGTCTCTGGATAATCTCATTGCAGCTACACTCAAATGCCATCTCTATGGTGATGACTCAGGCATGCAGCCCCTCTCTGGGCTCTCCTCTCCCTGTCCAAATTCATATCTCAGAGGAGCTCTCCGACATCTCGTGAATGTCTCACCACCCTTTCAAGAGCAACACGGCCAAATCAGAGCTTTCAACCTCTCCTTTTCAGCTCAGGGATTCCCTGAGCTCAGCAACACCACAATGCTGCTTTGCTGCCAGAACCTGAGTCCTGGCTTCATCTCCCGCCTCCTCCCATGTCTTCACATCCTGGGCACCTCAACAGCTTGCATAACCTTGCTAAGCCTTTCCTAAAGCTAAAACTCTCACCTTCTCTTTCATCACATCCCCCTCCACTTGTTGCAATATCCTTTCTTGGCCTCAACACACTCGCTGTGCGCCAGCTTGCATCCACTGGGATGCTGTTTCAGGCATTGCTTCCCACCTTTCCTGCCTCTCCTCCCTTCCCCCTCTGGGCTGTTCTCCTGCCCACAGCCACCCTCTGCCTCTTCTTGATCCCACCCATGTCCCTGTCAGCTGCCAGGGCCGTGTCCTCCTGTTAGTTCCTCATTTTATTTCTAAATTGCAAGCTTTGGGCTCACAGGCAGCTTTTTTGCTGCTCTCCTCACCAACGCTGGGCAATCAGGCTGCTGCATTTCAGTCGAGCTCCTATTGACTGGCACAAAAGGGAAAACTCTCTTCTGAGCAGGGAGGGGGGCACTGGATGGACAGGGCAAGGGATTTCCCCAGGCTCTTGTCGGGGAGGTGGCTCCAAGGCTGCCCATCCGTCCCTGGGGGTGCTGGGTGGGCAGGGGACACGGGGCTGTCAAGGGCTGCTGGCAGCACTGAGCTGCACCCCTGCCAGCACTGCCCAGGCTGGGGTGGGCCAGCAAAGGGATGGGATTTCAGGTGCCAATAAACATCCCTGGCTCCAAGCACTCAGCTTGTTCTTGCAGCTGTTGGAGTGCAGCTACCCCAGAGGCTAAATAAGCCTAAACAGGTCCCTAAATAGGGATTGGGAAGGGGAGGCTGCTTCAGGGGAGTGAGCAGGGGTAGAGATTTCACCTGTGAGCACAGTGAGGCTGGGAGGATGAATTCTGCCTCAGGGTCCGAGCTGTCAGCTGCACTGGCGTGGATGACATGAAGGAATGCCAGGAGCTTGCTGCACTCCTGGGTCTGGTTCCCTTGGTGGGCAGAGGAGGCTGTTCCTACAGACATGCTGCAGGACAGCTCTGGGTCTCACAGGAGACACAAAAGAATTGGGGCAGAGCTGCTGCTGTGTCCCAGAAAGGTGTTGGCAGAGCCTGTACCTGCAGTTTCCCTGCCAGCTGGACATTCATTTAGGCAGGAGCAGAAAGCTGAGATGTGCTTCTGCTCAAAAGCAAAGGCTTTCCATTCATTTATTGATGCTGGGCTCCAGCCTCATCTCTACTCCTGCAGAAGGATGAAAGCAGCTCCTCATTTTCTTCTGGCAGGAGTGGGGCAGGTGTATGTCAACAGGAATTTTATGCTGACATGTGAGGAGCTTATCCTAAAGCAGCTCATTCCTGAATTCCTCCCGCTGGTGCCGATGTGCATCACATCCTGCAGCCCTCCGAGCCCCCGGGCCATGCCCTGACCTCTCTGCAGCCCTCACAAGAGCAGCTCTTCTAAGCTGAGCCATCCAGGTGAGGCATGGCTTTAATGTGGCTGCAGAAGAGGCACTTACACCCCTTGCTGTGATCCTTTCTTACAGGGAAAGGTTCTGTTCAGGAAGATTTCATTGATTTCCTTAAGATTTAAGGATGGAAATAGTAAGAGAATCTCACCACTGCCTAGCTGTGCTCTTTCTTCATTCCCCAAATCCTCCCAGCTGGGATTTCTTAACTTTTGCTCTGTCTCCACTGGGTTTCATCTCTGGCACAACAAAAGCAGTGTCAGGTGTTCTGTTTTTCCTGTGAATTCATCCTATGGCCATGGCCTGCCTGGGGTTAAGAAGTATTGCTGGGCTCTGGGCAGTTTGCTTTGCAGCAGAGAGCACAGCTGCAAAAAAAAAAAAAAAAAAAAAAAAAAAAAAAAAAAAAAAAAAAAGGTGATGCAATATGCAATCCCAGTTTTGAAGAACTTGACTTTGGATCACATGGTGCCACCCCAGAAGTCAGTAAAAGCACTGAATGGGAAGTCCCCTAAAGTTCCCAAACCCCCATAATGTTCCCACAGTGCTGGCCTGGAGGGGTGCTGTGGATGTGCTCCATCTCTGGACAGGGAAGGGCACCACGGTGCGGGCAGGCACTGATGGGCTGCTCAGGTCACTTCTGCCTGCCTGGAATCACCCACTTCCCCAGGATGCCCTGGCTGAGCAGTGCCAAACTGGCTCAAACAAGCCCCAAACAGTTTGGATGGAGCTTTCTTGGCTCTGTGCTTGAAGCACCTTTAGTTATTATCTGAGCCAACAAGGTCTTCTGATGGTGTCTTGACACATTTACCTTTTCTCTACTAAAAAGGCCAAAGCAGAGTCCACAGGTGCTCAGCACAGAAAGCAGCTTTGCCTTGCTGTGCCAGGTGATGCAGGGCTCAGCCCTCACTGTGTCACCCTGCCAAAAAAATGAAGGCCTTGCTGTTTCCACTGAAATTAATCCTTATGGGAATCTGCTCTCTGATGCAATGCTCAGCAGGAGATTTCTTTTTTCCCATCACTCCGCTTATTTCAGCTTGAAAAATAAACAGAGGCGAAAAAGCAATAGACAGTAAAAATATCTGGGAGCTGCTGGAAGAGTTAAGGGTTTGCCGTCTGTCCGTGGGGAGCGCGGCGCGATGGGGAGCGCCGGGTGCTGCCTCAGCTGCCATTCTTCAGCACTGGGAGCCGAGGGAAAGACTAAACACCCTGCCTCCTATTTTGGCTCAGGATTACATTAGAAATAATAAACATCTGAGCTCTGATTCTCAACTGACAATATCTCTAAATGGAAGGGAATGTACAGGATGGGAACCAGCAGCCAATGGCTGAAAGTAGTGAGCAGCTACTGCTGGGAGGAGGAAATGTGTGGAGAGGCAGGGGAGGGGGCTGCAGTGGGGCTGGGGGTGCCTCAGAGTGTGGGATGGGGACCAAAGGAGCCTGCTGGAACCTGCATTCCTCTGAGGGCAATGGCAAGGTGGAGGAGGAAGAGGAGCAAGGCTCTTGTGTTTCTTCACTGCTTCATATCTGGAACATATCTGAATCCTGGGCTCGAGCTTCAATTAGGCCTAAAAAATGCTCAGGTCCAGAGTGCTTGGCCTGAGGCTTCTGTTTGTGCTGGCCCATTGCCCACAGCAGGAGAGGGCTGGTGTGCTGGGGACTTGGGACCAGCCCTTTGAAGCCCATGGCTGTGACAGTCTCCTGGCTTTGCTCTGCATCTCCAGGGCTGCTCTGCTTTGGGGTTCTTCTTTTGCCCCTGTACCCTTGGCACTTCGCTGCTGGGTCCATTTCTCCCTGCCTTTGCCAACCCAGCACAGATCCCCTCAGTGATGGAGTCTGCATTTGAGAGGGTTTTTTTTTGAACTCTTCATCAGCAGAGCAGAGTTGAGTGGAGAGCAGGTTTCCTTGTTCAGTGGCTGAACTAAAAACACTCGGGGAAGAAAATCATGTGGGGTTGAGCTGAGATCTGTGGGAAAGGCTCCCTTTGGGTGTGCTCAAGAAGACACATGAGCTGCTGAACACCTCCAGGAGCTGGGGCTGGTGGCCTGCAAGGCTGGGTGACCTTGTGCCTGTCCCCAGCCCCATGACAGCACTGTGCTGCCTCACAGACCCAGGAGGAAGAGCTGCCCACAGCCATGGGAGCTGACTCAGCCTCTCTGTTCACTTTTTCTTCCAGGGGTTGTTCCTCTGAAAGCTGTTGGTAGCTCTTTTTCTCCATTTCCCTCTCTTCTAGAGGGCTCATCTGTCATCACCTGCAGACCACCCCCAGTGGTGCTTCCGTGAGGAACCCAGTGAGGTTTGTTGTGTGAGACCAGAGAAGGCAGAGTCAAATGTCTTTGTGAGAGTGACAGAGACATGTGAGACCTGATTTCCCAGGGAGGGAGGAAGGGAGAAACTCTGCAGGTGTTTGTTGGCTTCAGGATGATTAAAACCCAGACCCACACTCGTGGTGTGCTCAGGGTGGGCACACGTGGGTCCCCACGGTGCTGGGCAGTGTGACCTGCAATCTGACAGCCATAAGTGCTGGGGCAGGGCAGGCTCACCTCCACCTCCTCCTCTTCCCTGGCTGTAATTTCCTGCAGTGAACCAAATCATCGTTTCACTGGAAATAGATGAGTAGCAGGAATACCGAGAACAGGTCCTTGGGGCATCTGTCTCGTCAAGGGGATGGGTCAGCAGAACCACTCAGACTCAAACACTGGCCATGTATTGCCTCCTAAATATGGCTCCATTCACCAAGAGGTGGATTCCTGATGAGATGAGCTCGAGTCAGGCAGCAGAGCACTCTGCAGAAAATAGCCTGAGTGAAAGAACCAGCCGAGTATAGGAATTTTAATTAAACCTGACAAACCCTGAGAGGAAAAGGGGAGAGACAGAGACCAGCTGGCATAAAAATGCTGAGTAATCTGGGTTTGATGAGTGCTCTTGACCTGCTGCAGTTTAGGAGGATGTGCATGTCCCTAGGTGCAGGGGCCAGCCACAGGTCCTTGCACGATGCTGGGTCAGGAGAGAAGCCAGAAGGAGCTCTGATCACGCTGTGCTTTGCACAAATACATTAAACCTTCCTTGGCAGTAAATTGGCACTGGGATGATCTGCCCTGTTTCTGACAGCATTGAGATGATGGGGTATGAAGGGAGGATGGACGGTGCTTGTGGGGGATTTTGTGCCCCCTCCTCGTGATGCAGATGTGGCTGATCCATCCTCTGCAGTCTCCAGCTGATCCGGGCACGTTTTTGAGACCCTTTGCCCTTTGCCATGTTCCCATGCCATGCTCCTGAGGGCAGGCAGGACCATGCAGGAGCTGGGAGCAGTCCTGATGCCTGGAGCCTTATCAGAGACTCACAGACTGGTTTGGGTTGGAAGGGTAAAGCTCCTTCTGTTCCACCCCCCTGCCATGGGCAGGGACACTTTCCACTATCCCAGGTTGCTCCAAGCCCTGTGCAAACTGGCCTTGGACACTTCCAGCTATGGGGCAGCCACAGCTTCTCTGGACACCCTGTGCCAGGGCTCAGCACCCTCACAGGGAAGAATCCCTTCCTTATATGAACCCAGCCCTGCCCTGTGCCAGTTTCATGCCATAACCCCTCATCCTGTCACTCTCTGTCCTTGTCAGAAACCCTCTCCTGCTCCAGGAGGAGTGTGGGCAGCGTCCCTGGGCCAGGAGTGGTGCTGGGTGGGTGGCACAGGCTGTGCAGCTGGGCACAGTGTCTGTGGCATGGGCACAAACCAGGGAAGGGCTGTGGGAGCTCCTGGCTGTGCACAGGGCCTGGCTGCCCTTGCTGAGCTCTCTGGGGTGTTTAAACACAGTCTGAGCCAGCTCTAAGTCCCCTTGGGCTATTAATGCAAACAGAAAGGCATCGGTGGTACATTTTAGTTTAGCTGGAAAAGCCTTCAGAGCGATGCTGAATAAGGATTAAAAGGCCATTTAATCTATTTTTTTTTTGCCTTTGCAAACACAAGGAAAATTCAAACCAGCTGACAGGGCTGGTGGTTTTGAGCCAGTTGCAGCAGCCTCTGGGATTTCCTCGGCATGTTGGAACTGCCTGTGGGGAGAAGCTGGAATGAACCAGGTAATTTGGGCTGTGTCCTGGTGGTGTTGCAAGCAGGGGTGGCTGATGGGCTGCTCTGCTTTCCCCTGCCCTGTACTGGAGCCCTCCCCCATGTGCAGTGAGCATTGTGCCAGATGTTTTACCTGCCTGGGGTGAGAATGGATTCCTGCCCAAAGAGGAGAGCCAGGGAAGCAGAGCTAAAGAAGGCAGGAGGGATGCTGGAAAGATGCATTTTACTATGTGGATCCTGCTGGCAGCCAGATACATCTCCAGGCATCCCTCCCCTTGCCTGCATGCCCAGCATCTTTGCTTGGCTCTGCCCTGGCGGATCCAAACCCTCCATCTGTCTCCTGGGCTGGAGATGATATCAAACCCATGTTGCTACTCTGTCCCCGCTCTTATTTCCCAGCCCCACGTGTGTGGCTCGGGGGATCATTTCCTGCCTGTTTAACCCAACTGGGAGGATTCTTCAGGTGCTGTTCACATCTGCCCTGGCTGACAGAGCCCAGCCTGACACATCCCTGCCTGCACATGAGTCTAACCAGCTCATACTTCACCTGGTTTTTCAGCCCCACTCCATGATCCATGTCCATCCACTCCTGGTAAGATGTCTTTCACCAGTCCTGAATACAATTTTTTCCTGAGTGCAAGTTCCATCTGGAGTAATTGCATCTTTATTGCAGCCATTGAATTATGCAAATAATAAAACTCCATTAATTTGGCATAAAATGAGAGCAGCAGAGACTGCAAGGAGGATGCCCATGGGGTACAACTGCAGTATCCCGTGCTGGATGCCACTTTTTGGTGCCTGTAGGAGGGCTCAAGCTTTCCACAAACACTCCTGGGGCCCTCCTGGTGAACCCCAGTTCCTGCCTGCAGTTGAGCTGCACATGTGAGCGAGGGCACATCCCCAGCTCGTGTGCCAGAGCCCATCTTCATGTGCCTGCAGCGCTCTTGAAATGTGCTCAAACATTTTGACTAAGCCCTTTGCTGTCCCCATCCCAGCTCTGTGCTATCCCTGGAAAATGCTGGCTCTTGCTGTGGGCCAGGCTCTCCTGGCTGCTCCGCTAGCTGCCGGTTGGTTCAAATTAACTTTGCAAGCAAAGCTCTGCTTCGTTTTCTTCTGACTCCAACAAGCTCTGGGCTGCTCAGCGCCTGTGTGGCCTGTCCCCCCCGGTGCCGTGGGGACAGAGCTAATGAAAATCATTCTGGTTGGAAATCACAGCCTGGGAGAATGGGTTTCTCCTCTTCTCACCAGGAAGCCGGCTGGAGAGCCCGGGTGGCTGAGCAGAGGAAACTGGTTTTGGGGACCAGGCGGGGATGTGGAGCAGGGCTGGGTGCTGCATTTGGGAACGGTGGTGGCTGGGAAAGGGAGACTCCCTGCAAAGCTCTGAGCTTTGCTTTTATGCAAACCATGAGCATGGGCTGGATACACCAGCCAGAGAAGCCAGGGTGCCATAAAGACTTCAAATCCCCTGTGCACCAGAGCACAACCCCCTTCAGAAATTGCCTGGTGAACTCGCTGCCTAGGACAGACCACGTAAAGGGACGGGTCCCAACACACCTCAGGTGCCTGCAAGGATTTTAGAAAGAGCCTGGTGCATTCTTGGGAAGCCTTGATCCATGTGTGCTCCCATTGGTCCTGGAGCACATGGGTACCAGCCTGCTAATTACCATCCCTGCATCCCCACAGCCTCACCCCTTGCTTGCCCCAGCGTGGCTGTGACAGCAGGTTCAGTAAAGAGGGGTTTTTTTGGCTGGAAATCCAGAAGAATCCTCAGTCTGCAGGGGAATAGAGAATCCTTGGGAGGCCAGGAAGGCTCCAGGGGGGTGTACTGGGGCTGCTCTGTTGGGGTCATCCCAGCCTCCATAGCACTGCAGGCTGGACTGGACATAGGACAGTGATTAATTACATTTCACATTGCTTTGCCCACACAGTGAAATTAGCAATCCTAAAAACGAGGGGCAGTTTCCCAGGGGACGAGCTGAATCTCAGCCCAGCAGGGCCTGGTCTCCTCTCTGTGGCTTGGTGGAAGCAGCATGTGGGGCTGGCAGAGCTGAAATGCTCCGTGTTCCACTTCAGTGAGGAGCACCCGACACAGCTGGGCTGGCTCTGAGGACGTGTTTGGCCTCTGGCCTGTCCCATGTCCACAGGGTCCCGCGTGGCCTCGGCCAGCTCTGCCATGGGACACGTCCCACTGCCCCTCTGGGTTCTGCAGCCCCCCAGCACAGTGTCCCTGTGGCTTTAGGAGGAGAAGAGTGTCAGTGGGGAGCACGGCAATTCTCTTGGTTGATTCAGAGAGTGGAAACACCAAAAAGCTGGGGCTGACGTGCTCAGTGCTTTGGCAGTGCCCGGCGTTACCCGATGTGCTCAGCCTGCAGCTGGCTGCTGCTCCCAGGGGAGTGGGTGGAACCGTGCTCCAGGCTGAGGAAGGGAAGCAGGAGTGCAGAAGGATGCTGTTCTCTCCAAAGCCAGCCCCAGAGCTGGCTGGAAAGATTTCTTTTGGAAATGTTGGCACAAGTTGCAGGGGAAATCACTCACAGAGGAAAGGCTGGCTTATTCTGAGGTTTCTCCTGGGTTTAGGTAGCTCAGGAGGGTGTGTTTGTAACAACTGCACTCTGTGAGGAGCAGAGGGAGAGAATTAACCTCTGAGTCTCTCAGGGGGAAGAAACCCACTGTCAAGCACAGCCCAAAGCTCAGAAGAGCAAATTGATTTCATTCCTGCATTTCTGTCTCCTTCCTATCAGCACCCATGGAAGCACCCATGAAGAACTTGTCAGTGATGAGCTTTGGGAACAATTCTTTCCACAGACTTTTCTTTCCCAAAGAAAGAAAGAAAAATTAAAAAAAAAAAAAAAGCTTCTGAGTTGCTGGGTCAGCTCTTTGGCTGCTGCTGGTGGTTCCAGTGGATGCTTTTCCCCTCGTTAAAGCCTGCCCTGTGCGGAAATGCGTGAGCTGGGGAACTTTGACACCCTGGTCCCTGCCAGGGCCCTGCCACCACGTCTGCTGTGATTGATGACTGTGCACAGGGGGCTGCAGATGCTGTGGTTGCACAGAACAACAGGGAGCTGGTTCCTGTGGTCGGGGGAGATGCTATCTGCCTGGGATTTGCCTCAGGAAAAGCCCCCCCAAGGCCTTCCCTTCAAGTTGCAAAACCAGTTGAGGCCACCCCAGATTTGGCTGTTTCTTTGCATAAGCACTAAATGGAAGGGAAGATTTTAGCATGATTTTAGCACCCCTTCAGATGTGCTGCTCAGTGGGAAAGTGGGCAGGAAAGCCAAAATTCACGATGGCTGCTGCATGCAAGGACACAGGCTTTGGTCAGACCTCTCCTGGCTCAGAAACGATGGAATTGATGGAGCCATGGGAAAAACTGAGCTGCAGGGATGTGATCTCTGGACCCTTGACAAGGGGAGCTCTGGGTGAGTGAAGATGTGACACTGGGTCTTTAGAACCTCGGGCTGTGTGTCCCCAGACCCTGGGGCAGTGGTCACTCCTGGGATGAGCTGGGTGGACTTTGCCACTTGCCCTCACAAGGGAGAGCTGAGCCTCCTGACCTCCGTGGGGCTGGACCCCTCAGCCCCATGGAGAGTCTCCATTTTGAGCTCTTTTCTTCTTCATGACACGTGGCTAAGATACAGATTTCCAGGGGCCTCTTTTTTATGTACAGATTATTTGTGTGGGAGCTTCCCAGAAGGATGGAGCCCACCTAAACATACAAATACACATAAAACCTCTTGCTGCTTCAGAGTGTAAAACAGCCCTGCTCAAATATGTTGTAAAACCAGGCAGATCAAGTCTCCCCTGCTGTTAACAGCTGCTGTCAGCTGTAAAATACCTCCTTTTTCAATTTGCTGTACCTGGACAAAGCAATCTGCCCGGATTTGGTGAGACACCATGCCCATCTATCAGCTGCTGTCACCCTACCCTGAGTCTTGCTTGATCCCAGAGAATCAATCCTGCCTGATGTATAAATACTCGATCTGGAGTCTCAGCTGTGGAGGAGAACACAGAGCTGTCAGATAAGCTGCAATTAGTACATTTATCTACTTCATTTTCCTGTCGTTTCCCAAACACCATTTGCCTGCCTGCTTTTAATACACGTTATTAAACCTGCAGTAAATGTTGATTAAAGAAGCCTTAATCCCAGGTGTTTGTTTTCTAACACTGCTGTGAGATGCACTCTTCAACTGCCTTCAGGAAATTTTATTTTTTTAGGAGTTTTTTCCACCTTCCAAGCACAGTTATGCCCAGGAAATAGGATTTTAAGAGCAGATCAGTGAGTTGTCCTTCTGATTTGCTTTGATGTGCTTGGCTCCACTGGAGAGGGTGATGGGTCACAGCTTTGCAGGCAGCTCTGCTGCCATGGAGAAGCACTTCCAACCCTTCACCAAATGCTCCACAACCACTTTAAACAAAACACTGCGGAAGAGATAGATATATTCTTATTAGTCTTGCAAGAGAAACTACAGCAATCAATCCCAGTGCTAGACTAACTCCTTCCCTTTGCAATTTGGATGTTTAGAAGTAATTTGGGGAGTAATCTCTGCAAATGGCAGCATGGAAGTAACTGCCTGCAATAAAACATTGCGGGGGTGACTGTTATCCTAATGATATTTCCAACAAACATTACTGAAATATGTTTTCCTCTCTAAAAATGGCAACAGAATTTAAGTGTTCTTAGTGGTAACATGGAAATGGAGTAAAAATTAGCTGGGTTGGTTCTGTGATGATGATGATTTCTTTATTATTGCCATGGTGGGTGAATTTCCCCCTTCCTACTGCCCTGTTTATCCAGGGTACAGCATTATTCCCTGTTCATTATTCTCTGCTTCACGACCTGCTTGTGTGCAATTTCATGTGACAAAGCCCCTCTCCATTAAACCAATATAAATAACTGCTATATTCTTTCACAGAGGAAGCAGGAATATTTCACGTGGCCATAGCATTACAGGAAAAAACTGTTGGCCTGATCCCAATGGCCTGTTCTCTCTCTTTTTTTTTTTTTTTTTTCCAGATGGGTTAATCTCTTATTCTTTGTGAATAATTTATCCAGGTATGCTTGGAGAAATACTCTGAAGAAATTACAACTGTCTTAAAACATCTATATCAGTGCTCCCTGTTGGGAAGGCTCTCCAGTGATGCCTAAAGAGCTTTCCTTTTATCCTTTCAGCAAAGTGGTTTCCTCTGTGTGTGTGAGCAAGCCAGGGGTGTTGGGCTGTGCTGGGATTTTGGGAGAGGAGCTGGGGAGGGTCAGAAGCTGGAGGTGGGCAGTGATGGGCAAGGTGTGTGGACCATCCAGCCATCATCTAATTGTGAGGTTAGAGGGTGGCTGAGATGTTTGGGGATGCAGTTTGGAGCTGGGCAAATCCTCTGGGACCTGTGACAGAATCACAGAATTTTTAAAGCTGGAAAAACCCTTAAGATTTTTCAGCACAACCATCACTGCAGCACCAACAAGGGCAACACTAAACCTGTCCCCAACTTCCACATCTACACATCTTTTAAATCCCTCCAGGGATGGTGACTTCACCACAGCCCTGGGCAGGCCATTCCAGTCCTGGACAACCCTTTCAGTGAAGAAATTTCCCCTGCTAAGAAATCGAATCCTTCCTTTAACTCAGTCTGCTGGCTGCAGTTGGGTTGGGTTTATAGAGCAGGATAGCTGAGGGTGGGGGGCTGCAGGGGGACCTGCCCACGCCTTCCTTGGGTGTGTGGGTGCATGTTGGGTGCCTCTGGTTGCAGATGGAGCCCATGGTGGCCAGATCTCTCCAGCCAATTGCTTCCTGTTTTTCAGCATTTCCAAACTAAACTGGGATGGATGGAGAAACACTGCCAATCCTTGCTCCTGCTTCCATCTGGCCAAACCTGCTGAGAGGCCTTGCAGGCCAGAAGGAAAAACTCACCAGGATCATCATCAAGGCATCTGAAATCCCAGGACATCATAAGCTACAGGAAACACAAGCAGGAAAAATTTGGGGGAGGCTTCAGACATTTGCTGTGCCTGGTGCTCCTGCTCAGAATGCAGCCAAGCATCATCCTCCCCCGGAGTCACAGCACAGCCCTGCATGGCCAATTAAATTCTGTGTGAAATGAAGGCCGGGGCGTTGCTCAGCCCTCGCTGTCCCTGTGGAAGGGGGGCTGCTGTCGTTAGCAGGACTGTCCCCACTGAGAGGGGGAGCCGGCTCTTTGCTGCTCCCCGCCGCTGCTCGGGATGCTCTTTCCATGCGCTGCCTCTGGCAGATGCAAAGCTATTAAGGCAGGTGATTAAATGCGATGCCTCTCTATTGATCCTCCGCTGCTTCACAGAGCCAGGGCTGACGTTATCCTCTTTGGATATTCATGGAGCTGCTGCTGAGAGCCGGCTCGGAAATCCTTCTGGACAAAGGTGTCAGCAGCCGCCTTCTGCAGCGCCTTCTGCAGCGCCTCGGCTGCCAGGCTCCTGTGCGGAGCTCCTGGGCACGGGGGGACAAGGGCTGGTGGTCATCGGCCTGTGAACGACCATGGTGTGACCCCATGCTGGCTGTGAAGGTCCGTGGCCAGGAGGAGGAGGAGGAGGAGGAGGAGGAGGAGGAGAGGTCCTGGTGCATCCTCCCGTTCCTGCAGCTCAGGCTCCCTCAGGCTCTGCACTGATGGGGTGCTGATGTCCTCTCTCCTCTGGATGCTGGGCAAGCCAGGCTGTACCTCTGGGGATCACTTCCTACTGGTTGTGAATACCATTTTTCCAACGGTTCATGTAGTTTTGGTTTTCTCTCTCCTATTTGCCTAATTTTTAATGGAAGCATCCCCCCATGAGCAGATGCTGAGGGAGCCCGAGTGACACCACTTTCTTATTTGGATGGGAAAGTCAAGGACAGAACAGTTAGAGCAGGCAGGCTGTTCTCCAAATGCACTAGAAAAAACCCAAAAAATTTGGTTTTAAGGCATTTTTACTAGGTGTTTGGTTTGCAGCCAACAGTCTAATGCATCACTGAGTTTAGCTCCATCCATTCTGCGGTGCAGTTGCCCAAGAAATCAATGCCCTGACATACTTTCCTTTGCTAGAAAATACACTTTTGCTTGAGTGGGTGTGAAAACCGAGCTCTTGCCAAAACCTTGTGAGTGCTGGGGAAGGCTGTCCCGCTGAGCCCAGCTTCCAAAGGAGCCACAGGACAAAGGCTTCACTCTCCGACTTCTGTTCTACCCGCAGGGGCCGCGGGGCTTTGAATACTGACCAGAGAGCAATTTAACGAGGGAAATGTCTTCCAGTTTCTGGCTGAAAAGAACCTTTTTCTAGTGCATGGCCAGGTGGTTTGTAATCTAGGCAGATTTTCTGACTTCCTGAATTCATAAAGGATAAAAAAATCCCCCTTGCATCACCTGGGTTGGGCTCTGACTTCTGCACAGACACAGCTTTGCTGTGTTTGCTGAGGGCTGCCTGCTGAGGTGGTGGTGATGGGCTCCCCCCAGCAAGGGTGATTTTTTGAAGCTGTTCTGCAGGGCCAAGTGCCTCTGCATGATTGCCCACTGCGAGCATGGGTTTTGGGAGATGGTGGTTTCCTGCAGGGACAATCCCCATGGATTTGGGTCTGGGGGTTGCTCTGCTGCTGTCAGCCCTCTGCCATCCCAGACCTTGGCTCGCAGATCTCTATCTCACTGCTGATACTGTCCATCCCCCTGCCTCCCTCCTGCGAGGTCTCTGACTCAGAGCCCGACAACTTTATAGGTTTTCCAGAGCCTTTCCAGTGCTACTGAGGCCGTGCCTTTCATTTTGAGGGTGAAGCAAGGAATAGTTAACGCCTTCAGGAAGGGGTGAGCCATGTGGCTGGGCTGGCTTGTGCAAGACCACTGTCCCTTCATGCCCCACATGCCTGCTCCTGGTGCAGCATAGAAAAGCATAGGAATGCCCTGATGTCATTCCTGGAGGGTATTGGAGGGGCTTACTTGTGTTTCCAGCTCTGCTGGAGAGAGGCTGGACGGTTTTGTTCACATCAGAGCCCTTTGCTGCCTGCTGGGATCTGCCTGGAGCAGGGGCATGAGCAGGGTGTGAAGTGCCCACAGTGAGTGGCCTTGGAAAGCCTCAGGAAAGTTTTACAGGTGTCCTGGGCACAGGGTGCTGTCAACCCATCAGAGGCTCCTGAATGCTCATCTTCTGGATGGACTGACAGCTCCCAGCTCCAGAGCCCCCAGGAGAAGGAGGGGTGACCTCCCTGGTGCCCTTCCAGCCTCACTGTGCCCAATGGCACAATTTCCTGTGGCCTGGGAAAAGCACACACTCCACCTTGAGGTTCAAGTACCTCTAAGAGGTACTGGATGTCCTATCCCCTGCCCAGCTGCTTCTTTTCCTCCTGTGGGTCTGGCCAGCTCCTGGGCAGAGCTGTTTGCTCTCCCCAGTCTTGACACCCACACCCTCTGATGGCAGCACACCTTGGGGACTCTCTTCTCACCTTGGCGGATGCCAAGGTCATTAATCCACTTTGCGGATTAAAAAACTGAAAACATTTGGAGCATGAGGAGCCGTGGCACAAACCCCTGCTGCCCCAGCACCCAGCACCATCCCTTTGAAGGCACTGCCAGTTTGCAGTACCAGGCCAAAAATGGGACTTTTTCAGTGGAAAAAAAATGTGCAGCTGGGGAAGGGCACAAAAACCCGGTGTTTACTCCTTTACCACATTATAATAGGATTGTGATGGGGAGGAGTGAAGTGATGCAGGGAGCAGAGTGCTCGTGAGTGACTCCTGCATTTGTGGAAGGGGAGGCTGATGGCAGGACCCACATCTTTGGGACCAGGGATCAACAGTGGTGTGGGGTAGACAGTGGGGCTCTGGGGAGGAGCAAATAAAACTCCAGAAGAAAGGAAAACCAGTAGCAAAATCTTCAGAATGATCCCTTTCTTCTGTGCCCAGAGCCCTTGAACCAAACCTTTAGCTGTTCTGGAGGGATGTGCTGCAGGAGGACAGTGGCTTCCCCCCTCGAGCTTGGGGTTTGCACAGAGATTGAGATCTCAGCTGGGACAGAAATCCAGTCAGCAGAGTGCAGAGGAAAGAGCAGGGAGAGGCACTTAGGAGCCCCTGTGTGACACCTGTGAGCTCTGTGTGAGCTCTCTGTCCTGCTGGATGGCCGTGTGTGGAGAAAGCAGCTCTCAATTTGAGCTGAGTATTTTCCAAATATCCAAAGGTTCTGGGGAGTCGATTTTCATTACCTGCTCACTGCAGGTCACTTCTTTCCAGGGCCTGGGAAGATGCTTTCTGAAATTTAACTGCAGAAGAGGAGTCAGTCAGATGTGCTCCAAGTAATTTCCACTCCTGGAGCCCCAGGAGGAGGATGGTTATCCCTTTTAGGGGGAAAAGTTGCTCCCAGTGCTATAGAAATGGTGTGAGCTTGGGCTCAGCCAACTGCCTGGAGCAGTGAAGTCCAAGGGAGAGGCTCTTTGAGCCAGCACACTATGCCCAAAGGATCCCAACTCTTTCTCCTGCAGGGTGGCCGGGAGAGAGGCTGAGGGAGAGATGACCCCAAACCTCTGCCCTGAAGTTACAGCAACTGAACGAGAGCAGGGGTTGGGAAAGTGACCGGGGTGCAGCGTTTGGGGGGGGGGGGGGGGGACAGTTTGGGGAGCCAGCTGTGAAGCTTAGCACAGACATTCCCCATCCAGCAGAGCTGCTGCAGGTTTCCTGAACTCTGCTCTAAGTGCAGAGTCCAGCAGTTTGTGCTCAGCCCTCGTCTCACAGGTAGCCAGCTGTGAGTGCAAAACCTGGCCCAGGTGGCTGTGACCTGGAGAAGCTGAAGCTCTTGTCCCGCCCCGAGACATGCTGGATCTGCAGATGGACTATTCTACATGCCTTCGCAGAAGCTGAGCTAGTACAGAATGGTGTTTTTCTTTACTTTTCACGTGCCTCCCCTTGCCCTTGTCCCTCTGGTGCCACCCTGTCCCTGCGCCGGTCCTGCTCCATCGCTGCCTCTCTCCTGCCCTGCAGGGGAAGCTGTGACCCGCTCCTGGTGTGAAGGAGATAACGCTGGAAGAAATGCTCTGCCAGATCAGTGAATTCAGCTCATTACAGAGTGTTCCCACAAATTTCTGCTGCCCTCTTATCAGCCCATCAGCTTAACCAGATCACCCTTCAGCTCCCAGCAGACACCTCTGTGCCTCTGCAGTCCGAGCCTTGGGAGCTGCAGCCTGACTCACACTGTGTGGGAGAAAGTAATTGTTCCATCCACAGCAAATTGGACCTGTAATAACCTCTCTCTCCATAACAGCAATGATGCTCCTTCAAAAATATATTTTAATTGATTTTGGATAATGAATTCAGCTTAGCAGGGAGCGGGCAGTGGAGGGATGAGGAATGGCTGGATGGGGAAGAGCAAGTGGAAGGGAGAGGTGGCTGTCGTGTCCCGTGGAGAAGGTGCAGGAGGCTTGGTGCTGTGGGCAGGACACAGGCAGGGCAGGGCATGGACAGCCAGACAGCCAACCTCTGGGGCACGAGCAGAGGGTGAGCAGCACCACCGGACTCACCATCAGCCTCTCCCAGGGCTGTTTCTTGGCACTGTGCAAGGGCTGTGCGCACACAGAGCCTTGGAGAGCATTGCATGTGCGTGAAAGGGCTTTCCTTCCTCCTCCTCTTCCTCCTCCTCCCTCTGCCAGCCACTGCAGAGGCTTCCCCAGGGTTCTCTGCCCATGCCCTGGGGTGCTGAGGGGCTGTTTCATATCTTTGAAAAAGGACAGTCGCCCCTTCCTCAGCAGCTGTGTTGTGAGCCAGCAAAGAGCACCTGATGGAAGGCGAGCTGCATCCAAAACTCCAGTGCCATCCTCTGCAAGGCTTTGTTCATCCTCTCAGCTCACAGCAGAGATATTCAGGGGGTTAATGTGAGATTGCCATGTATCACTGCAGCTGTTTCAAGTCCTCTGCTTGGAGATGCCTCTGTTCCTGTCTCTTGCTGGGAAGAAAATGCAACAATGCTCTCTAGAGGCAGAAGAAGTCAAGGAGAGCTTTGCTTTCCCTGGCTCTGTCTTTCATCATGACCTCACTGCTCTTCCCAGCTGTTTATTTCCCACAGAAACAGCTGTTTCTGGGCATTTTGGCCTCCTGAGATGCAGCCTGGGTAGTTTGCTGCCCCCTCCCTCCTCACAGGACGATTGATGCAATTATTGCGGCTGATCAGAGGAGGGCTGGGAGAAGTGGCGAATATTTGGGTCAGGGTGGGGAACATTTTGGGTCAGGATGGAGCTCTGGGCAGAGCTGGCTGTGCAGGGTGATGGAGGAAAGGGGAAAGGGCTGGAGGAAATGTGCTGCAGCATGGCCCAGCATCACTCTGGGGCAGGGAAAGTGAGGCTTGTCCTCATGCTGAGCCACAGAATCCCAGAATTGTTTGGGTTGGAAAAGACCTTAAAGTTCATCTCATTTCACCCTTCTGCCATGGGCAGGGACACCTTCCACTCTCCCAGGGTGCTCCAGCCTGTCCTTGGACACTTCCAGGGATGGGGCAGCTACAGCTTCTGTGGGCAACCTGTGCCAGGGCCTTGGCACCATCACAGGGAAGAATTTCTCTCTAATATCCAATTTAATCCTGCCCCTTGTCAGGTTTGATGCCATTCCCTCTTGTCAGCTGGGCTCGCTGTGCTCTCAAAATCAGTAGGGATTGTCCTTTACCTTCTACCTGGAGCTGGTTGGATGCAAAACCCAGACTACCCCTGGACATCAAGAGAAAATAGAATAATTAATTTTACTATCCTGGCCAGTTTCCAGTCCACTCAATTACATTCTGCTGATCCACCCTGCAATCCCATATGTTGTTGTTTATTTTATTAGCTCATATTGCAAATCTTTCAGTAAGAACTGCCCTATGAATAGCCTTGACTGCTGAATTAATTGTGCTGCTGAAAGTTTCAGGTTAATGTATAAAATGTACTTGCAGGCCCTGGATAAAGGAAACAAAGGAAATTATATTACTGAGCTGGACTGGGCAAACCTCATGTCCCCAAGTGACTGAGAGGATACATAAAGAATTAACTGGACAAATCACCACCTCACACAGAAGAATTTCTTCCCAATATCCCATCTAACCCTGCCCTCTGGCAGTGGGACGGGATTCCCTCTTGTCCTGTCACTCCAAGCCCTTGCCCAAAGTCCCTTTCCAGCTCTCTTGGAACCCCTTTAGGCACTGGAAGGTGCTCCAAGGTCTGGCAGTTGTGAATAACGCTGGCTTGGGCTCCATCAGCCAGAATACCTGGACCTGCCCTCCCAGGCAGCTGGCCTGGGTACCTGTGTGCTTCTTTCTATTCCTGGTAACTTTCCTGTTGGAAAGCAAGTCCCATATTGCATGTCTGCCTTTATTCAGGATGCTGGCTGCATCTGGCCACATCTTTCAGCTTTTATTATGTGCAGCCTGCCAGCCAATGTGGGTTGTGTGGGGCTTTGTGCTTCCTCTGCTGTGCTCTGATCTATCAAGAGTGGCAAATCAGCGCCGGGGGCGACACGTGCAGGCTGCAGATAAACATGGGAGGGCAGTTTGTGTTAAATTGCACCAGATTAAAGCATTTCTGTTTGGGAACCCTTGCTCTGGTTTAATTTCATGGAGTTCTGTGCTCTGAGAGACTCAGTTGCTACGGGGAGCTCACTGCCTTTGGAGCTTGAAGGGATCACTGTGGTTATTTACTCCGACCTCCAACGAGGTGTAAAGTATTCCCCATAATTCTGCAAGCCCCCAGTTCTGCCTGAGCTCCTACATGTGCTGTATCTTAACTTCACTGATACATGGTAGCAAAAGCCTAAAAGACTTTGTTAAATTTGGAAATTACGCTGTCAATTAAAAGCTGTCTTGTTTCTAGCTCCTGCTTTATTTCACTGCAGTTTCCAGTGCCAGGGGCTCGTTGTGGCTTTCCCTGCTGCATTAAAAGATGTTATTGGGCAGCACTGGGCAGGCTGTCGCAGAGACACTGGAGGGAGATGGCTGGATGGCCTGGGTGAGTAACTGGGATTCACAGCTGCTGTGGGAAGGGGACAGGCAGGAAGGGATGATAAGGGAGTGTATGAAATAACAAAGGCCTGAGGCAGGAGCTTTTTTCTTATTTCACAGACCTCAGTTCATCGAGTTGATGCTGGACTTTGCAAACATCCTGGATTTGTGCAAAGGCTCAGCCAGCTCTTGCTCTGTTAAGACTGCTTTGCTTCTCCATCTGCATTTTCCCCACCTCGTTAGTGTTGTTACATGGATGGATAAGCAGTGCCTTGATTTATCCCTGGTCTTTGGTTACTGGGAGGAACTGAGGCTGCTGCTGTCTGTCACACATGGCCGTTTGCTTCCCAAGGGCAGAGCAGTGTGGCTGGGATTCTGGGGAGCCTCAAGGATGGGGGATTGCTGAGATCAGAGGTGATGCTCTGCTTTCCCCCACCCGCTGATTACAAGGAGCCATGAGGAGCACAGATTCTGAGGTGTAGGGAGGGCATAGTGCTAAAATTGTGGGGAAATTTGAATCCATGTGGGACCCTCATTGAATGTTTTCTCTCCCTGCTCTCTCACCCCTCCTTTCCCTGGCTGTGCTTGCAGGACACAAGCTCTGGCCTCGGCAGCACTGACCTATGTTTGCTGCCAGCTCAAAATTTGGTGCTAACTCTTATTTAACCCAAACACTCATGGATGTGTGCAGAAAATTGTGGTGCTGTCGAGGGGAATTTGCATTTGGGTGGTGAGGAAATTGCATAGCCAGAGGAATGCTGGTGTTTTCCATCAGGCAGTCATTGCCATCCGTTACTCGCTGCTCTAACTCGATTTGAGCCTGTGCTGTCAACTCTTTAAATCTGATTAGCACAAGTGTTTCTTCTTCTCCTCAGTGATTTGCTGTGGTCTTAATGTGATGCCCACTAATGACAGGGGAAGGAGCTAAACCAACTTATTTTCCCATTGAATAAATGGCAACTTTCATTGCTCTTAAAAACAGTGGATGGAAGGGGAAGCCTCCTTTGCGGAGGCTGCTCGATGGAGTCAATTAATTCTGACTGCTAGGAGCGGGATAAATTGGGAAAAGGGAGTTGGACACTCACTCCCACTGCCCTGAGAGGAGGTGATGATCTGCTCTGGCTGCTCTCAGGCTTGGCCAGGGACACTTGGAGCTCAGAGGATGTGTAGTTTGGGACAAGCCAATTCTGGGAGCCACCAGTGACGCATTAACCTCTCAGATTTCTTATTGGCACCATTCACCTTTGTAGCCAAACTTCCAGGGGAAAGAAGGCTCCTTGGGGATGTTCTGTGTTATTCCCCAGGTATGGTGCTGATTCATTCCCTGTTTCTCATGGCAGAGCCAGAGCCAAGACCACGGGGCTCAGGACCTCTCGCTGCTGAGCAAGGCTTTATCTGGAGGTCCACAAAATTTCCTATAACCACTGGAGTGGTTCCAGAGTGTGTCTGTGCAGCAAAAGGTGAAGCCAGCCCTGAGCCTCTCCCCCAGCTGCAGAGTGCATCTTCAGCTCTGTCTCTGCAAACAGAGGTGGGAAATGCCAGTCAGATCTCTGCCAGAAGCACTGCTCCTGCTTTGCATGCAGAGTGCAGCTGCCCAGACAAGGGGAAATGTGGCAGAGGCTTCGAGGTGATGCAAAAAACCCACTTGTCTTTTTTTTTTTTTTTTTTCCAAGTGCCTGTCCTTTTGATTGAGAAAAAAGTACACTGAAACAGGTTTTTTTCTTTCTTGATCTTATTTTTTCTTATTTTTCATTCTTGCTGTGTGTGTTTTGCTGCAGGATTTACTACACAGAGCCCTTCATGCTGTTTCCACAGGCTTATTTAATATCTGGGGTCTGTGGCAGTTCTTCCCTGGCCTATAGGCTTTGCTGGGTTTTTTTCTCCACACTGCAATTTGCTATTAAATTTCACTGTGCGCCCTTGAGTGCTTTTGTGTAAGGATCCCACTGATGTGTTCACTATGTAATCATAACCCTGTGCTAATTACTTTTTCATCATAGGTCGCTGTGCTCAGTTCTGAAGCATTTCTCCCTCTCTTTATTCCTTTCTGTCTTCCCCTGTTCCTCCCCCCTCCTGGGCAGCAGCCGTATTCTGTGTTCTGCTCATGAATGCCACTGAAGAATTGCTCCTTGCTAGAATATCCCAAGTAAATTGTTTGTAAAGCAGCAGTGTGTGTTACACATCCCATAGTGATCCCTGCTCAAACTCCCTAATGGTCCCTTGCTGAGGTTTGTTCTCAGGGATCTCTGCAGATTCTGGGATGGCATTTTCCATAATTGATGTCCCACTGAAGGAGGTGATTTAATTCTGCTGAAGTCATATTTGTTTTCTACAAATTTCCCAAAGTTCACGAGGCCAATTAATCCAAGGAGATGAGACTTTAATGGCACTGATGTATCATCCTGTGTTGAGCTCATCCCCACGTGCCAGGCAGGGTGATGCATGTGATGATGATGAGGAAGGCTTTGAGCTTGGAGCCCTGCTCTCAGGCAAGGTGAGATGCTTTGATCCAAATGGACACAGAGCAAGGCCAGGACTGTCCCCGTTGGAGGGAATTTGCAGTCCTAAAGTACGACCCTGACACAATCCAGGACAGATTTGCTGTAGAGCCTGACTCAAAAATCATCCCATTATAAGTAAATGTAAAAGGCTTCTGAAGAGCAAAGCCTCCAGAAGTGGAGTAACATCATGTTACATGTTCCTCTGCTCCCATCTGCTCGAGAGCATTTTTGCCTCTGTATTTTCCAGCTTGGATGATGCCAACTGGCTGGGGATTCAGGACTGCTGTCAGCTGGGTGCTGCTGTATTTCTTTTCATGGAAGAGGCTGAAGATTAGAGATGTGTAACCTTTACACCCAAACCCTCCCTGGGGGTCCTTCATACTCAAATCCTCCTGTTTGCCCTGTTCCTATAAGCTGGTTTCTGTGAGCTGCAACTTAATCAGGATGTTAATTTTAACCTTTTCTTGAAGGATTATGTTCCACCCCGCTTAACTCCCAGAAATGCTGACACCCCATGGGCATTCCCTGGAACCAAATGTTTTTCTCCTTTCAAACTTTCCCGTGTCTTTGCAGTTCTGCCTTGTTACTTCTTTCTAGAAAGAAGCAACACAACACAAATCCTGGGGCTCACTGAATAACTTTGCTATGTGCTGGAATTAATAATTAATAATAGGCATCTGTCAGCTGGAAGCTGCATTATTTAAAGAGGGATGATGTGGGTGGGCAGCTGCTCTCGCTGGTGGAACATCTCTCCTGTAGCATCATGTCACAGCATTAGGGGAAGGCTGGGTGATGTGCTGGGTATCAGTGGGTGTGTGGGAAGGATGCAGGTAGTGATTCAGCCCTGTGAAAACATGCCTTGCCTGCTGCCAGTGCCCATTTCTGGGGAGAACGGTAGGAGGGATGGGTGTGAATCTCCCAGGGCTTTGTCAGGATATGGGGAAGTCAATGGGACAGAAGGGAAGAGCTGCCAAGGCAGAGCCTGCTCTGCTTTCCAGGCTCTGCTGCTGTGACTCAGGGGCTTGGATCACAGGTTTGCTTAAGTGACAGCTTTTGCAGGTTTTGTTCCCCTAATTTAGGTGGCTCATTTTTTTTTTCCCAGAGGGTTTTTCTGGGATTCTGCCTCCTGCCGTTTCCCTGGGGAGTTTTTCAGTGACACCTCCGTGGTTATTCTGCAGTGCTGGAGCAGCCTCGGGTGACCCACGGTGAGGGAAGAGCACGAGTTTTTCCCAGTGTTCAGTGGTGAGGACAGGACCCCCTGAAAAGAGGATGCTCGTGTGTTTGCTTCAAGAAATACCTGGGAAAGAGATGCTGATGGATGGAAGTCTTTTGGAATTATTTTTCCCTCTCAGAGGCTTTTTATAAAGTAAGAGCAGGATATGCATCATCTCCTGGTGCCAAGGGTGCCTTCTCTTTAGCAAGGAGCACTGCCACTGCCATGCAGTGACATTTCAGCATGGCAACAGCATGGTTCAAAATAGTAATGAGGATACAACCGTTGTTTGCACAGATGAATGTAGAAAGTGATGTGAAATGGCAAGAAACCCATTTGTCTGGAAACACAGGTTTCTTAGCACCCACTTAAGCCCTCTGACACATGACATTTCTTCCTCTGAGCTTCAAAGGAAGTGAAGGCTGCGAAAAGCAGGTTGTCTACCACAGGAAGGAAAAATGTGTCTCTAGATTAGAGATGTCAGTCCACGTTTGCTTTTTGCTGTGGAAAGGATGAGTTTGCCCAGGGGGCTGTAGGAACTTCTCTCTTTGTCCCTGTCTGTCCTTGCTGGGCAGGAGGATGCTGAGGATGGGTATGGATGGAAGGCCTAAATTTTGCCGTTTTCCTTGCCACCATTGCAGTTAGTAAACACCATCTGCCTGCCAGTTTTTCTGGTGGAAACTGTTCAGGAAAAATGCTCTGAAAAAAAAATGCAGTTGCATAAAAGTGATGCTTTCAAATGGGTGCTTTCTACTTTTTTCATCAGCTGTTGCTGTCTTGTGAAGTACCAGTTACTAATTAGCCCTCGTATCTCATTAAAATCATAGTGGGTTTTTTTACCTACTGAAATTTTGTAAATAGCCTTTATTCTGGTCTTTAATGCACAGTGATTGAAGTATTTATTGGATGTCACTTATGCAGCTCTGTGCCTGTGTTCATTTTCTTCTTAAAACATTTACTAAACCACTGCTTAGAATTACTCCAGCCCATCTGGCATATTAAGTGTTTGCGCAGAGTGTACCCGAATTTCCCATCCACTTCCTCGATTAATATTAAATATTCAGGGGAATTGAAATTTTTTTTCCCCTCCTTACCATCTGATCTTCGTGGCTGTAATGGCATATTTGGGTGGAAATGTGGCTCTGGCAGTGGAGTGTGAGCTGAGAGGTCAGGAGGGGGTGTTGGAGGTGAGGTCAAGGTGCTCAGTTCTGCACAACAACGGAGATTGCAGCAGGCAGATGGCTCTGGTAATGGCTATCCTCAAAGCCAAGGATATCAAAGTCAAAAGGTATTATTCCACCCGATTCTGGCATAGCAGGGAAGGGGTTCCTGGAGGCAGGGATTTAATTCCACCCCGCCAGCCGTGTCGGCTCTGAAAGCTGCCCTGCATCCCCAGGGAGCAGCGAGGATGGGAAGCATTAGAAATGAGCTGGCCTGGCAGAGCTCTGTGGGGAAGCACTTGTAGGAAACCTGTGTGCATCAGGCATGACAGCGACACGGCTCCACTGCTGTAGTCAACCTCCCAAACAAAAGGGAGAACAGAACATGCCACTTGCCTGGTGATTATCCAAAGCTGGCAGCAACAGAATCAGGGCTAAGAAAGGATTTAAGTGGCAGTAAAATATTCACAGAGGGGTCGTGGCGGAAGGGATTTATTAGTTCTGAAGAGGAGCTCCTGCAATAAAGAGTGCTCTGGATTTGTAGCTCTTCCCATTAGATGGGAAAAGGTGCTGCTTGGACTATGCCACCCTTAAACCTGTCCACCTGGAGAGAGAAATAAGAGATACTGAGGAGGAGGGTTTACAGAATTCTTACTCCAGGATGCTTTACAGTCTTTATACAGCCATTGTGGCTGGCTTGGAATGTTGATTAGAAAATCTTTCCATATCTGTTTTCCATTATCTATTTTTTTTTTCCCTTTCTATCCTTTCCACAAGACGAGAAGAAGTGAGCATTCATGGAAGGTGAAAGCCCATGGAATCTTTCCCCTTGGGGGGGGCTGTGGCCCTGTGTGTGTGCTGCTGTGCACGGTACCAGGACCTGGTGAAGAAGTGGCTCTGCACTGAGCCAGCAGCCACTGTGGTGACCCCTGAGGTCCCTCACCAGGCACTGGGAGCCCTTGACTGCTGCCATTCATCTCCATGGCAGGTGCTTTCCCTATCCCCTAACAAAGTGGACTCTGCAACTTCTGGAGGTCATTGTGAGCTTGGCTTTGTGTCTCAGCCAGCTGGACTGAGGGAATCTGAGGGGAGATGGAGCATTACAGAGCCGTGGAGGGGCAGGCACATACTCATCAGCATAAACTCAGTATATATAATTTATGTTGATCCAAACAAGGCTGCAGAGATGCAGATCAGCTGTCTCATGCCCCATTAACATGCTCCAAACCTGCCTGTGCTGCTCTCAGCAGCAGCAGCACGGCCCCTGGGTCCCATGGGGGATGTGTGGTGCTGCCATCCTGGCAGGAGATGAGGCTCCAGGGCCTGTTTTGGGCTGAAGCTTAGATTCTGGCCAGTATTTCATTTTACAATGGAGCTGTGTGGGTGTGAATTCAGAAAAGGTGTAACTGTGTGTTTGTGGAGTTCCTGCCCAAAAAAGACCTTTTTGTGTCTCCAGCCATGCCCTGAGATGGATCTCCTTGGGAGGGCACAGCTGACCCCTTCAGTGCTGAGCTCCTCTGTGCTTGCTTCCTGGGTATTCTTTCTTAGGGCATTTTTTTCCTGAAAATAATATGGAAGTGGAGGGAAATAGCCCTTCAAGCTCTCTTCTGTGTGTTTTAATCTCTCTTTGGGGCATTTGCAGCTCCCTTCCCACTGCTTCCCCTTCCAAGCCCCTGGGGACCGAACCTCCTGGTTTTTGGAGACCCTAAGCAGCATTGCCTGGTGCAAACCACATCCACACTGCCCACCCCAGCTCCAGTTTGCTGATATTCCTAAACAAAGCAGTGAAGAGCTATGGTGCAACTGCAGAGTCCTATGGCAATCATGGTTATTCTTCCCAAAATAGCAAAGAGAGCGTTTAGCAATAATAATTCCTTCTGCAATGGGAGTGACTGACAACAGCATCTCCTGGTGAGAGAAACAAATGTGATATTTCAGACAAAAGGAGACATTTCCTTTCCTTCCAGAACTGTTTGTTGAAAACCTGTGTTTTGCAAGTTAAATTGCTGTGATTGGGTTGGAATCCACCTGGTGACGAGGTGGTTATTTAGTGACACACTGCTCCAAACTGCACACCCCCTACTTCTGGTATTTCTAAATGACTTGCCTATTAGAAATTAATCCTAAAGAAGGGCAAACACTCAGCGTGCTGACAGCCTGAGGGCTCACTGCCACCCCTTCAGTAATTATGAATTTGGCAGGTTTGTGGGAAGGGTAGAGCAGGAAAGCCTTGAGTGAGGTGTTGCCCTCCCTGATGCTGTGAGGGGCCAGGGGAGTGTGCACGTGGAGAAAAAAACAATTTTTTGATCATCTGGACGTGGTGATTTCTGCGGTGTGGGTGGCAGGTGGGCACAGAGGTGGTGCAGAGTTCTCCTCCATCTGTGCTGGATGGGAGCCAGGGGGGTCTCTTCCCAGATTTTGCTGACAATGTGTCTCCCCAAACTTGCCAAGGCAACAGAAGGGAAAATTAATCACAGGGAAGGCTGCTTGGAGCTGTGCTGGAAAACAGGCAGAAGTGACTCGCTGTGTTGGTTTCATTGCTACAATGATCTAAATTGAATTTTAACCACTTCCATTACTTTTCTCTCTCTCTAGAGGCAGATCTACCCTGAGGCAGGGATGGCAGCCTGTCCTGGGTCCCCACCTCTGCCGAGCAGGATCCTTCCTGGAAGCATCTGGAAGTTTCTAATTCCCACCTTCTCCCCTCCTTAGCTGCTGCTTTCTTTGCAACCAGCCCTATGGGAATCACCTCTGAGAGCTGCTCTGGGTATTTGCAAAGGGATATTTGTCTTTGTTCCCTGCTTGTGAAAGTGCCACTGCTTCCAGGCACTTCTGTGTCCCTCTGGGTCTCCCCTGCTGCCCTCCTGGCCAGGGAAGCACCTGATGCAGAGGGAAAAATCCCTGCTGATGGGTAGTGATGAACCTGTCCTCATCCACACGTTTCCATCGTGGAAGACATGGCAGCCCAAATTGCTGGCAGATTTTTGGCTCTAAAGGAAGCGATCTCCTTTACTGTTCCCATGTGGGAAATTGCATGTGGTGATAGCTCCAGCTTGCAGCTCCCTGCACCCTGTGGTGACTCTCATGCAGGCTGGCTGCAGCCAGATTTGCTCCTGACTTACTTTGTCACCTCCTCAAGCTGCTCCTCACAAGCTCAGCAGCTTAAATGTGCCTTTCAGTGAAAAATGCCAGGAGGAAATGGAAGTGTTTTTCCTCTTTTCCAATCAAAGTTGAGGGGTTTTCACCCAAACATGTGCCTGTCATCTGGAGTTATGAGAAGCTGCGGAATGACTCGGTGCTCAGCAGATGCTGGGGAGTGCTTGGTGCAATGATCCACCTTGCTGGAACTGCTGAAACCTCATGACATCAACTGAAAACGGGCCAAGAAAAAGAAATTTCCTTTATTTAACTTATTTATTTGCACTGGAATGTGACTCCTGGTTTTTTTATTTCATCACGTTCTGGCTTAGTGCTCCAGAGTTTGGCTGTTTGGTGCCATCAGGGGGCAAACAGCCGGAGGCTGGAAATCTGCTCATGGCAGTGCAAAAAAAAAAAAAAAAAAAAAAAAAAACAACAAAAAAACCTGCCTGGACAAATCCAAGGTCTTGATTTCAGCAGGAATGGCACCAGGAGAGACCTGCAGGAGAAAGGAACATGCTGGAGAAGAGCTGCAGGTGCATGTGGGGCTGAAGGTGGTGAACCAGACCTGAAGGTTGGGTGATCAGAGGCACAGGATGTGATGGGCTTTCCACACCCACCCACCTCAGCCATTGCTATTACAATGACATTTAGCATTTTTCTCACCTAGTGTAGCTTTATTTGGGATGCACAAGCCAAATCTGGAACTGTTTCCAGCTGTCTCAAGAGACCCTGCCTTTGAGAAAACCCAGTTTGGAACAAGATGTGCACATGACAGCTGCCTGTCTCTGGGTGTGAGACAGCTGCTCATCAACTTAATGGCAATAAATGAACTCCCAGGTGGTCTTAATGGTGTCTTTGGGATGTCCCTGTGCTTGGGATCTGCTTGGGTAGCCATGTTTCTCTCTATTTTTGGTAATCAGACTTTTAAAATAAGCCTGTTTGCCCTGCAGCTCTGAGGCTGGGGGAGTTGGGAGTCTTGCAAGTCCCTGAACTTTGCTGTGCAGGTGGCTCAGCCTTAAAGGGAGGAAAAAATACAGAATCATAGAATAGAACCTCCAAGAGCATCAAGTCCAACCTGTGCCTGTATAACACCACTAAACACTGTCCAACCAGTAAGTGCACCAGTCACAGCTCTCTATAAAAACCTCTAGATCAGCCCTGCCCTGGCTCAAACACAGGAATTCCCTGCAGCTCCATCCCACTGGCCTGGAGCTGCATCCTCCAGCATCATGCAGGGGGAACCTTGTATGGAACAGAAACCCCCCAGCCTGGTGGGGTTTTGGGGGAGCATCTCTCCATGGGATGTGGGAGGCTCCTGCTGCTGCTGTGGCTCCTGGCAGTGCCTGCCGGGAGGAGCAGACAGCAGCTGGAGCACTGAGCACAAACACAGCCAGGGTGGGCTGACTCACGCCCGGTGCTGTTACTTGCCATGTGTGATAATCACCGAGAAATGCTTTGCCTGTGGTATCATTTTCTTTAAATATATCATTAGGGAAAATGACAGCCCAAATTGTGGGAGGATGTTAATGGCTCTGGAGTGGCAGACAGATTGCAGAAAATAGTTCCCTGCAAGCACGTCGCAGGTGGGAGCTGGGAGAGGAGGAAGGGAGACGGGACGGGCACGTGTGAGCTGGGGCAGGGATGGGGCGGGACAGCCCTGTCCCCTCCAGCCTTTGGAAAACCCTCTGTGCCTCTCTGCTACTTTTCCTTGGACTTTAGAGGGAGTGGGGTGAGGACTGGGCCGTGCAGGATCACTGGAAATAAGCAATGTTTGTTTAAGCACTGTGTGATGGAGAGGTGCCTTTGTAAAGTACAGCCAGGGTGGAGCTGGCACCTCTGCCCTGCTGGCCTAGGCATGGGGCTTGTGGTCCTGTCCCTCTGCTGTCCTTTACAGGAGGTCTGGGTCTCCTCTTCCTGCTCTGTCAGAAAGTCCTTGTGGTCCCCAAGGTTGCTGAGATGAAGCTCCTGGTGTACAGCACCAGGACTCTTTCCACCCTTTGCATGAGCTCTCCTTTTTTTTAACTCGTTTTTTTTTATCATGTGAAGAATAGCAAGGAAAAAAAATGAGGTTTGAACTTTGCAACTCTCAAAGTTTGTTGTTTTTAATCAGCTCTATGTCCTCAAATTTTTTTATTTCTGCTGAGCCTCTGTAAGAGACAATAAAAAAGAATGACATTTAATTTCCATGCAGCAGCCTGCAGTTCATGCACAAACGCTGTGTACCCTGGTGGATAAAGGTCTTCTGCCTCGTTCTTCAAAGATTTTGTGCTTAAATCTTATTGCACTGGAATTTTTACTGAAATTATTCCTCTCTGAGAGCACTTAGCAGTGAGAGCTGCTCTCACATGGAGGCATTAATTGCCTCAACCCATCAGCAGCTCAGATCAAATGCTGAGGGCTGTGGGGAGCCCAGCAGTGCCCTTTGCATCAGAGGAGTGGTGTGGAGATGGAAGGAGGCTCTTCTGAAGGAAGAACCCTGTGGAAATGGTGGTGCTTCAGCTAAACCTGTGGTCTTGAGCCTGCCCAGAGGCAAGGACAGCAGGATCCATGTTACTGGGAATGTCAAAGCTGTTTCTGCTGGTGGCACAGCTACCCCATGCCCTTGTACAAAGATCTTCCCCAAAAGTAGGAGCACCTTTAGGTATTGGAATGTGCTCTAAGGTCTTCCCAGAGCGTTTTTTCCTCCAGGATACCCAAGGTTTCCCCTCAGGGAGGTGGGAATGGCTGCCCTGTCCCTGGCTTCTCCAATTATTTCTTTGTATATTTGCATTTCTAAGGCTGCCTCATGGCTCTGGGGTGAAGGGCAGATTTATGGCCCCACTGAGGGGGCTGTGGCCAAGCTTTCCCCTGATGTGTCTGCTCCCAGGGTAGGAATATTTACAACCCACAGCCGGTCTGAATCATGTCCTTGCTTTTGATGGTGTTTCAGGGGTTTCCAGCTCTCCAGGGAAGAGGGGAACCCACCATGCCACCTCCAGCATGGCAGATGGAGAGAAAAGGGATTTATTTACTATGAACAAGCTGGAAACACCTCCAAATGCTCCCCTTTGCCAACAGTGGCAGCTGGGAATGGAAAACACTTAAAAATGATGGAATTTGTTGAGTGTCATTAATGTTTTATCTCCTCCAGGACTGCTGTGTGGAAATGTTGTTTCAGGCTAGCCATGCTCCCAGGCAGGGAGCTTCCAATGGGATAAATCAATGGGATAAATCAGATCCTGCTCATGATGCTGGGCCCTGAGGAGATGTTGTGGCTGTTTTCTTAGTTTTCAGTTGTTTCTTCTTCAAACTGAAAGAAGAATTAATTAATGAAATTTACTTTAAAAGGGATTTTCTTCTAAAGCCAGTAAGAATTTAGGTGAAATGGCACTGAATTGTCCTTGCTGAAATGGGAGGGATGGATTCATCACAAGAAAAGTGTTTTCTTCACATGGGCTGATAAACAGCCTGCAATGTGAATATTTTCACACATTCAAGTGAGGTCTGACCCTCTGAGAGGTTTTTCTTAACACGGATCTGTGAATAAAATAACATTTCTGTAAAGCTACAAAAATAAATAACAACCCAACATGAATCTCATGTTTCTATTCAGACAGTAAGAAAGTCACTGGGTATTTCTTGAACAGAATTTGAAACACCTGAAATGTTAAGGGAAAAAAGGGACTGAAAAAATGTTCAGTTGGAACCATTTGGCAAACCAAGAGGGAGGAATGCTCAGTTGGTCCCACCTGCGCCAGATTCTTGTTGCTCTTCTGAGCTGAAGAAGGAAGCTGGAAATAATTCCAATAAATGTAAAAAGCTGGTGCTGGGAAGGAGATGGACTGGGTGGCCTGAGGGAACGTTCCATCCCTGGAAACATTGCTCACCACACAGGTATGATGTGTGAGAAGTGTGAGCGTGGAAAAGCTGCCTTTGCCTCGGCTATTTTTATGTGCATTCGTTTACGACTCTAATTCCACCTTAATTTTCCTTTGGCAATTCTTCATGCTCGGTGTTTGATGCAGCAGGCGTGAGATGCTCTTTGATGCAATTACAGCTCTGGAGCTGGAGCGGGCTGGAACACCTGATTTAAATTCCAAGCCTACTGTGAGACAGATGAAAGCAGTCACTTGGATGGCTGCCGGCTCCGCTGCTGTCAGTGCAGGATCTGGGGTTTGCTCCGTGGCCGGATGATATCACCAGCTCAAGGCTGCCCCATGGGGTTTTTAGCGGTGTTTTTTTCTGTCTTTCTGCTGCTTAACTGCAGTTAAAAAGCATCAAGTGCTGCCTCTGGGTGAGGGAAGGCCTGGTTGATGAAATGTGTGTTCTTTTACTCTTGGGCGAATGTCCAATGTGACAGCCAGCAAAGGTACATGGAGGTCAGTTCCTCAGGTACCCAGGGGCAGGAGAAAAATGGATGGGATATGAGGCTGGTTAGTTCTGCTCTGAAGCAGAAGGGAACATCCTCATCAGGGGAGGTTTCGTGAACAATTACCCCCAGGTCCACTGCTCATCCTGCAAGGAGTAAGGTAGACTGGAAACATGATTTGTAGATAAATCAGTGATAAACCGATTATCACGTTCTGTTTGCCTTTTCCTGCTTACTTCATCCTTCACCTCTTCAAAAGGCCAGCTGGCGATTTGGGTGATTTGCTCACGTTCCAGCTGTGCACACCAGCTCTGTGTTTGCTCCCCAACTTCCCTTTTCCCCCTCCAGCTGCTGCAAGAGGGACTCAGCTCCTGGCAGGAGCTTCAGCATGTGCAGATGTGCTTCATCATCTCAGCTGCCGCTGCTACATAAATACATTTATTTGTTGCTGCTTTCACTAAATAAATAGCCAGAGCTTATCCATGTGGTTCTTGAGGAAACTGGAGATAGAAAAGACAGATAACAACAGGAAAAGCCTCTTGTGGCTGGTTTGTAGCACTTCTGTCTGAAGTCCAGCAGTCTGACCAGCATTAACCACGTCTCCCATCCCTATGGGATCATTCCTGCTGGGATACCTGCATGCTGCAGGGACCATGTGGAACAATTGCCATTTAATGCAGTGCCAGAACATGTGGCCGAGATGGAAATAAGGATGTCACATGTCAGCAGAGAGACATCAAAAAAGAGATTTTTCTCAACGTTCACTTGTTTCTCTAAAGTCTCAAGTCTCATTGGTGTTTAAGGCAACAGCCAAGTGTATTTTGCTGAAATCAGCAGGACCCTGGGGGTCCCTGACAGGGTCCTGGGGTGCCCCACACCTCGAACTGGAGGTGCTGCCCTTTGGAGGGAATCCCCTCTCCAAAGGGAATGTGCCTCCTGGTTGTCTTCAATCATTCTTATTCAATATTATTCTGAAAAACCAATAAAAGAATCCACAAAATGACTCCCTGAAGTGAGGGCAGATCAAATTGCATGTTATCGTATGCCTTGCTGAGATGTTTTAAATTAGCAGAATTAGCTAATTAGGCAAGCTCTCTGCTCTGTCCTGCAATTTGCAGCCCCAGGCACTGGTGGGTGGGAGCATCCTGCAGGATCTGTCCTGCTCCAAGTCCAGAGGGGTCTTGGAAGTGACAAGAGATGCTCAGCAGAATTTAATGTCTGTCAGCTCACGAGGAGCCCTTATTTAAAAAAAAAAAAAAGGCAAAACAACCCCAACTCCCCCTGGTTTACACCTGCATGGAGAAAAGCAGATATTCAATTAAGGTTCTGATCCCTCTGAGCAATTATCTGCAATTGCCTGGTTATCTGTGAGTGCTGATAACTCGTCCTGCACCCCGCAGGCAAATTGCCAGAAGCTGGGAAATGGTAAATCCAGTGTGTTGGGCTCCTGGCTGCGAGCTCCAGACAGACCTGAGCCCTGCTGGGCTCATGCTGGGGCTGGGACTCTGCCTGGGGGCTCTTCTGGGAGGGGTGAGTGGCAGTGAGAGCCCGTGGTGGCCGTGGGGAGGAAGGCAGAGCTGTCAAGGGACGAAGGAAAGTCCCACTGAGGTGACTTTCTGCAGGGACAAGGAAGCCCTCAAATCTCAGAGATGTAAGGAGCAACTCCTCCTGTTTCCTGCTTACCCACAAACAGGATGTGAAACCTCCTTTGCCCCTGAACGAGCAAGGCTGTGCTGCAGCCTGGATGGGGCTTGTGGAACTCCCTGCATAAAGCCCAGGAAATTTATCATCATTATAATTTCTATAACAACTGGAAAACAAGCTGGTAAAACTCCCCAGAAAGGAGATTTGCTTCCTCAGCAACAGGCAGGGAAGGGATTGTCCTCATGTTTGTTCTGCTCTCCTCTGGTGAAGGACAGTGTTGGGAATACTGTTGTGCTGTGTAGGGTGGCTCTGTGGAGAAAGATGGCTGGAAAAAATTCCCATGGACGAATGAGGTGCTGGTCTGGACTCTCAGGACTCACTCCTAGTTCAGAAATGAGTATGGGATCGATTCTGCCTTGGTGTGGTGCTCAACCTGGCTTTTGCCCTGGGATTTTGCTGGTAAGAATGGATTTGTGCCCTTCTGCACTGTCTTCTTTCCTCAATCCAGCTGGTGATTGGGAATTTCTCCTGTTCCTGGCTGTATAGAACAAAATTTTCTGCTTGTAATATAGATGCCTTCTTTTCTAATTTCTTTTCACTGAAGAAAGTGGTTCCCTCCCTCTCCAGGGTGACTGTAACATACACCATAAAAACAAGTTATGTTCTGTGGAAAATCAGTTTTCCTGTGACCTTTTCCCATCTACAGTGGCACTGGGGAGGAAAGCAAGACATCATCCTGATGGTCTCATGTGGGGAGAAGTGCAAAGCCAGAGCAGACTGAAACAAATAGGAGCCATTTTTCATGAGATATCCCCGTTTGCACACAGTGCTGAAGAGCTGGCAAAGTGAGCAGAGTGGGAAACAGGGGTAGAGGAGGCTCCTCTGCTGAGCATCACCAGCAGCCTGGCCTGGGGGAGATATTCCTGACATGTTTCTGGGCTTTCATTCAATTTGCAAATTAATTTTACCATTCTCAGTTGCGTGAAGGGACTCTGACATGTACCTGTGACTGAGACTGGGGTAATGTCCAGATTCTGAGGGAGTTGCAATGAAATTGTGAAATCCCTTAAGCTTATTAGTGAATAATGGTGTTGGCTGTAAATGGAGTTGGAGTAGCAATAGCATTTTAATTTTCCTAAAAGGTCCATGTAAGACTGTGCCTGGTTCTCTCAGTAAGAAACACAGATAACTCCTTGCCAAGGAAAGCTTAAAGTTGTTCTCCAACAAATTGACTTTTTTTCTTCATTATTCCTTAGACTCTTATCTCTGATTCCAGGCTAAGGGATGCTAAACTTGAAATATTTGAAACATTAAAAGTTGTAAGATGTGGGCAGAAGTGGTCCCAGGACATGGGGTGTGGACAGTTGTGTGTGTCTGCAGGAGTTTCATGGTAATCAGGGGAGAGATCAACTGAAATAAACTTTATTGGTGCATTGCTGCATGGCCTTCCCATGGAAGCTGTGCTATGAATCAAAGGAGCAATGAAAATTTCAATGTTCTCTCCAGGCTCTGTAAAATGACAGCAAAATCTTTGGGTCTGTCTGTCTTGGGCTGCAAAGAGCTTTGCTCTTGCTGAGCTGTTGTGGCTGTAGCAATGCTCCTGCCACAAAGTTGGGGTCATTTTGGAGTTGGATTGGAGGTCCTGTACTGGGAACCACACCCATCTCAGTGGTTCTCTTCCAGTGTTGGGAAATTTCATTTTTTGGGGGGTTTGCTGGAAACAGCCTACCATAACCCTGCCCTCACTTCATGTGTTTGTGGGCTGAATCAACACAGGTCAAATCCCAAATTTCACCAATATGGGAAAGATTAGGATTTTCCTTTGGTAAAATCTCAGGAGCTTGAGCTCAGCCTTCTATTTGTGTGAACGCTCCTGTCAGGAACAGAAAGGCCATATGGGAATTGTGGGATAGGAGGGATTCACTTTCCCAGGTGCTCTCACCTCAGCTTTGTGAGGCAGGGGCTTGCACCCAAATCACAATAATAACCAAACACAGTAAATACAGGTAGTTAAGGAGCATTAGGATTTGGCAACTACCAGCAATCACCACATTTTTCTGGTTTGTTAGGCTACAGAGGGTGTAATTGGGAGAGCTGCTCCTGCCTTTCCCCTGCGGTGCTTTCTACTCGGTGGATTATTAAACAGTTCCAGGAGAACCACGCACAAGCCATTTGTTTTGCTCTGTTTTTTCCACTCTTTTTATTTTGTTTAATTTTTTCCTGCTACACGAGCCTTTGGGAACATACTGCTAAAAACGTTATTAAGAAGCCATTGACCATAGGTGCCCTGCAGATTTCTCTGATAAGAGCCACTGCCTATTGCTTTAGAGAAAGGAAGATTAAATACAGAGCCATGGCAAACATGTTCCTGGGAAGAGTGGGTGAAGTTGCAAAAGCAAAGACCTTCAGACGTCAGTGACGTCCTTTGTGGCTGACACGATGGCTCGGGGTCTGTGAGGACACCAGGCTCCTGTGGAGAGCTGGGGGTTTATAGATGGCTCTTGTCTACAGAAAGTGGAATTAGATGAGAACATTGTGACCTTAAAGCTTCCTGAGTAGCTAAACGCATGCGCTGAGCTGGGAGATGGAGTGTGGAGGGGTCGTGTGGGGTTTGGACCTGGAAAAGGGTGATAAATGGGAGAGCTGCTGTGGAGGAGGGGGTTGTAGCTGAGGTCAGCAGAGTGAGCAGGGTGATGAAAGTGGCTGTGGCTAGATTAGGGGTGAAAGAGTGCCTAACTCTCACCTGAATATTTCCTTTTGTCATCTTAAGAGGAGAGAAGGTGCGATGTTGTGGCCTGGGAGGAGGGAATCTGCAGAGCTGTCCCATTCCTACCTCTCTGCTGGCTCTTAGGCAGCTTCTCTTTCTTTCCTCCTTGAACATGCCCAGCCCAAGGTTTGTGACGGTTATGGGCAGCTGAATAAGTTACTACTGGGTACTGTCCTGCCCTGGAAGGAGGTGCTGGACCACTGATGGGCAGGAGACAAGCTTGGAGCACACCTCCCAAGCTGTGGACCTGCACCTGCTGGGTGCCTCATCCCTCCCTGTGCCTCTGAGCTCTGTGCACGGAGCCGTAGCACACTGTGAGCACTGACAGCAGTTTTCTGCCCAGATGCAGAGCCCTTGTCAGCCCAGAGCTGGGCGTTTAGCCCATGCACTTGAAACAAGCTGCTGCCAGCTTTAGTTCCAGAGTATTACCATTTGCACTTTTTAACAGGGAGAAGTCCTGCCTCGTCTGGGAGCTGAGTTCTGTGAATGGCGTGATCTGTGCAGCCACACGGCTGAGATGCATTACCTAGCTATGGCAAAAAATGTAACAAGGGCTGGATAAAAACCTCTGCTGCTCTTCCAGAGGGCTGCTGGATGCAATTCACCAAAGCCTGAAGTTGTTATTTTCCTCTCTGGCTGTAAATTGTTCTGATCAACAACGTATGAAAGACACTACATCAAAGGAAGTGGAATCAGATAGATAACAGGTCTTCCTAGGGAGCTGGAATTACTTGGCATTTGACTCTGTGGCTCTTGAAATGAGCCACCAAGAGACATCTGTGTGTCCTGGGTACCAGCTCACCTGCTGTGCCTCAGTGCTCATCTAGTGCTGTACCTTGCTCTGGATGTACCCCGGGTCAGCACAATTGGAGTGCTGTTATTTTGGGATGCTGCTTCTCCCTCAGTGCTGCAGCTGGGTGTGGGGTGCCCCTTTTCACCCTCCTGTGCATGGGCTGGCGCTGGGGGAGGGAGAATACAATATTTTGGGGAAGAAAAAGCCCAGATGCTACTCTGATAAGCCCCCCTGTGCAAAGTGATGCCAATCCCAGCTCTGGAGTCCTCCACTGCGGTGGGAGGGAGGTCGTTAGCTCTGATTAGAACACTTGCAATTCCAACAAGGCCTTTCATTTCCACCCTGGCTCCTGTTCTGCATATTTGATGCTGTTCTCTAGTGACAGAGTGCAAATGTTAAGATGTTAGAGTAAGATTGCCCCAAGGTTCAGACACTAATGACAAGAATTATCACAGTCTGAGTAGTTCAGGACTTTGAAAGGTACAAAACAATTAAGCTGTGATTAACAGTTGAGTGTTCCCGTAATTATAGAGTGAGGTTTTGTGGTACTGTTTACTGCCTTTTATAAAACAAAAGGAATCCCGTTGCAGAGACTGGTGACTGGTTTACTCAAAAAACAACACTGGTGATATTGGGTAAGCAGAGAAGACCAAGTGAAGCCCAGCCCTGTGTTATGATGTAGAAACTGGGGGTCCAGCAGGATGTGGAGCCTCATTTAATGCACACTGATGAAACAATTCCCTGCCTTTAGGTGACAGATTGTGTTGCAGTGCCAAGGACTACTAAATACAAGCATTAAAAATGACTTCCTGGAGATGACACCCTTGTCACCTCCCAGCCTTTCTTGAGGCAGTGCCCCTCAGTCCCTCTAAATATAAAAGGATGAATTATTTTTGCATTGGGAAACATGTCACTGAACAGAACAGAATTTAACTTCACTTTTTACATACAAAGACTTCCAAAAGCAGTTTTTTAGAATTAAATGAGGGAATTAAATCAAGGAACAGGATAGAGAAATTAAAAGGTTTTGACAACAAGCCTAATTATCTGTGAAGAGGGAAGAAGTTGTGTGGGAGGCCAGTCCTGGATGATGCTTTTTGCCCTTTGCTGCACACCCAGAAGGTGCCACAATGTAAATGTAGCAGAGCACTGGATCTGTTACATCCATTTAACTTGTCAGCCTATGAAGAACTGTCAACTGTATGGAAGAGGAAGCTGGGATAAATCATAAAGAATTTAATCATTAGGTAGTGCCATAAATATTCCCGCCAGCCTCCTGGGGATTAAAAAGGTCCTTTTTTTGCAAGAGCAAAAACAGCAAGGGAGTTGAGAATCCAGCCTGACTGGGTTGTGTCCAGGGAGCAGTGAGTCCCATGAGGTGGAGGGGAATTCAGCAGCATACTGGGTTCCTGAGCCTTGTCTGAAATCTCCTGAGGTCATTGGTAGGTTATTTATAAGCAATCAGAAATCAGGAGTGATTTGCTGTTACTGAGAGATGCTAATTCAGATTCTAGAGGGGATTCATTAGCTGGAATGGCTTTGCTGTGTGTGAGTTGATGACAGCCTCTGGGTGCAACGCCTCTGGCTCCAGGGGGGACTCTGATGCCTGTGGGGGCAGGAGGAGCCCCACATAGTCTCGGGGTCTCTGTGTGTCAGGATGACCCCAAGATTGTAAAAGTCCTTGTTCTCCCAGCCGGTGCAGCCAAAGAAGGAGTCAGAATGCGTAGGATCAGCTCCTCAAGGTTGTTTATTTTTCCTTATCTATAACATTCTTTCTCTGACCTGCTGAGCTCTGTCTAGCAGGTCGGCCATGGCATTCTGTCTGCCCTCTAGGGCGGCATTTACATTTTATACTAGAAATTACGGGTACTGTATTTACAATATTGTGCCAATATCTGTCATTTATGTTAGACAGTGTGTCTCTACCTTAAACCAATTGTCATGGTTGGACACCAATAGAAAAGTGTCACCATCACAGCAAGACATGTAGTTCAAGAAGAAGGAGAAGAAGGTCAAATCCTTCCATCTTGTCCCTTGAACCCCATTCTAAAACCCCCAAAATTCTACTTTTTCACCCTGTGTTAATCCAACCACCACACTACTCAAACCCTTGTGGCTTGTAATTTCTCATACAAAATTGAGAGCTTTTTCCATGGGTTAAAATCAAAGCCACAGACGCTTTTGACTTCATGCCAAGGTCTCTGAGCCCCCTGCCAGGGTCTCGAGACAGCCAGGGCAGCCAGAGGGATGTCCTGGACTCCAACAAGATAGAAGCAATCTGTCACCAATGGTTATCCGAGTCCACCTGGGCAATTCTTTCCCTCTGGATATCCTACTGTGGGGTGAACAATCCCAGCTCATCCCGGGATCTCCCATATGGCCCTTGAGGAGTGGATCCTATTCATCTTAGAGGACTTTTTCAGCCTTAACATTACCATGTTCCTCTCCCCTGAGAGGATGTTTCCTTTCCATATTTTTTCCCAGTGTCATGGCAGGGCTGTGGAGCACTTCTTGCAGGAGACAGCACCACTGGTTAGGAACAGCTCTTATTTGTTTGGGACAGCCTAAGACAAGGACAGAAAATCACATGAAGTAAGGAAACACACGGGCAGCGTGGCTGCAAATCATTCTGTTCCTCTTGGCTTAACAGAAGGAGTTAACTGCTGAAGAAAATTGGGCAATTGGTGGTGCTGCCAGCTGTACAGTGCTTTCGGATGGCCAAGGTGGCAGAGCTAATTTTCAACCCCGCTGGGATGAAGAAAGCTGTGAATTACAGGGGGTGAAAAATGCCACAATAAAGAGATGAATAGAGGGAAAAATTGTTTTCTTCCCTGGAAATATTTCTTGATATGAAAGAGGCTTAGTTTTAAGCTAGAAGAGGTCCAAGCATCTTGTATTTTGTGAGGGTTTTATTACTGTTGACATGAAGTAGCCATCACTCATCATTTATAAACATGTGAGAAAGGAGGAAAAAATAAAGGAAAGCCTCAATTTTTATATTTCCAATTCCTTTCTAGTGTAGGTGTCTTTCCTGACTCTGTGGGATCAGCCCATTAATCAGCCACTGCTGCCCTTCCTGTAGGTTATTCACAGGAAGCCTCAAGGAGAGCCAAGATGAGTATAAAACAGGGCTAAGCCTCAAGGAGAGACAAGATGGGTGTAAAACAGGGCTGTCAGGAGGCAGCAGAGCACAGGGGACATCATCTGCTGTGGAGCTGGGACCTGCCAAGGACTCCCAGCTTTTCCTGCCATGTCTGGGGTGTTTGCAGCATTTCCCTTGTCTGATAGAGGGTAGAGCTCCCATTTGGAGGTGGATTTTAGCCAGGGCTCTATTTGGGAGGTGCTCTGGTTTTTGGGACCAGACTGGGGAGATGCCTCTGCCCCCATGGCTGGATCAGGGAAGTGCCTTTGTACCTGGGGCTGGTGGCTTGGCAATCAGCCACTGCTCACTCGTGTCCCTGTGCCTCCCCAGCTCCAGCCTGGCTCTCTCTGCCTGGCAGGGAGTCAGAAATGCTCCTGCCTGCAAATAAAATCCCGCTCCATTTGGCACTTTGAAACAGTAAGGAAGCAGAAAACACCTGTGAAGCAGAGAGTGAGGCTGGCAGCACTGGTTTGTGCTAGTGTGAGGCCTCTCAATGCACCGAGGGGACAGAGCTGGGTTGCCTTTGCTTAATGCTTGCCAGGCTCTTTAGGAGAGGAATTAGCTCAGCACAGATATAATTATTCCAGCAGGATGATTGCTTCTGCAAGGCTGGAATTTCCCTGGTGCAAAGACTCTGGGGAGAGGGGAAGGCCCAAGAGTGTGAAGGTGAGGGACAGCCCATTGTATTAATGAGCCTCAAAGCACTGAAGGAATGAGCTTTCCAGCTGGGCTGGTGAAGTCTGAACTATTCCAGTGCCTTTTGGCCCAAGAACAGCCTCTGATGGAAGCCCAGCTGGAAAGAAGGATACCTGAGGACTTTCTGCAGCAGAAATATCCCAGGCTTGGGATGCTGTGGGGTGGAGGCAGCGTTTGGTCCTCTGAAGCCTTTCCTGCCCCAATTCCAGGTGAGATTATTCCCAGGCTTGTGACAACCCTGAGTTATGGTTTGGGGAAGGAAAAAACCATTGGAAGGGAGTGGATAAACATCACTAACAGAAAAGTTCCCTTGCTTTTGTAGACACAGGGTATTCGTTTTGTAAGACACCTAATCTGGTCTTAGAAACATCAAATATTCATGAATGTGCCCTCTCTCTCAATGCCCTGTTTTTCTGCTCAGTTACCTGGAATGTGAGTTAAACCTTGGTCCAAATCCAGCCTGACTGTGCCAGTGTTCATGTTGCAGGTCTGAAAAGGCTTTGCTGGTCTTTTCCATGCATGGAAAGGAAAAGCAGTGCAAAAAGGGTCCTTACTATTCTTTCCTGCAGGAATTGCACAGTTGTGGCTCATGCCTTGCCATTTCCAGCCTCCCCATCACAAGCTATCCCTGGGGGCTGGTGATCCCCTCTTGGGGCAGCAAAACCTCAGTGGAGATGGGAAACACAGGAGTGGTCTGTCCCATAGGGACCCCTTCCTCCAGAAGCATCAGGAATGAAGAGTCAGGCGGGAAAGGAAAGTTCTTAAAACACTAAAAAAATAAAAGCTAACCCCAGCAGTCAGTCCATCAGTCACCATCCACCAGCTCAGGAGAATGCTCTGCTTCACCCCAGTGCCTCCAGCACCGAGGGCATTTTTATTTAACTCCCCAACACTTTGCTTTTGCCTTTCTCAGTGAGAGGAGCTGTTTACTAAGAAAATAAATGTGATGTTTAAAAATACAGCAGGATGGATGTGCTTTAAAGTGAGTGGGGGCAAATGTGAGCGGCAGCTCTGAAGTGCCCTTCCCCGAGTGCTTGCAGCACATTTCCCTCTGGTGCAGTGCCCTGCTGGCTCCCAGCTCCTCAGGACAGCTGTGGTTAGTGCTGGAGCAGGGTAAAAGGTTTCTGTTTATCTTGGTCTGTTATTTCAAAAGGAAGACAGAATAAATACCAGGCAACAAAGCTTTTACCTCTTTGCCCATTGTGTAATACACTTGTGATTAATAGAGGGTGACCTCAGCTCTCTAGAGAAGTTAAAATTAAAGCCAGGTGAATAAAAGATTGTTTTTCTGCCTTTGTGGGTGGCTCCAGGAGAATCAAGTACTAATTTAATTTGGTCTTAAATTACAAAGAGATTTTTGTTAAGTTTAGGTTGTTTTTTCCTGGTGTAATATGAAAGAGCAATGTCAGCAAGGTGATGGCTTCAAAAAGCCACAACCTTGTGTCCATTATAAACCCTGTGGATGCAGAAATATATACATCTGATTTTGGCAGGGTGTTTGGGACACTTGCTGGGAGTATGTTGTTTTATTGTAATACTTATTTTCTCAAAGGGCAGTTTAATGGACAGATCATAGAATCCTTGAATGGTTTGGGTTGGAAAGGAAAGCTCATCTCATTCCACCCCTGCCATGGACAACTTCCACTGGCCCAGGTTGCTCCAAGCCCCATCCAATGTGACCGTGACCACTTCCAGGGGTGGAGCAACTTCAGCCTCTCTGGGCACCCTGTGCCAGTGCCTCACCACCCTCACAGGGAAGAATTTCTCCCCAGTATCCAATCTAAACCTACTCTTTCTCCAATCCTGCACTGAGTGGGGCTCTGCTCTCCTCCCCTTGGGGTAACCACCAGCATCCCCAAGCTGGTTCAACACCTTTTCCTCCCAAGTACTGGAAAACCAAGCCCTGCACTCACAGACTCCTCTGGCAGCAACACAACCTACAAATTTTGTGTCATCATCTCCTCACAGAAGGTAAAAGCCAGAAGACAGAATGGGGTGTGGGACTTTTGCTCCATATTTATGTTGTGTCTTTAAGTTCCTCTGGAGCGTGATAAACCTTTCTGGTGGATTTCTGGGTCCAAACCTTCTACCATTAGTGTCAGCTTTTAGTACCTGGCACCAAAAGTCTTGCTGCAGGATTTAAAAGTATATTGGAAACAATTTTGTTGCAGGCAAGTTATTAAAGATTGAATGGTGTCAGACAATGTGTTGAAAGCAGTGTGAGTAGTTTAATATAGGAGTAAATATTAAACTGTCAGGGGCAAGTATATGAGAAAAACAATCCCTGAATGGTATAAGGAGGAATAACATCAGGTTATAAGGAGGTAAACATCACATTTCAATAAATTCACTTAAAAGGATTCTGCCAAATTTAATTCAGACCTTACATTTAGGTATATGGGGAAATAATTGCTACCTGAATAAAGTCAGCAGAAAGAAAATGGTTGTTTTTCCCCTTTTTGCTTCTGAATTTTCAGAAGTGACTTGGGAGTTGCTTTTATCCAGTTTGCTTTACTGGCTGCTGAACACAAGAGAGAGGCAGGTGGGTTTGAGTGTGTGGTGATGCTGTTGGGGCTGTGCTGCTGCACCAAACACACAAATTTTCCCCTCCCTGTACATTGAAACTCAGCCTGGCTGCTTTGGAGCACATAGTAAAAAGTTAAATTGTGCAGTGTCCTGTTCCTTTGAGCAGCTGGTGGGGGTCAAAGATCCTGAAATGGAAGAAGAGGGCCTCAGGAGAGGGGTGGGAGTCAGGGAGTTTGTTGCATGCAAGCCCTATATTTGGTAGGAGCATCACTTCCCAATGAAGCACTTGAGGCTCAGATCCCTGAAATGTAAATCCAGGCACTTAAAAACCTGTGAACTGTGGAGTTCCTGAGTTCTCCTGTAAGGGTAATTTCTACCATCAATTTTAAAAGCAAATCTAAGGAATGCCAGAGAAATAAAACACCCAGAGATGGGCAATGGCTCTGTGGATTGAACAGCTTTACCCTGAGCATCTCCTGTGCAGCCCCACCACCACTGCAGCTCAAGCTGCCCAGCTATGACACGTGCTCAGGTGAAGATCCTGTTTTACTGATGAAGGCTTTGTGTGGCCATTTGGGTCATTAAAGTGGGGTTTGCTTCATGTTTAGCAATCTGAAATTTTCCCTGTCTCCTGCAAAGAGCTGCAAACATTTATTCGTTCCCGGGCTTTGACCTAATTCCTGGCCATAAATATTAAATTTCTGCAAGGGACCAGAGAAGAGATGATAAAGCAGAAGCCCCAGTCAAATGGCACAGATGTGAAACAGCCTTTAATTGACTTGCTTTTGTCAAACATAATTAAGTCCTGCATTTCATTGCAGTCCTTGGCTCACAGTCAGATCTCGAGAAGTCTTTGGTGATAAAGGATTATTCTGGCTTCCAATGAGACTGATGAATTCTTGCAACCACTTGCACAGGAGGCACAACATTTTCTGTTGTATTGGCTGAAAGTAAAGCCGCGAGGCACTGCCAAAACCTGGGTTTCTGATTACAATGAAGTGCCAAGATGTCACTCCTCCTTCTGTGCATCTTGCCTGTGTGTTCCTTCCACTCGTGTGAGCATCAGTTGCTTCACACTTTGTCAGCTCTGGGTGGGCTCAGCTGCCCACCCTTCCTGTCAGAGTTTGCCTGTACACGCTTAAGCACATGCTTAAATCTCCAATATATGTACATAATTCCTAATTTTTTAATTTGGAATAATTTTTCCCTGGGTGAGGATGGACTTCAACACCTACCCAACTGTTTCATTGAGCTGAGGCCCTGGGGCCCAGTGCTGTGTCTGCAAAGCTCCTGCCAGCACGCCTGACACGTTTTGCTGGGAACAAAAGGATCAGGAATTTAGGTTCCTTTGTACTGCTCATTGTCCTCCAGAATCAAGCAGCACCTTTTCCCTGTGGGGAAAAAAAATAATGTGATAAAATGAAGGAGCTGGATCAATGGTTTGAGTGGCAAACCCCAAGCCAGTCCACATTAAGCTCTGTTAGCTGGGAAGTTGGGTCCTTCTGCAGCCACCCAGGAAATCTTGTGGTGAGTCTGTGTGGGGAGTATTTGAGGCACCTTTGTTGAGATAACCAGGGAGATGCAGATGTGAAGCCTCCTGTAAGGTTTTCATTCCTCCTTGCAGAGGAGAAGGACTTGAAAACCTTCCCTTGCCTTGCTCTCTTTCTGTCTGCTGCATTATTGAATCTCACCTTCGCTCGCTGGATTTCTTATGTGCTGAAAGGAAATGAAATCTCTGCTGTGCTATTGTTGCTCCCTGCTCAGATAAATAATGTTCTGCTGAATCCAGGGAATTGCATCCTGGCTTTTGCCTGCCAGAGGCACCGCTCTGGGGAAGCATGGCCCTGACAGGTAGGAAGAGCTCAGAAGTGTTGCAGAGAAATCTTTAAATCCACATTTTTGAAGCTGGATTCTTTAATATCTAAGCAAAGCTACTGGGTGTTGTGGATGAGAGTAACTCCAGGAATTGTCACCTACCTGGAATAGAAGAGAAAAAGCTGAGATTTGATTCAGTTTTAACACAGATACTTGTCGTGTTTTTTTACCTGCTGAGCCAAAAAGTAAAAAAGGGAACAAAACCCTTTTCTGAAGGAAATATGTGTTCAGTCTCAGATTCACTGGACAGAGAGAGTCTTGGGGTTTCACACAGCTCAAAGCACAGCTCAGCTGCTCTGAAAGCAGAGGTATCACTGTGGTATGAAAGTTCTTGTAGGACAGTTTTCCTTGTCCCCAGAATGAAGCAACAGAGAGAGGCAAACACGAGCTGAGCTTTCCACCATGCTGCTCACCGGGAACGATGCTCAGCAGCTCTGGCAGATACCTGCTACACGAGAGGAGGGATGGGAGGAAGGACAGGGAGATTTGGGGAGACCACTAGCAGCACTGAAGGTCAGGAGGGAGCTTGTCGGAGTCCAGGACATCCCCCTGGCTGCCCTGGCTGTCTCGAGACCCTGGCAGGGGGCTCAGAGGCCCTGGCATGAAGTCAAAAACACCTGTGGCTTTGATTTTAGCCTGTGGAAAAAGCTCTCAATTTTGTATGAGGAATTGCAAGTCACAAGGGTTTGAGTAGTGTAGTAGCTGAATTGACACAAGGTGAAAAAGTAGAATTTTGGCATTTTTAGAATGTGATTCAGGGGGTCAAGATGGAGAAGTTTAGGCATGTCCTAGCCTTCTTCTCCTTCTTCTTGTCTTCCATGTCTTGCTGTGATGGTGACACTTTTCTTTTGGTTTAAGGTAGAGACACACTGTGCAACATAGATGACAGGAATTGGCATGTTATTGTAAACAGACTGTGTGCAACTTTTGATATAAAAGGTAAACACCGCCCGAGAGGGCAGAGCAGACTGCCATGGCCTCCTTGCTAAACAGAGCTCAGCAGCTCAGAGAAAGAATGTCATAGATAAGAAAAAAAGAAACAACCTTGACAACGTGATCCGAAGCATTCCAGACTCCTTTGGCTGCTCGGGATGGGAGAAAAAGGACTTTTACAATCTTGGGGTCATCAAGGCACCACAGAGACCCCGAGAGGGGCTCAGACTGCAGAGGGGGTGGCTGCCCTACAAATGAGCCTGGGCAAACTCGAGGATGGAGGGAAAGGGAGGTTGGTTTGGTGTGATTGCTGCAGACCCTGCTGGTGACTGCACTGCAGTGGCCACGTGCCACTGGAGAGGCCATGGAGGACACTTGGCACGGTGGCTCTCAGCCACAGTTTTTCCTTTGCTCAGTGTCTGTAGCATTTCTATTTTTGGACATTTTGGGACATCATTCTCCCAGGCTAAGATATGAGAGCAGGTCCAGGTGACCACCTCTCTCTGTGATGTCTGTTTCAACCCTGCTCTCCTCATAGTTGGCTGCTGACACTCAGGACCTTTGAAGGGTGCCAAGAAATTGGGTTTTTCTTGTGCTGACTCTTTCATCTCCTGCTGCAAAGGGCTGTTTCATGCTCTTTTGAGTTGTCTTTGCTGCTTTTCAGTTACCCACAACCTCTAGACACTCAAGAAACTTTGGAAAAGGATCAGTGTAATTCACTTTTTAATTAACTGAAGGAAAAATAATATATACTTTAGAGAGAGAATGTTATTTTCCATCAAGATTTTCCTGATTCAGATTTAATTTCTGCCCAGAGGGAAATTTGAAGTGGCTTAATACAAGCAGATAGGAGTGGAAACCTGGAGAGATTCAGCTCCAGCAAATAACTCCTTACTCAGAAATGTGATCAGAAATGCTGGGAAGCTGAAAATTTGGGAATCACCTGACAGGGAAGGGAGATTTCCATCTTCAGGAGCAGGGAATGCTTTTATCTGTAGCTCTGTAAGACCTCTTACCTCACCCTGGAGAAGTGAAAATGTGTGTGGATGTATTTCTATGAACCCTGGGGACGTGGGAGAGGGATCCTTTTCCCAAGGAGATGCTGCATCTTGCAGCTGGGTGGGCTCTGCTGCTCCTGCTGACAACCTGCAAGAAAAAACCTGCTATCATTCCCAAGGGTGACTTTCGCTGGAAGTCTCGTGCAGCCAGTAATTAAAACACTGCAAGGCTTTCTCACAATGAGCTAAAAAATTTCCAACATGGAAGATATTTTGACCAAAGCAAACCTGGAGCCTGTTCTGGACTTAGTTGATGGACAGGAGTTTTGTGGTTGCTTAGGAACTGGCGATCAACGCTTGATTATGTCCAATATGGGCTGACAAAGGGCATTTTCATCAATATCACCATTATTTATGGCCGTACGGTCCTACAGCAGTTGCCTCTCCAACTTGGAATTGTTGAAAAGCTAAAATATGAACAGAAAAGGGTGAAAAAATGTGGAAATTTTTAGGTAGAGTTTGCCATCTGGACAAGCCCCTGGAATTCATTATAAAGAGATGTTGGCTTTGCCTTGAGGGACATCCAGATCCAGGAGCCAGGTCAGAGAAGATATTCCAAAAAAGTCCAAAAAGGAGTAGTTTGTGAAAGAAGCTGATTTGCCAGTGATGTGTATCAGGAATTATGAAGCTCAGCCTGCTGATGAGGGAGAAGAGCTTAAATCTGTGGCCATCAAGAGTAAGCACAAAAACTTTAAATACCATTAAACAGAAAAAAAAAAAATAGTGCCAGCTGGTGTGTTCATCACAGGGTGACATGGTTCAATCAGCGCAGTAAGATCTGGTCAGTATTTCTTTGTGGCATTTAGAAAGACAGAACTATGTGCTTTATCTCTGTGATGGGAGATCAAACCGTTCCTGTTCCATCTCTAATCAACAGTGTAGTAAATTATATCTGTCTTGTCAGGGGGTACACTTAGAAATCAGTGTCCATATAACTCGTGTCTGAGTGTCTCCAAAGATTGATGTCTGCAGATGTTTGTTTTTAATCAATACCAGAAAAGTTGGGAAAGAGCTGGTTTATATTTTCAAAAGGCTGTCCTCATGTCCCAGATAACTGCAAGCCAGTAATCCTGGACAAAAGAATGGTATAGGTGAAAGGGAATTCAAATAAGGAAGAATTAAAAGCTGGGGATAAAACTAATGGATTTATGAAACACAGATCCACAGACGTCTGAATTCATTAGCTTAGTCATGGTTATTAGGTAGCTCTAATATTCCCGGGGTTTTGTAAAGTGTTTGACATCGTTTCACATGGAATTTGGATTAAGCCACCCGAGGGGGCACAGAGAAACCCTGGAGGGAGCAGGGAGCTGCAGGGATGGGGGATCCTTACCCCACGGTGGCAGCTTTGCTGGGAGTGGCACTGATGAGGGCTCAGCCTCCATCAGCTCCAGCACTGGCTTTTTTAGGACAGAAAACCTCTTGCTCTGCTATTTGTTAGAGAACCAAACTTTTTCATTGCAATGTAATAATTATGGGCGAAGATGTAATCCAATAGAAAAGAACACTTTTAAACAAAAGAAAGATCATTTAAAAATAGTGATAGAATCTACCCAAGTAGCTCCATCCAAAACGGCACTTGGATGAGTTCTCACCATTTGACTTAGCCCTGCTACAAACACCCAGATGTCACAGGGGGACTTCCTTTACAGTGCTTACAGCAACAGTGTCTTCCAAAGCCAAGACATGGGATCTTCTTGTCTTGCCCAGGATGCTGAGGGCTCCACAAGAACAAGAGGATCCTGGTTTTGAGCTGTGCCTCCCTGTGCCATTCCACCTCCTTGGGGACTGCTCCCAGCTGTGGGTGACGGGAAGCAGGGAGCGATGCTGCCCAAACCGGGCTCTTCTTTCCTGTTAGCCATGACCTCCAAGCAAGCCATGAAACCCCAGGAGAAACACAAATTCACCCCCAAACAGGACCCGAGCTGTCCATTCCTCTCGTGCTTCTGGTTTCTAACGCGGATTGGAACGGCCCCAGGGGCTGTGAGAATCAGCCAGGAGCTGCTCAGTGACTGCTGCCCTCAGGGCACAGCCTCCCTGCCACCCCGCCCGGGATGAGGAATGCATCTCCCTCTGCAGGGATGAGGAATGCATCTTCCTCTGCAGGGATGAGGAATGCATCTCCCTCTGCAGGGATGAGGAATGCATCTTCCTCTGCAGGGATGAGGAATGCATCTTCCTCTGCAGGAATGAGGAATGCATCTTCCTCTGCAGGGATGAGGAATGCATCTCCCTCTGCAGGGATGAGGAATGCATCTCCATCTGCATCCAGTGCTGCCTTTGGGTCTCCCAGGCTGAGTCATTCCTGCTGGGAGCAATGGGCTTCGTGGGTGGCTTCTGCCATGCTGAGGGTGAGCAAACCTCTCTGGCTGCCCACAGGGAGCATCCCAGCCCCCACCACTCCACCATCCCATGGTACAGGGGCAATAAAGGTGTGCCTCCTGGGCAACATGCTTTGGTGACAGTCAAAGACTGTGGGAACCCAGGACATCCCTCTGGCTTCCCTGGCTGTCTTGAGACCCTGGCAGGGGGCTTGGAGACCTTGGCACAAAGTCAAAAACACCTGTAGCTTCCATTTTAGCCCGTGGAAAAAGCTGCCAACTTTGTATGAGGAATTACAAGCCACAAGGATTTGAGTAGTGTGGTAGTTGAGTTAACACGGGGTCAAAAAGTAGAATTTTGGGTTTTTTTAGAATGGGGTTCAGGGGACAAGATGGAGGGATTTAGGCATGTCCTGACCTTCTTCTTCTTCTCCTTGCCCTCCATGTCTTGCTGTGATGGTGACACTTTTCTATTGGTTTAAGGTAGAGACACACTGTCCAACATAAATGATAGATATTGGCATGTTATTGTAAACAGAGTACATGTAATTTCTAGTATAAAATGTAAATGCTGCCCTAGAGGGCAGACAGAATGCCATGGACGACTTGCTAGACAGAGCTCAGCAGGTCAGAGAAAGAATGTTATAGATAAGGAAAAATAAACAACCTTGAGAAGCCAATCCTATGCATTCTGACTCCTTCTTTGGCTGCACAGGCTGGGAAATGAGGACTTTTACAATCTTGGGGTCACCTCGATCCGCAGACCCCGAGAAAAGACCTTGTCTGGATTCTTTTTGCCTGTCCCTGGAGGGATCCCAAGTGTAGAGATGGGGAGAGCAAGATTATAGGGAGGAAGGTCACACCAGGACTGGGATGAAGGCTTTGACACCTCCAGGTGTGCAAACAGATGCTTGTGACATTTCTGTGGACTTCCAGTGTTTCTGTTTAATTTCTCAAGTTAAAGACAGTTCTAGGCTAACACAAAATTGTTGTTTGGCTTATCTTCCCCCTGGTTTCACATGTGAGATGTGATTTCAGGTTAAAAGCTGTTTTTGCAGTGGCCTGGTGATATTAGGGGTGAATTGATGCACAAGTGTTTTAAGGTCACCTCTTCCAGGAGGACAAACAAGGGATATTTTAATCCACGGAAGCCAATGTTTTTAATGCCTCACTGCTTGCTCTCAAGAACATATTGCAAAGTAAAAGGAAATTTGGTTTAGTGAATTTCTCTGGCCAAGTGGAAAATATTATAAATCGTTGTGTTTTCAAGCTGTTCCACCTAAGTTTTGGCATTGGAGGAGTGAAGTGGTTGCAACCAAAGTGTGAGGACACAGCTCCCAGCACTTTTACAGCAGCAGCATCCAGAAGCCCATTCCCAGGCCATGGCAGATGCTCCACAGGCACAAACTGGGCATCAGGACATGACATTATTTTCATCTGTGCTATTGAACATGCTCTTATCCCACTGGGTTTTGGAAGCTTTTAAGTAGAATGTGGAAGTAAACACAGATCAGGAGATGGAGGATTTTTTTCCACTATGGTTGTGGTGTTGAAAAAAACTGCTGCAGATGAGCTGGGGATTGTGGTCTGGGAGCATGATATAGGAAGCAAAATCCTGTTTGGGGGTCAGGGTTTCTTCCACAAAACATCAGGAAGTTTTGGAAGCCCTGGGTGAGCTGTTGATGTGGCCTGCCCAGAGAGCATAGCCTCACACAGCTAACGAGCTCCAGGGCAGCTTCCCTGCCTTTGATTTGAGGCTTTTCTCCAAGCAGGGTTGGTAAATTGTAGGCAGAAATAATTTCTGTCAAGGATCTAATGATGCTTCAAGTTCCTGCAACCTTTCAGATAAACAGGGTGGAACAGTACAGAGAATTTTAAAAGGAATCTCTAAAAATGTGCAGTGAACATAATGAGGCAAAATTGATCTGTTGTTTTCTCTCAGGAAACAAATACTGCACAAAGGAGCAAAAAGAAGATGGGCCAGAAAAATACAGCAGTACTCTCAAAATGGGTCAGTCCTTGGACAGCAGCTGTCCTCAAACATTAGTATTTTCACATTAAAAAAGAAGAAAATTTAAGAGCTGTATTTAAGCACCTGCACCTCAACTTCCAAGGATGAAATCACCAAACAACTCTTTTAAGTATTCAGCCCAAAGCCACATAAATTCAGGATCTGAAGTGCAACCTTAAGACACGAATGCTGGCCTTGCTGAGAGACAGGGATTTGGGAAGGGGAACTTGAGCCTGTGATCCAGACAGGGATTTGGGAAGGGGAACTTGAGCCTGTGATCCAGGTCTGCGTGAGATTCACTTTACGCACAAAGGAAAAAAACAGAAGTTAGCCAGGAAAAAACCCATCAGCAAATTTCCAGTGCATGGTGCCCTTGAGGAGAAGGATGGCAAACGGAGCAGGAGCAGCCACTGCTCATCTGGGCTGGGAAAAGCCCAGACACATCCCTCAGCAGGGCTCAGAGTGACATGTGATCCAGAGTGACATGTGATCCCAGGAGAAATGATCTTGGAAACCTTCAGCCCTGTCTGAGTGCCTTGGTGGAGTCCCAGGTAAATCAGTGCTGCAGCTCTGCTCTTACCCAGGTGCAAGTGGGCTCCCAGGACAGCCAGCCCTCAGGGGTGGCCAGAACCACCAGTGGGTTCATTCTGGGGTCCCAAACTGCATCTGGGGCAATCCCAGAATCCCAGAACGGTTTGGGTTGGGAGGGACACACTGTATCTGGACCCTGAGGCCCCTGAGGCTTTTCCTGTTCCTGCAGGTTTGTTTAACTGGTCGTGTCTCATCCCAGGAGCAGGGAACAAGCTTCCTTTGGCATCTGCACCTCCTGAGGATGCTGCTCAGAGCTGGGGAGGACACAGCTCCTGCTCCTGGCACTGAGCCACAGCCTGAGAGATGGCCTGAGAACAGGCAAATAGAATTTCCTAAATGACTTCCTAAAAGCTTTCCCATGCTTTTAAGACATAGCCCATCATCTGAGGCTGTGATGAAGCAGGGATCTGGCTGGTGCTTTTATGTACCCACAGTGTAGGCTTAGCAGTGGTAAAGTGAATTCTGGGGATGGAAAATGTCCCTGTGTCATTCCTGGGCTGGGAGGAAGAGGATGGTGCTGGCAGATCTGCACAGAGGGAGTGGGGGAACGTTCCTGCCCAGAGCAGATGAACTGCAAACAGTTTTGGAGAAGGTGGATAGTCTGGCAAGGGTAAGAAACTGAAATTCTCTGCTGTGGATGTTTATGGCAGTGCCAGCAGTGCTCACATTTATGGCAGCACGAATTTACTGCTGGATTCTGATGCTGCCATAAACATTTTCAGCTCTCCCAAATTTGGGCTGGCTCTCCAGAGCCCTGTCCATGGCATGGGCAGAGATGTGCTCCAAGTGCAGACATCCATGTCCCAGGGATTGAAGGAACAGCGCTTTCCTCCAGCTTCAGGGGCTGCACGTGCTTCATCCTCCTCCTTCATTAGGTTTGGCCAGATCACCTTGTTAAGGAACAAAATACCCAACAGCCCCTGGCTAACCAGGAAATGATTTTTCAATCTTTTCCTCGAGGACGGCAGCTGCACATGATGTTTCTTAGAATAAAAGCAAATCTTTTTTCTTTCTTTCTTCCCTTTTCCTAGAAATTTTCATCCATGTCATCTGGTTGCCAGAGGTGACATTTTCTGCAGCTGAGGTGCCTGATGTCATGGGAGGAGGCTGTGGAGGACTCTGACTGTTTCTGTTTCACGTTTCTTCTGTTTATTTTCCATCAAGGTCACCACATCTCTTAGCCAGGGTTTGGCTCTGGCTTTAGCTGGAGCTTTCAAAAAAATGTTAGCTGCATCTTAACTTTCCGGGGAAAATGCTGTACAAAGTCAACTGAAACTGCCTGAAAATTTGGATGAAATTAATCTAGGATTGAGCTACGAACTAAGAAGGGATATGAAAGTTTGCTCTGAACTTGTGAACTTTGTTTGCTCTGTTTGGATCCTTGTGCTGTGTGTGCCTTCAGGGAAGTCAGAGCACAAAACTGAACTAAATCCTCTGGGGAAGGAAAGGAAAAGAAACTAAAAGCTTTTTGCAAAAAATATTCATCAAGCAAAACTTTTAAGCCTAGTACATTTCCATCCTGGAAATAAATGCCTCCTACAGACCCCCAAACCACCAAAGTTCACTGCAGTGTGGAAGGCACCTGGGTACAGTGGTGAAGCTCCTTAGAAAATATGTAAAGGATTTGTGCTGGCAAAACCTGTGCCAGAGCTTCCCCACCCTCACAGGGAAGAATTTCTTCCCAATATCCCATCTAACCCTGCCCCCTGGCAGTGGGAAGCCATTTCCCCTTGTCCTGTCACTCCATGCCCTTTCCAAGGTCCCTCTCCATTGCTCTTGGAGCCCCTTTGGGCACTGGAAGGGGCTCTAAGGTCTCTTCAGAGCCTTCTCTTCTCCAGGCTGAACACCCTCAGCTCTCAGCCTGTGTCCAGAGCAGGGGGGCTCCAGCACTCTGAGCATCTTTGTGGCTTCCTCTGAACTCTTTTCAGCAGGTCCAATCATCCAAACAGAATATTTGGGTCCTGGTCCCTGTGGTGAGTGGGGGAAGACTGAAGGTATCAAGCTCTTCCCTTGACATATTGAATATTGTTTTCCCCTGAAAATTTGGCAACACTCGCACTTGTCAGTGCCTGTCAGGAAGATCTTTTGCATTTTCCATCCCCTGGAGTGGAGGCTGCCTATCAAGTGTCTCTTCACCGCAGTTTAATGTTTCTGCTAAAGCTACTAATTTGATTTTTAGATTTTGTCTGAACAGAATTAGCACATATCACACACTGGAGCTGCCAGTTAAGGGAAAAGCCAAGGAATGGTCAGGGGAATGAAAGAAGTTATCCCTCCTGGGGCTACATCAGCAGACAAAGCCCAGATGGTAAAAGTCCATGTGATCCTTCCTTGCACATCACAGAGATGACAGTGACAGAAGGTGATGATGGGCAGGACGTTGGGATGGGTTCTGCTCCAGTTAGGAGTGAAGGTTTGCAGGGTGAGGGTGTCACTGCCTGGGCTGGGCTGTCCCTGCCCTTGGTGGCAGCTGGAGAGGAGCATCAGCTGCTGTGGAAATGGAGCAGACGAGGTGGTGGCTGCACTTCTGGGTGGGGCTGGGACTGACCCTCTGTGTGCCATGCCTGGGGGAGAGGGGAGGTGAGCAGGGGCAGGGGCAGGCACCTGGTGTCCCCTCCTGCCATGCTGGTGCTGGAGGAGGTTGGTGGGAGTTTGTATTCTCAGGGAACACCGGCACCAAAAAGGGATCCGTTTTCTGCTGGTATTTACTGATGACATTCCCATTTCTCCTTCTTCCTTTTATCTAATAAATGCCATCTCTCCCACAAGCAGATGTCTCAGCCAAAACATTAAGATGCAGAATTAAGTCAAGGACTAAAAGCAAAAACCAGCCCAGAGAGGCACATCTGTGGCACTGCTAACCCTTGCAATGTTCCAGCTTCAAGGGAAGACCATCAGGATGATTTGCCAGGGAGACTCACAGCTCAGTGTGACTCCCAGAACCTGCTGATGATGCAGGGGGGGATCCTTGGAAAAGGAAAAGCCACGTCCTTGCTCTGGACAGGGTCACTGACCATGTCTGCAGAGGAGCACAGCAGGATGCTGAGCTCGAGTCTCCTCTCCCAACACAGCTGCTTCCTCAATGCTCACTCCAACACCTGCAGACTTGCAAGGGAACACGTGGTGTCTGTCACAGCCTGGGAATGTCACAGCGAGGTCACTGGAGAGCAGCTCTGGGGCTTTGCAAGTGCTGTGGGAAGACCCACTCACGGAGAGCCCAGACCCCACTAACTTCCCACTAGAGAGAAGTTCCCATGAGTTCAGGTGTCCTCGCTCTGTCCTAGGTGTGAAAAAGCCCAGAGTGTTTTCCCTGGGATTGAAGAGCTGAGTAGACGGTGAGAACAAAGCCATATGCTGCATGCCAGCATTTCTGTCTTATGTTTCTAAATACCCCACCAGGATCACAGGATTTTTCTCACTTGTGAATTTTATGGGAGGAAAATAAAAGCCTAATAGAAGGCAGAATGAACTCCATGTTTTCTGCTTCAGCATCACCTGCTGGTTCCAATGGGAATTTACAAACTCAGGGAAGAGCTCGGGAGGTGTTGGGCAGGAGGTGCCAACCAGCCCATTTGGCAGGCTTTGGGATTTGAAGTGGGATGCATGGGTGTTTCTCTGGAATGGTTCACAACCTCAAAGCTTCAGTGAAGAAAACAAGGGTAGAGAGGGCAGTAAGAAAGCAGCTTGTTAAATCATTAAATTTTACTGTCATGTTCTGAGCATCACAATGAGGAGACAATAAAAAGCATCCTTGGGCAAAATTTAGCAAGCACCCTTGGTGACTGGCCCTGAACTGCTTTAATATCTACTTCAATGTTAGTAGAAGCAACTCCAAGCATATTGCAAAATCTAATTCACCTTGTCTGAAAGATCAAAGCCTGCAGGAAAGCACAAATTAAACCTCCAAAAATATAATTTCCCCTCAGAATTATAAAAAATGCCATTTCTCTTCTTCTTCCTTTTCTTCGGTCCTCATGCAAATGTTCTTGAGACCAATGGATAGCATGAGATGATGCCCCAGCTTGTAGGGTGACCTCATACACAGATAAAATATCAAGAGATGTTTACAAGTTTTGGAATTTTAAAATTCTTATTTTAAGAACAGAGTTTTTGAGAACTCTAGGAGAAGATCTTTTTTGCTCTTTGGTCTGTTTTCTCACCTGGATTGAGCCTCAGTGCAGAATGGGGACCTAATCCACCTGCACCAAACTTCAGCCACAGGGAAACCTTGGGAAGAACCTGTGGAAACATCTGATGCAGAGGTCATGAGACAGAGGGGGTCAGGACAGGGAGGAAGAATTGTTTCCAGGATTTTCCCTGACCACTGCAGATTTTTATTGTGTGAGAACTAGAAAGTTCAGTCACACATAAGGATGGTAACTGGAAGCCTTCAGCATACATAGTAATAATAAAAAGTAGAGACACATGGCAATGGTCTCCCAAAGTTTCCTCAGAAATTAAATAATTGAAATCCTAAAGGAGTTAGACGTCTAAGGCTGTTCCTTCATTATCCAAGGCAGCTCTGTCACTACTTTCTCAGCCCAAAATCTGGAGGTTTGATGCTCAGATGTCAAAATGAGGCCTGGGGAAGGAATAGGTTTTTTCTGTCCTACATATTATGTGTAATAAAATGTCCCTTAATTATTGGATTGAATCTGAGACACTTCCAGTTAAAAAACCCAACAACAACAACCATCAAACAAACAAGCAAAAAACAAACAAAACAAAAAAAAAACCCAAAAAAACCCCACCAAACAAACAAAAAAACCCAAAACAAAACAAAAAAACTAAACCCAACTTAAATTAACAGAAAAAAATTCACAAAAGTAAACGTAAGTCCCCAGTTTCATCTGTCACATGTTCTTCCCTTTGATGCTGCTGAGATCTGAGCACTCTGATGCCTGGACATGTCCATGGGCTCAGGAAGCTGCAGCACTTGTGGCTGCCACCAGAATTCCTCAGCAGTCTGGGATGCTTTCCAGGGGAAACCTGCTCTTTTTTATTGAAGATGGACTGGTTGGAGCAGAGCAAATAGAAGTGCTGTGGGAGGCTGGGATGTGAACCGAGCTGGAATGAGGTCAGTGGGAAGGGGACTGGGGATCCTCATGGCTGTGCTGGGGGGGATGGGTTGGAAAGCTTCAGGGGTGGGTGGCCCCACTCCCCCTGGGGCCCTGCTCCCTGGTGAGGTGTTTCCTTCAGATGATGGTGCCCTCAGTCTGGATGTCCCTCACTGTGGGAAATGGATTTGTACAAAATTTATAAGCATTGTTTTATTTAATTATTTATTGTTATTATTTTATTTAATTGTTTGTTATTGTAGAGATGCATTGTAGTAGGACTCACGAGGGGTAATTTTAGATGATTGGCTTTAAGGCATTTACAGCATGGTGTGGCAAAATCTGATAGGCCAAGAAACACTTACAATGTATTTTAATTAGGAAATAGTCATCTTGTGATTGTGATAGCATGAATTAAAACACCTGTATTGTTTCACCCTTCACATGAGACTGAAAATGGAATAAAAGTTTTGAAAATGCCTCTCAGTTGCCCCATCTCTGGGTCAGAAAAGTGTCGCCGCAGGCCCCCAGCCAGGTAATAATTAGCATTGACTCCATGATTGCAGAAGGCTGATCAATCACTTTATTTTATCACACTATGGTATTCTATATTATTCTATTAAGAAACACTCATTGCCCTTGCAGCCAGTCCGATACCGACAGACCAGACTGGTCAATCCATCCAAACACCGTCACCAGTGACCAACCACGGAATCACCCTTTGGAAAACAAATCTCCATGACACATTCCACATGCGCACAGCAACCGGTGCAGCAAGTGGAGATAAGAATTGTTTCTCCTTCTTTCCTCTGATCTTCTCACAGCCTTCCCTGGGAAAATGCCTGGGAAAGTTGTGCCTGCTGCTCTCTGTGGGGAGAGCTGCTGCCACAGAAAAGGGCCTAATCCAACACCTCACAACTGCAGCTGCTCTGGCGTGGAGCAGTGTGACATCACATTCTCTGGACAGACATAATTCTGTGTCTCAGGAGAAGCACAGAGAAAACAATCTTTATCTCTGCTCCTTTGTTTTCCCCATGTGGAATGTGGTGTGGAGATTGCTTACCTGAAGTGATTGCTGGGTTGGATTCTGGAGAAGGTTGTTTGGGTTCAGTGACCAGTCAGATCCAGCTGTGTCTTGGGCTCTCAGCAGAGAGTCATGAGTTTGTTAGTTAGTTAGGTAAATAAGAAGTAAGTAGGTAGAATACTACAGTATCTCTTTAAATAGTATATTAATGTATTATAGTATAGTTTTAATAAAGCTATCCTTCAGCCTTCTGATCTGGAGCCAGACATCATCATTTCTTCCCGTCGGGGGTCACCTGATTTCCAGCAGGGCAGCACTCTGCAAGGCTGAGGCATTTCCACCTTTCCTGGCTGCCCCTGCTCCACCCCCAGGCTCCTGCTGTCTCTCCCCCTCCATCCGTCTCCCAAACGAGTTTGCAGAGTCTGCAGCACTCTCTGGGTGCCTGCAGGAGAAGCAGGGTGTGAAAAGTCCATCCTTGTTTCTGTGATGAGTGCAGCTGGCAGATCCTGCCTCCGGCACCGAGCTCACGCTGCTCTGGAACCGGGTGCTGCCTCAGCCAAGGTGATGGAGGGTGAGAGCCTGGAAAAGGCACAAGACATGAAGCAAAATGGTCTTGAGGGCAATTTGAGGGAAGTAATGAGAGGTTCAGAAACTGGGACAGAGCTGGGATCAGGCTCAGAGGAGCATGTCCCTGTGTCTGAAGGAGAGGATGCCAAAGTGCAGCTGTGCCCTGCTTTGTGCTCCTGCTTGGAAAACACTTAAACAACAGCCCCAAATGTGTTCCCTTGGTATTCCTGAGAGAGCGAGGTCTGTTTCCTAAAGACCTTAGTCACAATTCTTCACATCCAGATGAGGAAACTGTAACAGGATATATGTTACTCAGGGTCTTTTCACACAGTTTTTCACATTCAAAAGCCTGGCTCCATCACAAATACTCCGTCTCAGCAGCAGTGGCTTTCCTGAACTGGGTCTGAAAAGCTCTACCAGTTCCCAAGCTGCCCCTGCAGCATTTGTGCCACAGGCTTTGCTGAGGCTGGAAGAGCCCATGGCGAGGAGGAGCCTCGGGTGACACAATTTCATTCCATGGTGAATGCAGGTGATGTGGGTTGGGTGGGTGAGGGACAAAGGGCTGAGGGGGTGGGGAAGGGGGTTTGATTGTGTAGAGGGTGAGGGATATGTGGAAATGGATCAGCTTGTGGGATGAAGCAGCTTCCTAGGTAAGGCTGTGGTTTTAGGCAAGGACAGAAAGGCTTCTGATGAAGGTTAAATGTCACTTTTGTAGGGGAATAATACACTTTCCTCAGCTGGGAGTGAGCTCTGAGCAGCCCAGGATGCTGGATAGCCCCTCTCATGGCCACCAGTGCTTGTGGTCCTGTTGGCAGGCATGGCTGGGTGCAGCCACTGACATCTGTGTCATACGTTTAGAAGTGTTCTTTTATCCTGTCAAACATTCAGGCCCAGTTTTTTGGCTTCTGTGACTCAGCACAGCTTTGCTGGAACCAGCTTGTCCCAGCAAGGCTGTTGACTCTCAATCCCATCTTAAAATTATGGGGAGCTGGAGTGCATGTATGGTGCTGCTGCCACGGCTCTCTGTGTGACATCTCCAGAGCATGACAGCCACATAAATAGCATATGTGAGGAGCCAGCACATATCTGCTGCTTGGTGCATATTATTTACATACATCTCCTCTACCTCACTGGTGGTTCTCCCCAGTTACAGATTTGGTAAAGGCTGCAGCCTTTTCAAGGCAGATATTCAAGCCTTCGATGGGAATGTATTTCCCTCAATGGTTGCTTGAAATTTTCAGTAAACATCTATTGTTTCCTCTTGCTGGAAAATGGAATGAGGGAAGGCTTCTGGGGCTGGGTCCAGGTGGATTAAAGCTGTGAAAACATCTTGCTTTGGGGTGGTTTATCAGGCATCAGCTGCTATTGATCTGCACAACAGTGAGAACTTGAGTGACATCTCTTTGGGGAGAGCAACTTCAGGGGGAAGCAAACAGCAAATGGTTTCTGGGTATCTTGGTGTCAGATTTTTTTGCAGTGATTTTGTTGCTCTCTAAGCTGTTGGTTGTATAAAAGGACTGCAGCACAAAGGTGATAAGCAGATCTTTACTTTGAAAGGTTCCTGTGAAATTCACCATCTGAGCACAGAGATGTTTTCCTCTCTAAGGGATAAGAGGTTAAAATGCTGGGATGGTGTTCAGAGGATCTAAATTAATCATCTGCTGCTGTTTCTTACTCAGTACCTGTGTAAATCCTGCAACCATCACTGCCTTTCTGGAAATCAGAGACCCTTACTCTGTCAGCCTCTGGGACACTCGGATAGTGAGTGTTGGGTGATGGGTTCCCATTCCCAGAACAGTGGAAAAAATCGGTGTACTAGGCAAGGAATAATGGGGACGAGGAGAGCTTCTGTCTTGTAGGAGTAGAGGGAATTGCTTGTTTCCAGGTTCATGAGCTTGAGATGCAAAGAGGAGGAAGACAGTGAAACACAATTTAATGTTGCAGTGAAGATTTATGGCCTCATCTGCAGTCACCTGAAATGATCAGTCCCTTGAAAATTGCAAATAGTGATGGCAGACAATAAAGTGTCAGTGAAGTTGGTACCACTGTGTGTTCTTTCTCCTGCTGGAGCTTGGGGGAATTTGCTCTAAATGAATTTTTGGTGAAAGCAAGGTCTGCTCTAATTATTTGTAAGTAATGAGGATCAGGCCTAGCAGCACACAGAGTGTTCTTAAAATGCAGGTGGCTGCTGGCACTAATCCTGGCTATTCTCCTTACCATGGACCCTGCAGATGGGTAGAAGAGAAATGGAAATATTTCCTCAGTATTTGTGCTTGAAATGGGCATGAATTACACTTGTTCTGCTGTCCTGCTGTTTTAGAAAGAGGAGCCCATTGACTCCAGCTTTGTTAGCCTGGTGGCCCTGGGAACCAGCTGATCCTTCAGGAAATTGTTTTATTGTATAATATGCCTGTTCTCATAAATCAGTTCCTTGCAGCCTCAGGAATTGGCAGGGAGGTCCCCAGTCAGCATTAAGGTGGGTTGTCAGGGTGCAGAAGTGTCAACACTGGGCAGGTGAAGCTGCCCCTCAGGAATGTGGGGATGGATGAGCTCAGCTGGGCTGGGCTGGGCCTAAAATTTGTGTGTGAATGTCTCAGCTTGTATTTGTGACTGGGTCTGAGAGTGTATGGGATGTACTGGGATCAGCCACCTCTGATAGGGGCTGGACCATCACCCTGCCATTTGCATCCTGAGATCTTGTCCCAGATCTGCTCTTCCTGAGAAGTTCAGTGATCATGGAAGGGAGATGGGGACTTTGAACAAGGTAGGACATGGCCTGTGACATCTCACTGGCCCCATTCCCCCTGCTGGGACTGGGATTTAGGTAACACATGCTGCAGTCAGTGGGATTCCTTTTCCCACAGTGGGTTTGTCCCCAGGCCCATCACTGCTCCTTGGGAACAATGTTTCTGGTTTTCTTTTCAGTCTGATGCTCACCAGTGCAGAAAAGAGTCTGCAGAGGTTTCTGTCATCTCTAAAATGAGTCTGACTTGAGGAAGTACAAAAGCTACAATGAATATGTATTACTGGAAATATTGAAGAAGCCAATGTCCTCTTCTTTCTAATAGATGTTATTTCTCATTCTTTGAATGAGTCTGCTGGCCATGGAGGGCAGATAATCCAGTTGTGGAATCTTTCTTGTCTTGTGTTGTTTCATGATTTATAGCACCATGCAAGGAACAGAATTTATCACCACTATCTCAGTGAACTACCACTGAATCCCCTTGTAGAGGCTGCTCTGGAAAAGTGGGGTTTAGGGTTCAAGAAAATATGTTTCCATATTTTTATTTATTGTTTTTTCTTGTTTCCCTGATGCTCTGTTAACCATAAATCTGTAAAGATCATCCAGTTCTAACTCCCCTGCCTTAGGAAGGGATATATCATTGCTAAATTTTTGGCATCATTAATGTCCTAATATCATCCATTACCAGTGGTTGTGGTCCAAATTTAGCTAATTAGCCTTTGGCAAGCCATTAATCAGGTGCTCATCATCCCAGGAAGGACAGTTGCATTTTTGAACCTTTGCTTTCCAGCATGCTCCACATCCCCCCAGCCTTTCTCCTGCTCCTCTCCAGCCCAGGTGCTTGTTCCCTGCATGAAAAAATGATTTTACATCTTGAAAAATTAATTCTCTGCTCATGATGGCCTTGATTAAACAGATTGACAAACCGTGCTAAAGGTGACAAAACAGCTCTGACATGCAGACGTCTTCACCCCCTGAAAGGAAAGGCAAAAAAAAAAATCCCTGTGGGCTGTTGCTATTATGAGATGCAGGTGGCTGAGGGCTGTTTCCTGCAGAATCAGCAAAGGTTCTCCACATTTAGGAGCAATGTCTGTAAAGTTAAACTGGTTGAAATGGCAGAAGATGCAATTTCTGGCACTTGAATTGGATTATCTTGAAATAATTGAGGATTTTTAATCCACAACTGATGTAGACTGTGCTGATGCTCCAGGAGTTTGGAGGCAGAAATGGTAAAGGTGTGTGTGGCTGCCCTATCCCTGGAAGTGTTCAGTGCCAGGCTGGATGGGGCTTGGAGCAATCTGCTGTAGTGGAAGGTGTTTTCACTTGCTTGTTGATGCCTTGGACTCTCTGTTGTAGATCCAGCACCTCATAATGGTGTGTGGGATTTGCTGTCTCCCCAAAAGCTCCCTGGGCATCACCTGGAAGAAGGGTGGCTTTTTGTCTTGTTCTTTTCTTGGCTTTTGTTACCTTGCTGTCTGCTGAGAAACCTTCACGCTGAAGAGCTGATCTACTTTTTCAAAGAAATAGGCTGGGATAAATCCTTTTTGGGTGATGTTGACAAAATTTAGGTTGTCTTCCTTCCCTTGGTGCATAGACCCCAATGGACAGGAGATTTCTGATGAAGAAGAAATCTGGCAATCATGCTCTCGAGATGATTGTCCTCCTCTCACACCAGAGACCCTGAGAAGAGCATGTGTTTAGATCCCATGAGATATTCTGGAAGGACAGATCTCACCATTATTGAATTATAATTGGAGTGAAATGTTGTGAAGCAGCAGGATTGGGATTGAAGGTGCAGCATGACCATCCTGGGCTTTCTTCCCCACGCAAAGAGGGCAGGGATGAACACTGAGGAATAGCTAGAGGGATGGATGGGGGGACGTTTTGGAAGGATATTTGTCCCAGACACATATCTTGGTTGTCAGTAGTTCAAAGAGCATTCCTGATCCCTTTTCCAGCAGTCTTTCTGAAACACACCTCTCAGGCCAGAAAGAAATGCACAAGATAAATAGGTGAACCTGCTGTATTTGCTGCTCTGCATGAACATAAAGGAGTGTGGGAAGGGCTGAGAGCACTTGTTGGGGTGAGAGCCAGCAGAGAGGAGCAGACCTGAATTTGCAAACACTCTTCCCGTCAGCTCCTGGGCTGTCCAGCTGGGAGCTCTTGCACTGATTTACTGCTGTCCTTGCTTCAGCCTTTGGAAATCAATCCACTGACAATTAAGGTAATGTCTGGTCTAATATTTATTTCACACTCTCATTTAATGGACTGACAAAACCCCACTTTTTGAAGCAGTGAGACTGTTCTGTTCCGCAGGAGGGCTGGAACTCTGGGTCATGCTTTTTCCCTTGGCCCCGTTAAAGCTGAGATCTCTTGTTGAAGCTTTCAAGAAAATTGCCATGCAGCACCACACCTTAGCATTGTGTTCCTGGTGAAGAAGGTGCAGCTCTTGTGCTAAATATCCCCAAATATGCATTAAAGGTGAGCTGGAGCACAAAGGAGTAGCCCTGACTGCCTGCTGGGGCCCTGGAGCTCTGTGTTGGGCTGGCTGTGGGTTGGGAAGAGAAAAAACATTTGATGCCCATGAGCTCATGTTCTTTTTCTCTACCTCTTGGGCAAGTGTGCCCTGAATTTGCTCTGATCTGTGTGTATCTCTGCTTGTGTCCCCAGCACTGAGAAATTTCCCCCAAATGCCAGGAAATGGCTTTGGGGAAACACTGCAGATGGCCAGAGGCACCAGAGCAGGGGGCTCTGGTCCTCAGCAGTCAAACCACTTTGGGAGTGGGTCCCCAAGTCCTCTGTGCACCCTGTTTGGGGGCTGGTCTACCTGGGGGACTCTGCAGCTCCTGGGAAATGAGATTATCAGGGTCAATGTCCCACAGCCAGTCTGGGAACTGCAGGTACCTGTGGGCTATGCGTGGATCACCCCACCTTGAGGTAAGGAATTTACCACTGCAGTTTCTGAAATACCTAACTCAGATGAGAAGTGCAAGATGGTTTGGGTTACCAAAATGACCTTTAGTTAATGCTGCCAGAAGAATACTAAACAATAACAGTTTTCTCCCCGTAGTTCTTATTCCTCCTTGTATTTTTTTTTTGCCGGTTTCTAGGTCAGATTCCCCATTCCGCTGCTCCTGCGCTAGAACAGCGCTCAGGTTGCACAATTGCAGAGGAGGGAGGAATCTGCTTCCCGAATCGCGATCTCCCCAGTAGCCTTGCCCGATTCTTCCCTTCTTCCCAGCATCTCCTGCTGGGAGCCCGCCCCAGGTAGGCTGGGGGTCGGGGGCTGCGGCACGGTGGGTTTGGGGAGGTCGGGGGATGCTGGTCCCCCCTCGCCGCGCCGGGGCTGGGACGGGGAGGCCACCGCAGCTCCCCCGGGGCGGGGGGAGGACGCTGCCCGTGTCTCGCAGGTGTGGGCTCGCCTTCCCTTTGCCGCGTTTGGTTATTTATCATTTCCCCCCCTCTCTTTTCCTCCTTCCCCCTCCCGCTTTTCTCTTACGCAGTGGGAGCAGCCCGGCAGCCTGGCTCTGCCCAGCCGCCCTCCGTCCTCCCTCCCTCCCTCTCCCTCATCCCTCCCTTTTCCTTAAAAACGTGGGCTCCGGGGTGCAGCCCCCTGCGCTGGCAGCAGCCCTGCCTGCGAGAGCAGCCCTTTCCCCTCCTCCACCTGCGGAGCCCCCGGCTTTGTGCCGTGTCCCCCCCCCCCCCCATCCCCCGGCCCGGGGGTGCTGGATGCGGCCGCGGGGAGCGGAGCCAGGTCCGGAGCTGCGCTAGAGGGGACCTGCCGCAGGTAAGCAGCCGGCTGGGCTTTATTGCCAACTTCGGGCTTTTCCTGCTGTTGTTGCGTGGTCTGGACCGCTGGGGTCGTGCCGGAGCCCCGGTGGCTCTCGGGTGGCAGTGGAAGGTCTGGGGGCACAAAACCGCCTGTGGGGGACTCACCGACCCGCAGGGATGGGAGAGGCAGGTGGGGACATCCAGCCCCTGGGAAGAAGGGATGATGTGTGCAGCCCGCACGTCCCCTGCGCCGGCAGTGTGGAGATATGCGTGATCCCTGTGTGCTCGGGATGCGCCAGGCTCTCAGGGTTGCATCCCATTAAAATACTCCTGGGGAGGGGGGCTGTGTTCCGTGGCAGTAAATCTTTCTCCCTGGTAATAAATCACCCTTCCCCAGCGTTTCTCGTGCACTTGCCTTGCTTCAGTCCCCTGCCACCCGTTTGATCAGCAGATTTTAAGGCTGTCTCTTGCTGCCCCAGGTCCTTGGCGCAGGCTGCTGCTTCAGGATGGACCCGCTCTTCCCTGCCCACATTTTTGAAGACCCCGACCTGAGGAAGCTGCTGAACGACTCCTCCATGCTCAACCTGAGCTTTCTGCCCAGCAACTGGTTCAACAACAGCACAGGGGACGGTTTCCTGCCTCTCAGCATCAAGATCACCATCGTGGTCGTCTACTCCATCGTGTGCATTGTGGGGCTGGTGGGCAACTGCTCCGTCATGTATGTGATCGTCAGGTAGGACAGCGGGGAGGCTCCCGGGAAGGCTGGGAGCAGGGCAGACCTTCCTTCCCTCAATCCCTGCTGCGGGTAAAGCAGCCAGGCGCTTCCCTGGGGTTAGAGATGTGCTTTAGAGGTAATGATGTGGCATTTGTTTTATTGTTTTGGTTTTATTTGTTTTTTTTTTTTTTTTTCCTTTCCTAGGCTGTGATGAAGGTTTCTGCCAGTTTTCAGCTGCCCTCTGGTGCCTCCTAAAGTTTAGCCCAGAGAATGGAATGGAGTGAGCAGATCTGCTCAAATTTTTTTTTTTTTTTTTTTTTTTTTTTTTTTTTTATTTTTAGGGATCTGTATGTCCCTGGGGAGGGCAATGTGCTGGGAGCATTCCACTGCCAGGGTGTGCTGCACCTTAATGGGACCTCTCCTTCCTGTGCTGTGTCCAGCACTCCAGCTGTGTTTGCAGGTGCTGCTCCATCTGGGAGCTGGCTCTTTCCAAAGCTGAACCTTGTTGCAAAGGAAAGAGCCTGCTGGGAAGCTTCCTTTTACTCTTACAGGAGAAAAAAAAATGAAAATGTAAGTCTTCCAACCCTTTGGAGCCTGCAGACTTAAGTAAGATGTGAAAGGATGCTGCAGAGTTGAGGGCAACTTCTCTGGCTCCTTGTGCTGAAGTCAGGAGGGTGGGGGGGACCTTTGCAGAGGGACAGCACAGAGCATGCACCACTCCATCCTCCCTGCCCATGGTTGGCATTTTGAGTGTCCCTGTCTGCTTCTGCCGTGGTTCAAACCCTTCTGGTTCTGGGAATCAGAAACCTTGTTTGCCCTGTAAGTACAGAATAAGTTTGTGCAGCTCTTAGGGCTGTGATTACGTTAAACCCAGCATCTCCCTTCTGATCTCTGCACCCTGCATGTTAAGGAAGGAGCTTCCATTTTATCCACATCTTGGAGCAGACTCCTGGTGCAGGTGCACTCTGCCAGCACAGAAAAGACAGGCTGAATCCTCCAACAGAAGAGGAAAGTATTTAGCAGGTATTCAGACACTGATGAGATTGTCTTGTTCCTGCCAGGAGCCCAACTGCTTCCAGAGCAGCTTTCCCCTGAATAACTACAACTTGGCTGGGGAGATGCTGCAAAATTAGGTCTTTGGTACCAGAGGTTGCTGAAGAGTGGTTGAATCTCTGCTCCGAGGGCAAAGTGATGTGTCTGTTCATCAGGCTGCCTGTGTGTGCTCTTTTAGCTGAGGAGTTTATGGCACTGAGAGGGGATCCCATTAGCCAGGGGAGTCTGCAGATGCAGAGAGGAGGTTTGCAGCACGCTGGTGCCATGTCTGGACAGCTTGTGTTCCTGCTCAGTGTAGTAGCAATTGCTGGAGTTGTTTGTGGGTGTGTGTAAGTGTGTGAGTAGTGAGGCTCTGGAGCTGGAAGCCCTTGTCTGATGATGGTGATGTGGCTGCATGGGAATGCCAGCCCGTGTGCAGCAGAGGAAGGGAGTCCTTACCCTGTGCATGAGCCTTGATGTGTGTAAGGAGAAGCCTTGGCAGAAATCTTCTCCCTGTCTGCAAAGGCCTGGTGGGATGTGCACAGCAGGACCCTGCTGGCCCTGCCCAGGACTGGGACTGGAGCATCACCAGTAATATGAGTGTCCCAAACTGGGGTCCCGGGCAGGGTGGACCTGTGCCATGGCTAACCATGAAAAATGCCGGCTTCTGCTCCACTCCTTTTTGACTTTGTTACCTTCCAGTTGGATAAATGGCACTCAGGGATTTAGCACTAGAATTTCCCATGGAATGCAACTCTTTTTTTTGTGTGTCCTCTCATTTTACAGTTTTTAAGCAACTGAAAACTGAAGACAGGTGCCACCCCAATCTCCCTCAGGTTTTTCCATTTCTCTGTTTCCCTTTACTCAGAAATGAAAAGTGTGTGCCGGGGAGGTTATAACTGAGCTAGAGCACGTGTAGGGGCTGCTGTTCCCCACCCATGCTCCTTGGGAGCTCTGAGCTGAGACCAACACTGAGTTAGAGCCAAGGCAATGACCCTTGAGTCGATGAGCAACAACTTCTGGTGATCTCTGCCCAGGATTCTTCTCTCCTTGCCCTGTCTGTTCAGGTCAGGAGGATGAATTGGACTCAATATCGAACTCTTGACCCTGGCCACGTGCACAGATTGATGAAGAGCTGCCAAAATGTGGCTGTACAAGGAGGATGCTGATGAGCTTCTCAAACACATGCTTTTCTCCTCAGATTAGAGCTTTGATGCTTCATGCCTTGAATAGCACCTGGTTTTCAGTAGGCTGGAAGTTGGTTGCTGGTAAGTCAACACAGGGTTTAGGGGCTCATAATGATAAATTAATGGAAAAATGATCAGCAAACCCTCTGTGCTGCACCCTTATCACTATAGGTAATGTGCACCCCAACAAGCTTTTTTTTTCTTTCTGTGCTTTGGCAATGATAACCAGGCTTCAACATATTACACAGCCCATAGGAAAATGGTGTACTGCCTTCCAGAAAAAGTCTGGTAGTGTTATAGACAGTAATTGTTTCCCATTTTTCAGGGAGTTGGGAAATAAAAAAGACTCTAATACCAGCACTCAAGGAAATTGGAGGCATCAGAAAAGCTCATTTTTTTTGTTCCTCCTGAATGAGTTTTCTGCAGCACCAAGGGAAAAGTTTTAAATCTCCCGGTATTTCATGCAAAAGTACAAATTCAAAGCCTCCTCTAGGTTTCCCCCTCTGATGCAGAACCCAGCCTACATATCTATTGTATTTGGAATGATTTAACATTTGGAACGATTAATTTATAGAGACAGTCATCATGTGACCATCAATCCCTTCCAGTGCTGAGCAGCACTAATTGGGTAAGATGGAGAAGGGCTCTTGTCAGGAACATGATTTCCTGGACAGTAAAGGGCCTATTGTGGGAACCTGCCTCATCTGTGGCTTTGTTCTGCTGGCTCATCCTGGAGCTCCTGCCAGCAGAGACGATGCCTCCCCTCCCTCCTCCTTCTGCTGTTTGCTCTCTTCTGCATATATTTCCTGTTCTGCTTCTTAATGAACGTGAAACAAGGAGCTGAACAGAGGGTTTGGGGAAAACCAGGCTGCTGAGATCCCTCCTAGCTATTAACTGAAGTCTGCAAGGCTGCTTGCCAAAGATCTTTGTATTTAGGAAGGGAAGCAAAGGGGAAGGAGGGTGTATTTTTGTATTTTTGGCCCTGGGGGTGGGGCTCACCCAGGTGTTCTTCTAGGGGTGTGACAGAGGCCCCAAATCTCTGCCAACCATTGGTGACCCAGGGAAGGGACAAGGTGCAGCTCGTTGTCCCTAGCTCCACCATGCTGCTGTGATGCTCAGCAGTGGGGATCTGGGGGACTCCATTCCTCCAGTTCAAACCCCCCTGGGAATGCTGCCTCATTTTTGGGGCACTCCTCATTGCTATGGCAGCTCTCTGTTGAAAGCCTGGCAAAATGCTGGGGATGCTCAGCTCTCTCTATGGCAGAGCACCTTTCAGAGCATTTTAAGCAATGTTTTGGGCAGTTTAAGGCTGTCAGGCCCCTACATTTTCATCTGCTGCCTCCAGGTGAAGCTTTAGGAGGAAAAATGTGATGGGGAGGTGTCTGAACCATGAGCCTGCCTGGGGATGCTGTGCCAGCTGTTCTGCTTGAAAACTGCCTCAGTCCCTGAGAACAGGGGTGAGGGCAGCTGGCTGTGATGAGACAGGGGAAATTAAGTTAATTATGACATTTCAGAGATGCTGATTTCTTAATAGAAAGCTTTCTCAGGAAAAAGTCTGGACCAGCTGTGTGTCTCAGGGCTGAAATGAAGTGAGTGCTTCATGCAGGGGGACCCAGCAGACAGGAGTGGGACCATCTGAGACCTTTGTTGTTTCCAGATCTGCCTCTTAGTTTTTCCTTGAAAAACAAAATAAATACACATAAATTATTATTATTGATGGAGAAATGAAACCCAAACCAAGGGCTCTTTGCTCTGGAGAGTGAGTGGAGCTGGGTGAGGATGGTTAGGTGAGCAGCAGGGGATCCTGCTGTGATAATGGCTGCAAAGCACAGGTCTGCAGCTCCCTGATTTCTGGGCTCCCCATGAGCCCAGGTGAGCTGGGCTTAGCCACATGACCCACAATAGCCACGTCTGGCCCCTGCTAACACAGGTCCTGTAGCTCCAGTGTGTGTTGAAGGGCTCTTTGTTTCACCTGGCTGTGATGAGATGGGTGAAAGGGAGTTGCCCGTGTGCAGCACTAACTCTGTGATGTTTAACATGGGACTTGGTTCCCGATGTTTTTCAGAGACTGGGCAATTCCCAGAAGCATTCTGGGTGTCAGCAGAGGCAGATCTGGCCCATAAGCAGGGATAAGAACATCCTGCTGCAGCGTGGATGCTGATAAATGCCCTCCTTGGACCAGAGCAGCATTCCTGGTGGCCAAGCACCTGCTCAGGGATGTGGGAGCATCCCTGAGAGCCCCTGGGTGAGCTGCTGAAGCCTTTGCAGCAGTAGCCACAGAGCCTCCTCCCTTGGCATGGCAGCACCATCCACAGTGATCCCCAGAGAGCACCGGCAGGGCAGGGCTGCTTTTCCCTAGCTGTCCCCCATACACAGAGGTGAGACTCAAGGACAAGAAGATCATCTGTCCCAAAGTGTGTGCTCATCCTGGCTGGCTGCAGATTCCCTTACTAGTCCCTGCTAGTCAGTCCCTGTCTTGCTGGGTAATTTATAGGCTTTTATGTGCTGTGCTGGTGGCTGCTTTTGCTGTAGTGTCTGGCCTCAGAGTCCAGACTAATTAAAATTTGTCCTCAAATTCTGTGCATTTTTTTCAGGGCCTGTTGAACCATTAAGAATAAATCATCTTGCACTGGTCAGAAGTTTCAGGCTGAGGGGATTCTGGGATGGTGATCAGAGCAGCAGGGATGGAGAGAGCACTGTGTGGGTGGACAGCTGACAGGACACAAATCATGACAGAACGTGCCAGATCAAATATCAGCTTCACACAACCTGAGGGCTTGGGAGCAGAGATGGGAGAGAATTGGGGCTGATTTCCACCATCACAGGGTGGGAGCAGCTCAGTAAAAATCCTCTTTGAGCCTTTTCTGCTCTCTTTTGCTTCCTGGACCATGCCCAGGCACGGGGGCAAAGGCTGGCACTGCTGCCAGGGTGTGAGGTGGGGATGGAGGGAGCTGCTCAAGGTGAACAACACTGTCTGCATCCTGATTAGCTGGAGCTACACATATCGAAATCAGGAGGCTCCAAGAGTCAGAGAGCTCCTGGAAACAATGCTCAGGGTTCTGCAGGGCTGCAGGCTTTGCTCTGGTCCCTCTGCCCCTGCTGTCTGCAGCTCCATTTTGGGTTGTGGGTTTGCTGCAGCCAGCTGGTCCTTAGCCCCAGCCCTTGCCCTGCAGCCTTGCTGTGGCTGGGTGGAAAAGGGAAAGATGCAAAACCAACAGCTCTGCAGCTCACCCTGAGGCTCAGCCAGGGGCAGAATTTGTTCTTGTGAGGAGCAGGTCCTTAAAGCCCCGAGGGTGTGTCTACCTGCCTACCGACCCTTAACGACCTGCCCTTAATCTCCTCTCCCAGACCGTGTATTCCCCTGAGCAGAGGGTCCACGTACCCAAAAGGAGAGGGAAGAGAAGTGCTGAGCTGATATCCAGGTGTTCTTCCTCTCGGGCTTCGGCATCCCAGGGAACAGGAGAGCAGAGCAAAGCGATTTCTGTTGTGACAAAGGGAGAGCTGGATGGAGAGCTGAGCACCGCCCTGTGGGAGATGCTCCATTAGGAAATTACCTCTGTGGCAGAGTGCAAGAAAGTGGCCCAGCAGGCAGCTAATGTCATCCACGGAATCCACAGGTTTATCTGCAGCAGATTTGTGCTGTGGGGGAGGAGACTGAGGTGCCTCCTAAAGCCTGAGAGTTTAATTTTTTTTTTTTTTTTTTTTTTTTTTTTTTGGTGAAGATTAGGAGAAAGAACACTCTCAGTTCTGGAGGAACAGAAAGAGATGTTAATCCACAGAGAAGAAATTGATTGATTTTTGTGTGTATTGAACATTCTGGAAATGTTTAGGAACATTGGTTGGTTGGGACAATGGCTGTTGGCTCTCAGCATGTAGAGAAAGTGGTGTAGAAGTAATTAATTAGGTGCAAATTAATTTCACCCCCTTTCAAGAATGCAAAATCAGCTTTAAATTCTATTGGAAGATGGGTTGAAGGAAGTGGTGGGACAGCACCAGGAGGCAGAGGACAGGGATCTGTGCACTGAGGGTTTTGCAGGGCCAGGCAGAGCAATTGCACTGGCACTCTGAATTCATGCTGGGAAGTGTCTGGGAAGAGTGGGGCCAGTGGGGCTGGAGGGATGTGGGAAGGAGCTGAAGATTTGCTCTGCACACCCTGAGTTCAGGGCTGGCTGAGATGCCCCAAACGTCTCACTGCTGGGGACACAGGAGTGTGCAGGGAGGCAGCTTTGTCCTCCACGGATGCTGGATGGGGCTTGGAGGTGGGTGAATTGTTGCTTGTTTCTCCCACTGGTCAATGACAAAAAATAAAACAGGAACAACCTTTAATTTTTACTGTTTTGCAGTACAGTTGCTCACCATTGCTCAAAATTGTTATTCCCTTGAGTTATAATGTCAGTAAAAAGGGTTAGAGGCGTGTTGATCAATTGCCTCTGGCTCCAAACCTCCTGAAAGTTTGGACTGCAACAAACTTGACCTTTGGGAAGTTTGAGCCAGCCCAGCCAGGTCAGTGGTGTTCAGGGGAAACTGCAGCTCTCAGAAGACCTTTGCCAGCATGATCTTGGGTGACAAAATCATTTCCCAAAGCCTGAGCTGACAATGCTCATTTTTGTGAGAGCTGATAAAACAGTGATTTCACTGCTTCATTTAAATCCCCCTCTGCTGACCTGGAGGGGGAAATGGATCCACTCACAGACCCACCTCATTCCCCTGTGCTTTGCCACGTTCATGCCAAGTGCAATTCAGGAAAGGAACACTTGGCCACCCTGAGATGCTCCTCTGGAGTTCAGGGCACTGAAGGCTGCTGTAATTCTCCTTAGGAAATCCCAAACCTTAAAGCCCTGGCAGCTGCCTGGTTATGTTGGATTTGCAAAGTGCTTTTCCTCATTCATTCCATCACAAAAGGAAAAGCACCAGTATTTTCCTTCTACTGCTTTTGGTTATGTAAGTTTGTCTGGGCTGGCTTTCTAAGAACTTGTGATTGATTTCTGGGCCAGGAAAAGCTCACTCAGGCTTGTGTGGGGACCTCAAAATATTTCCAACAATGTTTCCATCAGTGCTCACCTCCAAAATCTTCCCTTGGCTTTTAGGGTCAAAAATAATATCATTTGGTTTTGCTTTCTGAGGCTGCTTTCAGACTTCTGATACAAGCCCAGCTTAGAGCTCCAAGGCAGGTAAAAAAAATAGACTTTATAGTCTGTCTGCTTCTCTTGCAAACCTGGCCAGGTCACCATGTGTCCCAGCAGAGGTCAGAATATGCCAGTGATAATGTCCTGCCAAGCATTCAAACCATTTATCAAGAGCTGAAGAAGCTCAGAGGAGGGCACAGCCCTGAGAAGGGAAGTTGTGGGCTTGCTGTTCTGTATCAAATTTGCAAAAAGAGCTCTTTAAGTCAAATCAGACCCTGTAGTATTTTAACACTATCAGGCTGAAAATAGTGCAGCAGTTTACGGGTAGAAGTGTTGCCCTCAAACGAACTTGCACTCTGTTAATAACATCATTGTCTGTCATTTTTGGCCATGTTTCTGCTTAGGCCATTAGTAGAGTAAATGATAGATGAGCTGTAGTTTTAAAATTATACCTATTTGAGCTCTTATTCTGAGAGGAATATCCTGGAGCTGAAATGTTAGATTCAGTCAGAGTCACTGTTGAGCTTCCATTTCTGCAGATGCCGCACGTCCCCCCGAATAGGTGATCACAGCTGGCTCTGCATCATTTCCCAAGTGTGAAAAGGAGATGATTGCCATTAGAGCAAGGTGACTCTTCCTTTGGGGCAGTCAGTTCGTGTGGTAAAAGTAACATTGAAATGACAAAAAAAATCTTTAGGGTTTGACTTGTGACTTTACTCCTTTCTCTAGAAAGATCCATTGTGATATTTTGATTTCTGATTCAAACCTAGTTCCTCACCAGCTTTTGGCTGGCCAGGGCTGGCCATTTTGCCTGTTCTGATTTGACACCTGACATTAGCCATGCTCTCTGGCTATGAGCCCGTATCAAATGGCTGATCAACTTACCCCTGTGCCTTTCAAATCAGCTCACTGGCTAAAGCTCTCACCAATACTTCTAACAATGAAGCCAGAGGTGGTGAAATCCTAAGTTGGCCTTATTGAAGTAATTTTTCAAGAAGCACCACATGAGATGACAGCCTCATGCTTCCATGGTGCTCACTGGCATTCTGAGGGAATAATTCTCCTGCCCATGGAAGTGACTGTGGAGGGAGCATTTGTGCTGTTGTAGGAGATGGGCTGAACTGTGTGTTGATAAACCTGTGGGAGGTGGAAAGGTTCTCCTTTTGAAAGCAGCAGAATCTACTTTGGTAAAGTTCAGTGTCTAACCCATCATTGTCAGGTGGGAGCTCTAACCATTCCTCATTCCTGCATTTCAGATTCACCAAGATGAAGACAGCCACCAACATTTACATCTTTAACCTCGCTCTGGCTGACACCCTGTGCCTGATGACCTTGCCCTTCCAGGGAACAGACACATTCCTGGGCTTCTGGCCCTTTGGCAATGTCCTGTGCAAGATTGCCATCTCCATTGACTACTACAACATGTTCACCAGCACCTTCACGCTGACGATGATGAGCGTGGACCGCTACATCGCCATCTGCCACCCCATCAAAGCCCTGGACATCCGCACGCCCCACAAGGCCAAGGTGGTCAATGTTTGCATCTGGGCACTGGCTTCTGTCTTCGGCATCCCGGCCATGGTGATGGGATCTGCGGAGAACGAGAACAACGGTCAGTAAAACTGCACCCAGGGGGAGGGACAGGAGAGCCCAGGGAGAGGGGTGCCAGTTTCATCAGTGGGGTGAGGTCTCTGCTGTAAAACCATCTTAACTCTGCCCCTGCCTCTCTGTATCACTGCTGCTGCTTTTCTAGTGTTAAACATGGAATTGTTATGTGAGGAATTGAACATTAAACATAGAATTGTTATGTTAGGTTGGAAAAGCCCTCTAAGATCATCAAGTCCAACCATTAACCTAACTAACCAAACTAATCTGAATGTGCAGATGTGTTGCCCTGATTTTTAAAAGTGTTAAGTTTTCTTTTATAGTTCTTTTGAAAGTTTTAAAGTTCTTATAAAACTTCTTCAGCCTTCTGATCTGTTTACATATTTCTACTAGAGTTCTCATGCACTGTTCATGTAAATAATGATTGCTTTGCATTCTTCTTTGTGAGAGGAGAGAATTGATAGACTGTTGGTTTGACCAGTGTAGTTGGAGAGGGGGTAATTCCATCCTCCAATCCATGGTCACCTCTGGAATTCTATAAATACCAGATGTTCGAATAAAACTTACTCTTTTTCTCCTTTAAACTTACCAAACTTTTGTGTACTCATTTCATGTCCAATGGCAACACAGATGCTTTTCTGCTTGATCTGCGTTTGCTGATCTCCCTTCCCATTTTATTTTCTTACTCTTGCAGAGATTGATTGTCTAATTAAGCTCCCTTCTCCCGTGGACTACTGGGATCCGGTGTTTGGCATCTGCGTCTTTCTCTTCTCCTTTATGATCCCTGTGTTGATCATCACCATTTGCTACAGCCTCATGATCAGGCGGCTCAAGAACGTCCGTGTGCTCTCGGGCTCCAAGGAGAAGGACCGGAACCTGAGGCGCATCACCCGCATGGTCCTGGTGGTGGTGGCAGTCTTCATCGTTTGCTGGACTCCCATCCAGATTTTCGTGCTGGTGCAGTGCTTGGGTGCCAAGGCAGAGAGCGAGCTGGAGCTGGCCATCTCCTGCTTCTGCACCGCGCTGGGATACGCCAACAGCAGCCTGAACCCCGTGCTCTACGCCTTCCTGGATGAGAACTTCAAGGCGTGCTTCAAGAAGTTCTGCTTCCCCAGTGCCTTCAGGACCGAGCTCCAGATGTCCAACAGGATGTGCAGCATCGCCAAGGATGTGGCCTACGCCTGCAAGAACTCGGAGGGGACTAACAATCCGGCCTGACTAGGCATGGAAATCCCCATGGTGGCTGTCGCCCAGCAGAGTCCGACCACCCCCACGTCAGAACTGACTCAGATAACGGCCCTTTAGCAGGACCCCAAAACTGAGAGGTGAGAAAACAAGGAAACAATTCTGGGGGTTGGGAAAACCGGATACTGCAAGAGCATGCAGAGAAAGTGAGCCCATTTGATGCATTTTTAATTCCAGTGCATCCTGCACTAAGGAACGTGCTTGAAATCAGCCTGCTGATTCCTGCAAAACCCTGGGGGTTTGCAACATTATTGAGAGTTTGGGAATTAAGGGTTTAAAATAGGCATTGCTCTTGAGGCTTACACTTCTGCTGCTGGGAGACAGACAGAATGTGAACTCTTGCATTGCTTTTTTCCTCCTTGGGTGGAGATGTTAACAGCTCGCCTGGCTCACCAGGCGCTCGTGTGCGGGTTTTCCTCCTGTGCCATCGCTCTGAAATCAGACTTTGCTGCAGCCAAAGTGGGCAGGAGCCATCAGACAAAACCCAAGATCATCTCCAGGATGAGTCATCGCACAGGGAAGGATGCAGGGAGGGAGAGGAGGGAGCTGACGGGAAGAGAAATTCAAACTGCCTTGGAAGGACAGCGCCAGCTCCTGCAGACGGGATCTGCAGTGATCCCCCCCCCTCTCAGAGGGGAGCAGGGTGGGGAGAAGGGACTGTCAGAACTGATGGTGTAGCTCTGAAGAGGAGGAAGAAAAAAGACTGAGGAAATGAACACAATTTCTCATTTACATGCTGCTACTACTTTTTTTTTTTTTAACTTAGTATTTCCAGTGTAATAATGGACAGACTGTGTCTGTATATATATGTCTGCAGTGGAATAGGTGCAGATACATGGTAGGATTTCACCTTACCAAGCATGCCTTGGGCATCCTCCTCGGTGAGACGAGGAAGGAATGAAGTGGCCTATAGACACATGTATTTATGTATAGGAAAAGCCATTTTGGAGAAGTCAGAATGGCAGCTCTTCCAGAAGACATGGACATTCCTGGTGGGAGGAGGCAGCCTAAAACAGTCCCACCCACTCCACATGGCATAAACCATACAGAACCTGGGGTTCTGTGGTTTGTTTTATGTTTTTAACTGAAATGAGACCCACAATGCTGAAAGCATGTGGGAGATGCTGCCTGGGTACCACCCCTCCTGCTAACCATGGATTGATTTTCCTCTCCCAGAGTAGGCCAGAGCTTTGTGGAAAATGAAATGTCCTGCCATTTCGCTTGATAACAAAAGCTTCCCCAAGGAGTTTCACCACTTGAGTGCCCTCTGTGCTGGGGAGAGCAGCAGGCTGGGGTTGTCCCTGTAGCACAACAGCCCCAGGAAATCTGGGCAGTGGTGGCCAGTGGTGCTGATGGGGGAGCAAAGCACCAGCCTCCACCTGGACATGGGAGGTCAATTCCAACATGAGAACCAGCAGTTTCATCTGGACTGTACAGATTCCAATGTGAATATATTTCTTGTGCTCTGATCGATGAGATTCTGTATTTTTAATGTATTGATTTGCCAATATTTTAATGCTGTCATGTTCTTTCTATATGCTGTACAAAGGAATTGAATGTTATATTTCTAAGTAGAGTGTTTCCCTCATGGTTGGGCTTAAAATATAGATGCAATTCCAGTGCCCCACATGTAGGACCCAGATCCCTTGTAAACTGCTCAGGCTGGGAGGATTTTGATGCTGATTAACATTTGATTTGGAATCTGGATGTATACCAGAGCAAACTTTGCAATTAGCACTTCCCCATACCAGTCTGGAGGGAGGAGGAAATCTGGGCACTTTAAGCACTTTGTAGTGGATGTTAATCCCAGAGCCCTCACCAGGAAATCCCATATAAACCCAGGCATGTGAAGAACAGCTCCTTGAGAACTGTGCTGCTGGCAAGTTGCATCCATGCCTTTGGAAAACTGGGTTAGGTGGGATGTTTGTGGGTGGTAGCAGCATTGGGCAGTGAGAGACCTTGGGTCTGCTCAGCCCTCAGCTGTGGGATGGTCTGACGGGGTCTGGGAATGGTTGGGGCTGAAGCTGGGAACTGACTGCCAGGCTGTTCTTACCTTTAGGAAGCAGGAGAACATTCATTAGTGGCTGGCCAAGGAACAGCCACACTCCCTTTGTCGTTCTTGGCTGGGTTTTTAAATAGGTTTATGTCCTCTGAAAAAAAATATTCCAGTGTTTGGCATTTTTTAAATATGGATTTTGTTATAATGACTATGCTGCAACGATCTTACATAATCAAGTACTCAATAAATGTGTGTTTACCAAGCTTTTGGGTATTTCCACGGCCCTTACAGTGAATGTGTTTAGGCATTCTGTTCAATGCTCAGTGAAGTTTGTTATAAGAAGAGCAGCAAACACCTGAAAGCAAAACCTTATTGTACTGTGCCTCGGGAGCTACAGGCTCATGGTCAGCTGGATGGCTTTAGTGCTGGCTCTGTAATTCCCTTTGGAAGTGGTTGTGTTGGTGTGACTTTTACAACTTCCGCAGTGTAAATGACATTTAGGTGGCTACTTGTGTGCTTTAATAAAGGAAAATTAAACCCCATGTGGTTTGGATGATAATCTGGAAGACTTCACTGGGTGGATTTGGAATGTCTCAGCCCATCCCTTTTAAATGAGATCAGTGGGAACTTTTGTGACACAGACAACTTGGTCTGTAGTTAACACAGGAACAGAAGATGTGAAGATGCTGGAAAATTGGGTCCCTGGGTCTTGCAAAGGGCAGCTGTGATGTGTAACAGGGCAGCAGTGCAGGCAGCTGCCTGCTGTTAGAAGTGAAGTCTGCTGAAGGATGAAAGAAGCTCTTTCCACCTCCTCTCCCCACAATTCCCAGGAGTTATGGGGTTGGGTGTGTCCTGGGAGAACAATAAATTGCAAAACTGCTCTGAAAATAAAGCCAAGGCCACATTCTGTAGGAAAGATGGATCGGACAGTGAGATGTGCAATAAGGAAAGTGCTTTCTCTCTGCAGAGATCAATATTCCTACCCAAGGAGGTAAATATCAGGAGAGGGTTTTTTATTAGCAGTGGTGATTTTCTTCTTAAAAAAAGTAAATTGGTGAGAAAAAAAAAAAAAAGGAAATCTTTTATTTTTCTTCTAGTTCAGTTAATTATAAGTATCCAGGGGTGAGTTCTTACAGCAAAACCATAAACCAAAGTGCTTTATTCAGTATTATGGGATTTATTAACATAGCAAATATTCTCTCTGCTGCTGTTGGCTGAACTCAAGTGCTGGAAAAAGCTGAGGAATGGATGAGCAGGGGACTGAGCTCTCCCCCAAGCAGCTCCTTGACTCTTGGTAAATCTGGGCAGAGATCTGGCTTTGCAAGAACCAGATCTCCCTTCCTCTCCCTCAGCCAACAACACTCACCATCAATTACAAATTCTAACAGCAAAAATAAGGAGCAGCATTTACACTTTCTTTGAGGTTTGGATGGACAACACCCTCAGGCACATGGTGGGGTTCTTGGTGTTATTCTCTGCAAGGCCAGGAGCTCACCTCTGATCCCTGTGGGTCCCTTCCAGCTCTGGATGTTCTGTGGTTTATGGTTTTATGCCGTGGGAAGAGCTGAGCTGGGGACATGCTGGGTTACCCTTTACTGAGCTGCAGGTCAGACAGGTCTCATTTGTTTTGGGTGAGTTTTCTGCTGAAATCCCTCTCCCCAAGCCCACAGCCATAGCAGTCACAAAGCTTTTCCCCTGCTCCAAGTGCCTCTGGCCCCCAGGCTGGAGACAACTTCAGCAGGTGGGAGAAAGCCCGACTGCAGAAAGAACAAAGCTGTGTTGGGCCCTTGTGGTGCCCCTGCTCCAAAGCACGAGACTTGCCCTGGTGAAGGCTCTACCTGAGGCTGAGCTGTTGCCATGTCTGTTTTCCCAAGTTTTTCATGAGAAATTAGACTCTAAATTTCTCTTTCTTTTTTTTTTTTAAATTATCTTTTCCTTTTTTTTTTTTTTTCTCCTGGGAGGTCTGTTAAGTATTTAAAGAGCTGTCACTGGGCTCCAATCTCTCTCTGGGTACTCTGGAATATCATTGCAGAGTACAACAATGTGTGTCCAGGGAGGGATGCCTCTCACCCTGCAATACCTTATAGGGAAGGTGGCTACTCTCCATAGTTAGAGCTCCTTTTTTTAAATGAAAAGGATCTCCAGCAGCAGCTGGTGTGGGTGTAGCCTTTGATATCTGCTCAGAAGAGAGACTCAGACTGGCAGCAAAGTAGGCTCTGCCAGAAAAACTCCAGCTTGCTTTCCCACCCATTTTGCTGTGCTTCCCCTCAGCTATTTTTGTGGGCATTTAGCAAAAGCAAATTTCTCCTTCCTTCAACAGGAGAATCTCCTTCGGACGCATCAGAGGCTGCAGCCCTGATTGTGCATTCGTGCCTTCACGCCGTGTTTGCCCTGTGGATCTCTGTGGTAGCAGATCTCATTGCTGTCCCTTTGCAGAATCAGCTGGTTATTCCCACCCCTGATCTTCACTCCCCAGCTCCTGCCCAGGGCAGTCTGAAGGATCAGATCTTACCCACCAGCCTTCTCCTTTGCTGAGGAGAACCACGGAGCTGAGCTGGGAGGGATGGAGGGTAGAATCCAGCAGCAACAGATGTAGGAGGGAAAGCTGTCCCACCTCCATGGTGAGAACTGTTTGTGAGGTGGGGAGGCTGAAGAAGGGAGAGAAGGGGACAAAGAGAACCTGTTGGAGTAAATCCAGAGGAGGCCACAGAGATCACAAAAAGGGCTGGAGCATCTCAGCTACAGAGACCCGCTGAGAGAGCAGGGGGTGTTCAGCCTGGAGAAGGCTCTGGGGAGACCTCAGAGCCCCTTCCAGTGCCTAAAGGGGCTCCAGAGGGCTGGAGAGGGGCTTTGGACAAAGGTCTGGAGTGACAGGACAAGAGGGAACAGCTTCAACCTGCCAGAGGTGAGGTTACATTGGATAGTGGGAAGAAATTCTTCCCTGTGAGGGTGGTGAGGCCCTGGTACAGGTTGCTCAGAGAAGCTTTGGCTGCCCCCATCCCTGGAAATGTTCAAGGCCAGGCTGAAAAAACCTGGTCTAGTGTAAGATGTCCCTGCCCATGGCAGGGGGTTGGAATGAAACATCCTTTGAGATTCTGTCCCACCCAAACCAATCTATGATTCTGTGGTTCTGTGAAATGGAATGTGGGAAGAGTAGCCCATAAGCCAAAGTCCTGGTGCTGCGTGAGGAACAGAGATGGACCATAAGAAAGTAGAGCATGCGCTGTGTGATGCTGATGGATGTTTGGTACAGGGTTTTTTGGACCCCTTCTTGTCATGTCTGAGCTGCTGCCTGCCTCTTTTGCAGCCTGAGTGGCTGCGTGCACTTGCCCTGTTGCCTATTTAGACTGAGGATTCATGACACCCTTGCTCAAAATGTGGCAGCAGAAGTACCAAGGTCACAGCTCCTTTTGAAAGGACAGTTTTAGAATTTTTCCAAGCAAAGGGATTGCTATTAGACTGAGTGCTGTTAAATCAAAGAGGCCCGTGGCTCACAAACTCCCTTTGTTCCTGCTTTCAGCACTCTGAAGCCTGGATAGATTGCATGACAGAATGAAATAATCAATAAATAGAGCAACATGGTTTTGTATCTTGGCAACAATGATGCTGCTGAACCATGAAAACTGACTTTGCTCTCTCTCCCTCAGTGCAGAGATCCCGTCTGGCTGCAGGGAAGGAGTGATGCCAGCTCTCCACAGTGCTGGGGCACACAGACAGCCCCTTCTCCCATCTCAAGTTCTGTGCTTCAGCAACCCCTAAACTATCCTTGGGTTAGAAAGTGCACAATAATATCCTACCCCAGCTGAGATCACCTTCACCCCACAGTACATCTCCCACGTTCAGATTCACAGAATCTCACAGTCCTAGAATGGTTTGGATTGGAAGGGACCCCAAAGATCATCTAGTTCCAGCCCCTTGGCATAAGCAGGATTCTCAGGAATTTGGTCTTCCTGTGGCTGAACTGCTGGAAGGGCCTCTGAGAGGAAATCATATCCTGTTCAACCAGCCCACTCTTGCAGCAAAGGGGGTTTTTCCTCCACTCTGTTATTTCTGAGAGAGGATGTAATTCCAGTGCTGATGGAGTCTCCTGCTGCCAGCAGTGGTCAGGGAGACATCGCTGCTTCCCTCCCCTCTGGGCCTGAAGCCAGGCAGGAAAGGCTGGAGCAGCACCAGCACTGCCAAACAGCACATTTTCACTGTAATGAAATGAAGAATGATCCTTCAAGAAACCAAGCAGGAAACTTGATTTTTCCAAGGAAACCATTGAAAGAATCAGCATCTTCCCGCAGACTGGTTTTGGCTGCATTAGATCTCTGTTTTCCTGGCCACAGAGAGGAGCCCAGGCAGAGCCTGAGCTGGCTCTGTCCATTCAATAAACATCAGTTTCTCTGTGTGTTTCCAGCCTGGCAAGTGCAGTGGATGCTCCAAGAACAGCTCATGTCATGCTGATTTCATTCAGTGACGAGGAATAAAAACAGAAGCTCTGTAGTCAACATGAAATTAAGATTAATGGCTTTTCAGGTTGATTTCCTCTGTGTGAAACAAACCCCATATTGCGATTTGGCTATTTAATGTTTGCTCAATGTTAGTCATTAATAGCAACTTCTTCACATGCACAGGTCATTTGCTCACATATTTTGGAGTTTCCCTCATCTCAGCCTTTCACTGCTCTTCCTTTGTTTAACCACAGAGGAAATCACAGAATCACAGGATGGATTGTTCTGGAAGGGACCTTAAATGTCATCTATCCAACCTTCATGACATTAAAATTCCTGGAGATAATCAGAATTATGCTGCCTCCAGGAACCCAGCATAAAGGGGCAGAAAATGAGCCCAGCCCCTGGTGCTGGTGTTTACCCTTGTTCCTGAGTTCCAGAGGTGACTGGCAGGTGGCAATGGAAAGCCAACCAGGGCTCTCACTGTGGTTTGCTTTGGCATCTGCACCGGGGTTTAATTTGCATGGGCTTGGCTGGAAAATGGCTTCATATTCTGGTGAGTGTCAGCGATGCCACTGAGCCCTTCTGCCTGGGGCTATCCCCCAGGAACTGTGGGGGATGAGCTCAAGACCAGGCTGGATGGGGCTCTGAGTATCCTGGCGAGTGGAAGGTGTCCCTGCCCATGGCAGGGGGATGAAACTGGATGATCTTTAAGGTTCCTTCCAACCCAAACCATTCTGTGATTGATTCTGTGATTCTGTGGTTCTGTGAGCTGGTGGCTCTGGCCTGCCCCATCCATCATGAAATGGTGGCCAGCAGCTTCACATCCCAGCTCCTGGCCAGCATGGATGAAGGAGCTCAGCTCCTTCATGAAGGATCCCCCTGAATCCATCACAGGGATAAAGGAAATTTAATTACATCCGTAGGATTTCCATCAATGCTGAGCAGCAGCAGGCTGGGTCTCAGGGGAGATTTTTCATTGCGTTGAAATCTGACTTTGTTAATTACCAGTCTCTGATCTCATTTGAGGGTTAAGTTTATGAAACAGAATCCTTATTTCTCTGATTTCCTTATTCAGCTGGTTTATTGAGTCTTGTACAGGGGATGATTTGGACCTTAGAAACTCCCAAGGTGTCTCACATTTCTGGCATGAGCTGCAGGAGAAGCATTGGAGCAAGGGGAGGTGGTGGAGATGTGCAGAAGTCCTGGTGAAAGCCAGGGAAAGAAAACATCTCAGGAAAACTGAAAATGAGGACAAAGGTCTGGCTGCCAAATTATAGCTTATTTTACCCCCAAAGGGAACTCCCCCTTCCCACATGGGATGCTGATGGCAGCACCCAGAGCCCCCACCCCACCCAGCCAGGGAACATTGTGGTGGGGGGCTTTAGCAGAGCGACACCAGCCTTTGGTGCACCCCAGGCTGTTCACTTCCTCATGGGGAAAGCTTCCCATCCTCTGTTTACCCAGGAAGCACCAGACTTGGCTGTAGGCAATGAGTGCCTGGTTTTTATCTACACATCAAATTTACTTTCTTTTTTAAAGAGAAAATAGCCACTGAACAGCCCTTGAAGCTTGGGGCTAGTGTCTAATTCCACTTGAAGAGCTTTGTTAGATAATTGCAGTATTTTTCTGAGAGAAAATAGAACAATCAAGGCCTGTAATTAAAAGCCATTCAGGCAGCTTTGATCCTTCTCTCTGCATCTTCACTTATCAAACACAAATGCCAACAAGGACTCGCACTATTTACAGTCACTATTCTTGGCCTTTGCCTTTAAATTAACTCCTCTTCCTCGCTTCCAGTCAAAAGGAGGCGGAGGGAGGGAAATGTGGCTTGTGGCTTTTCAACTGGTGTTTCTTTGGAAAGATTTTTTTTAAGGATGCCTGATATCATGGAATCATAGAATCATTAAGTTTAGAGAAGGTCAATGAGTCCAACTATCAGCTCAGCCACACCACCACGTTCACCACTAAACCAAATGAAATGCCACACACACAGGTTTTTTTAACACTTCCAGGGATGGTGACTCCACCACTGCCCTGGGAAACCTTTTCCAGGGCTTGACCACCCTTTTGGTGAAAAAATTTCCTAATATCGAATCAAACCTCCCCTGGCACAACTTGAGGCTGTTTCCTCTCATCCTGTCACTCCATGATGACAAGCCTGGAGCTCCTCTGGAGGCCTCAGACCTACCATAGAATAAGAGTTTATCACCCCAAACCTGCCTCCAGGCACAACCTCAGCTGCAGTGGTGGTGTGGATGGGACAAGACCCACACTCTGCCCTGGGCATGGACAGGGAGCTGCCAGGGCCATGTCCCACAGCCCACAGAGGATCCTCAGGTGACCTCCTGACTCACTGTGAGAGGGAATCCAGCCTGGGAAGTCCCCTTCCCTCCAGCAGCAGGTGGGAATGTCAAACCTTGATGTGCTGAGACCCTCTGAAGGCACCAAAGTGGGCTTGTTTCTCCCAGAATTGGCAGTAAACCCAGAGGGTCACCATTTCCTTGGGTTTATGGTGGGACCATTGGTGGCTCATCAGCAGCCAGGGGCTCCCAGCAGTCCCAAGGAAACAAGGTGAGTGCTACACTTGTCAGGTTGTACAGAGAAGGGACAAAATCTCTTTCTTGGCTTGATTTGAACACTATCTTCTGGATACCCTTCTGCTTCTCATCTTTTACAGTCCAAGTTTTTGCTTATCCACGTTTAATTTTTATTTTCATATTTTTCTCACATCAACACGCTTCTGAGAGCCAGGCCTTCAACTCTCAGTGGGGTATTATTTCTTTTCTCACCCAAAAATCGTGACCAGCCTTAGGGAGGCAGTGTGAGACTGTCTAAACCCAGGGGATTAGAGCTTCCCGAGAGAACAAACTGCAGCACAGCTCGGATGAGGACAATTGATCCAAACAGCCAAAATTGCTGCAGCACGAAGACTCAAAAAGCAACAACGGCTTCTGATCCCCCGCCTTAGCTCAGATGCCTGCGTTGAAAGCCTGCAGTGGGAATATGAGCCCTAATTCCTGTTCCAGGGCAGGAAATGGCTCCCGGGGATGATGCAGCAGAGCCCTCCAGGGCTGCGTCCTCATGGGTGTGAGAAAAGGAAGGCGATTCCTCCCCGGAGCAGGAACTTGCTGCTGCAGTGGGCAGGAGCAGCAGAAAGGCTTCAGCTCCTGCCGTGTGCGGGGAGCTGCGTGGCTGCACCGCACCTTTGCACCCATTGACACAGCACACCCTGTCCCAGAAGGAAATCTCCCCGGCTTTCAGGCTGAGCTGACTTCCCTGCTCAGTGCATGGCTGGGAAGGGGTTAGGAGGAGGAGGGAACCCTGGGGGTTGCTAATTCAGCCTCCCGCCACCCTGCAGACCTCACACGGGATGCTTGCTTTGGGAGGGGATTTATTCAGTGAATCGTTAATGGGGTTTATTTCCCCGCTTCCAGTCTTCAAGATGCAGCTGATGTGGGCTGGTGTGACAAGCCAGCCCCAGCAGTGGGAGGACATTCAAAGCAACGGGCTGGCGTGTGGGGCTTCCCCTGGGGGGGATCCTGTGCTGGGAGTGGGCAAGCGTCTCCTTGGTGTTTTCTGCTCTCCCAGAAGAAGCCGAAGCAGCCCGGCTTCTGCCGCTGTGCTCCGAGGGTCTGCCCAGGCACGGGAAGCCCGAATTTGCTGGCTGCCCGCAGGAGCAGGGTGCCAGGCTGTGTGTGAGGCTGAAGAGGCTGCGGGAGATGCAGCGATGCTGAGCTGAAAGCAGCGAGTGCCGCTTAGTGCCGCCGGGCTGAACCGCACGGCTCCGCACCGGCCACCTGGAGCCTCTCCTGGGCACGGGAGGAGACCTCGGCCGATGCAAATCCTTCTGCCCTTGGAGCCTGGCACCCACGCGAGGGGCCAAGACTCGTGTCAGGTGTTTGACATAGAGAAAATCGTGGATGCAGCAGGATGCTGCCATAAGGAGATGCTGAGACGGGGCTGCTCGTGCTCAGGAAGGGAAGGGTCAGTAAGGGAGTTCAGAGAGGAGGGAACCAGACTCTCCTCAGTGATGTCCAGTAACAGGAGACACGAACTGAAACATGGAAAATTCCATGAAATCATAGGAAGGAAATTCATTGTTAGAGTGGTGAAGTACAGGATTGTCCGCAGTACCTGTGGCATCTCCATCCTTGGAGACATTCAAACCCAAGTGGACACGGTGCTGGGAAATCTGACCCTGCTTGAGCCATGCTGTGATTCTGTGACTGTCATGTCTTGTGATTTAACAGAAAAAGCTCCAGCAATATCACTGTCGTGTCTGAAGTGGGTAACTCACACTGAAAAGCTCCTCTCCATGCAAAAAAAAAAAAAAAAAAAAAAAAAAAAAAGAAGTACTTACTTTTTCTACTTAATAAAATATACTGCCTTTCCTAGAGCCCCAGTGCCAATGAACAGCGATGTTTCAGCTGATTGGCCAGCTTGTGTGAGAGGTGACATAATTTGGGTCAGTTTTCTCACTCTGAGAGGTTTTTCCACCTGGGAAGCCCATTGCCAGCAGGTGGCAACCATGCTAAAGCAAAATTCCTGGAGAAGTTTTGCCTGGAAGAATGTGTTCTCCTTCACTGTTCTCCCACAGTTAGCACCTTTAATATGGAGAAGGCAACAGAGCGATCTTGTATCCACACATCTGTTTTTAGTGTTCTGTAAATGAAATTGCCCTCCCGAGGTATTGAGGGTTGTCAGTTTTGGTGTAGGGGTGCTCAGGGCACTGAACTGCCCCGAGCAGTCTCACCTGGGGTCTCCACCCACACCCACCCATTGCTCTGAGAGCCCATTTAGCTGAGAACTGCAATCTCCTTTCCTTTTGTGTTACCTGTCCTGCACTTTCCTGGGGGAATTTGGACAGGTAAGAGCCAAGCTTGGTACCTGGGGTCGGGGGAAAGCTTAAAAGAAATATTTTAGCTAAGACAGTCTTCCTAAAACCAGTATCATACAAACTTCACAGGGCTAAAGGGTGTGAGAATGAGTTTTCCAAGCTTTCGATATGGAGTTTCTGATCTCCAGACTCTCCCAGTCAAGTCCTGGTTTTGTTCAAGTATTTTGGCTATTTATCTGTGAAAGAAGAAACTTTATATCTGCAGTGCTCACTGGAGTTTTTCTTATGGCTTACAAAACATCTTAATTTTGTTACAAACCTACTGTGTTTTATTTTATAATGGGCAAAATGCAATATACATAGCAAAGATACGGCACAAGTAGCATAAATTTTCTCTTGTAAAAGAAGGATCAGTCTCTTTTTTTTCCCCCATGAGGTTTATTTCATTACTCATTCTTAAATAAATATGTATTTGACACTTAACAGGAACAACTAGTTCAAAATAATTTCTATCACAAATTCTCACAGTTATTATAGTATTTGTATGGTGTATTGTTTAGCACTATTTTTGAGACTCAAATCCTCCTTTTGGTCTAAATTTAACATGTCAAAAAAGAGGAAATTTGTGGTGGGGTGGAAGATGGACATCCTTCAAAATCAAAAGAAAGCCATAACACACAGGAACATACATGAACATTGAAAATAGTGTCTTTTCTCTTCCAAATACTCATCCTCTGTTTTACTGATGTTTCACTGGAAGTGCCCATTAGCTCTGCTCCATTAAACAATCCTCCCTAATAACGCAGTGATAAAGAACTGAGCTTTGCACTCGTCTGGAAATTGGTCTCCAGCCTGACCGTGCTGTACAGCAGATGGCAATAAAGGACCACTCTGTGGCAGAAGTACACCCCTGAAAAGGAAATGTTCTGTCCTTAATAATTCAGAAGGTGCAATTAAAAATCAGGTTCTAGAAATGCAACTCTGAGAAGTTGGTAGGAGAAAAGAGAGGAAATACAAGAGTTGCAAGTGGGCAGGACAAACCCTGCTGCTGCTGAGGCTTACAAACAGACGACACATTACATGTAAACGAAAGAAAGGACATTGTGCATTCATTGGCCACTCCTCCAGTCTGCAAAGTTGCCCCTGAAAAGCCCCAGAAGGGCAGAGACCTGCCAGCCCCAGCCCCCTGTTCAAGAAGTTCTGCATTCCAGCAACTTCCGGAAACTTTTCCGAAAACTGTCATCCAGGAAAGCGTACAAGAAAGGATTCAAGCATGAATTGGCATAGCTTAGGCTGGTGATGAAGTAGGATATCCCAATGACCATGGAGGTTTGGGGTAAGTCAGTGGTCAAAGCCACGATGGTGGCCAGGTGGAAGGGGGTCCAACAGAAGAGGAACACAGCCAGGACTATGAAGACCATAATGGTGACTTTCCTCTTGGCTTTGTCCAGGGCTCTGGCATTGGAGTTCAAGTGCATGTTCCTCAGCTTGTAGAGCATCATGGTGTAGAGGATGCAGATGGTGGATACTGGAATGGCAAAGCCAAGGATGAGGGTGTAGATCCTGCTGGCTTTGAACCAAAACCTCTCAGGCTTGGGGAAACTGAGACCACAACTCTTGATCTCCAGGTCGTCAGTGTAGACATTGGCAAAGATGATGAAAGGGAGGACTATGATGGTGACCAGGATCCAGATGCACAGGCTGACAATCCTGGCCGCTCGGTACGTGCGGTGGGGCATCCTCTTGGACCTGACTGTAGCCAGTACCACCAGGTACCTGTCTATGCTCATCACTGTCAGGAAATAAATGCTGGAGAAGATATTGTAGTGGTCTATGGACAAGATGACCTTGCAGAGGATTTCTCCGAAGGGCCAGTAGCGGAGGAGATGCTCTGCAATATTGATGGGCAAGACGAGGGTGAACAAGTCATCAGCGATAGCGAGGTTCAGGATGAACATGTTGGTCACAGTCTTCATCTTGGGGGCCTTGAGGATCACATAGATGACAGCAGTGTTGCCTGTGAGTCCCACAGCACAGATCACAGAGTAGATCACAGGCAGGACAACGTAGAAATCGGCTGCCTGCTCTTGGAGGGTGAAGTTGACCCTCATGCTGTTTTCCGGGTAGCAGCTGTTGCCTGCATTGCTGCAGGAGCTGTTCAGATCATCCCAAAAGGAGATGTTTCCCATGCCTATTGATCACAGACCACCCTCAGATACCACTGAAAGCTTCTCTAGCCCAGGAGTGAAAGATTTTTTGTTTGGTTGGGGATTTTTCCCCCTCCTGTGAGAAGCAGCTGTTACCTCATTAGATGCAGCTTATTTTCAAAGGGGAGCTGTGAATCTTCATGGACCACTTAACTTACCTCTTTGATTTTGAAGTGATGAGGGGAGAAAAAAATGATTGGAAGACATAAGGCTCCATGAACCAAGAAAACAAGAGAATAATGACTTTCTAAAATAAGTCAAGGAACTCTTCTTTCCAAGAGCATTTTGGTGAGCTTTGGCTTTTCTTTGCTGGGGGAGTTGAGCGGCTCCTGTTCAGCTGTCTGCAGTGAGAGTTCTTCTGGGCTGGCAGGAACAAGGAGGCAGAAAGGGGAATTTTGTGCCTGGCTGGCTGTTCACAGCCCTTGGAGGACCTGAGGGATGGCTGCTGTTTCTCTGGCACAGTGCTCGCTTGCCGTGCAGGAGCAGAAGCGTTCCAGTGGTTAATTAGCGCCTGCCTTTGTGTCGGAGTTCAGGCTCTTCATGGACTGGGATTTCACAAACAATGAAGAAGTTTCTGACACTGTTACTCCCCACTCCCAGGGTCCCCTAGCAAAAGAAGGAGGGGGAAAAATAGTTCAGGGAGTATTTCTGAAATTAACAGTGAAAGGGGATTACCCTGCAATCAAAGTACACCTTTAAGCAAGGGTGGGCTATGAACTTACTCACTCTGAAAACCATCCCCAGTACAAACAACTGGCAGCACCCCAAATTTGGCACAGACAGACAAACCTGTAAATCTCAGAAGTTCAGGATTAATCAGGGAAGAGGGAGAAAAGTACCCTGAAAGCAAATCCACTTTAGAAACACAGCAAGAATCATCCCATCTGAAGTAGTTACCACATCCAGCACTATTGCCTGACCCATACTTCCAAGAATTCCTCCACAGGGAATGAGCAAACAGCTGACCCCTACCCCCACCGTGAAGACCAAAGGTTTGGCAACCAGTCTCAGGCTCTGCAAAGAGAAGTGCCTCATTTCTCTTGCCTTTTGTTGTCGCACAGCAATAAAGTGAGTGGGACTGCCGGCGCTGGGGACGGAGGGCTGAAGTGTCCCTTACCTGGGAAGCGGCTCCGCTGCCTCCTCCAGCACCTGCTGCTTGCACTGCTGAGCCTCTTCCCTCTAATCCGAGTTGGAGGAGGGTCTCTGGGTTGCTGACGTACCGGGATTTGCAATCAGATCAACACGATGCTTCTCTGTGTGCGCGTTGTGTGTCTGACCAATTAGCACTTGCTCAGATCAGGGAAGGGGGGAAACAAAAGGTTTTCTCTCTGCAGGATTATTAAAATAGTCAATACGGTGGATGTTTCCTTCAGGAATGAGGGAGATGTTGAGGGACAGGCAGCACCCAGGACTGGCTGAGTGAGGGATGCATGAAACGGTGGGAAGCAGGGGGTTAAACTGCTTGAATAGGGAACAGTGGCTGGTTTTAACAAAGGGAGTAGGAGGAGGGTGAGCAACATTACAATGTGCAAAATAAACAAATAGAGTACCTCTCCTCTCCAGGTCTGTGCTGTTTTCGGCTGCTCTGGGGGAGTTTGGCTGGGTTTCTCCAGCTGGGTCTCTGATCCGGCTTTGGGAATTCAATGAAATCCTTCAGATGTGCATCAGGAGGTGCAGGAGTACCATGAAGCTTGTCAGAAATGCACCCCAGGTTATAGAGCAGCAATGTAAGATCACTTTACCAGCATGTCCCTGAAGAAAAAAAAGAAAAAGGAAATCAAGAGTCTTTTGAGTCTCCTTTAGTCTTTTAAATGTTGCCTGACCTTTCTTTCAAGACAAGGCAAGGGAAAACACAGGTATCCATCACTGCCATGCCTGGCTGAGTGCATTTAACCAGGAGGGCCAGCTCACAGATCTGAGCCAGTAGCCAAGAACTGCGTTCGACTTTGCTCCTCTTCTTTGGATGTTTTTATATTCTTCTGGCAAGATTATTGTGCACCAGTAGCTGGGTGGGAGTAAAACATTTCATTGCAATTCTCAAGGCCATGGCTATAACTGACTTTTCAGCAGATGGGAATTTTTCTTAATGCCCAATGTACAACTCTTCAAGATATTTTCTGTACCTTGGCCAAAATCAAACCAGACATTGGGCTTAAGGAAAATGAAACAGGAATTTTATTGTCCAATTATATTGCATAGGAATGATATGGATGATACTTCTTCAGATGAAACACCCCTGGAGCTTTCTTCTTACCTGTTTTGGGAAAGCTGGTGTGGTTTATATGGAGTTGTTAGGTCTGCAGGGGGAATGTGTTTTCCAGGAATTGCTGTTGTCCTTTTTCAGAGAAAAACATACAGGAAGGCAGAAAAATTCAGGAGAATGTGATGTTACACTTGCTGATCTGTAACTATTCCCTGGGACAAAAGGGTTTTAAAGTATTTTTCATCCACAATTCTTTGAGGCTTTCTATTTTTTCAGCATAAAGTATATCTCTGGTCTCTGGGATAGCTTAAAAGCTGTTCTTTCTCTTCCCCAACTACATTATCTTGGAATTGGCACCATGCTGCCATGGCCAGGGGTTGTGTGTCTGGATGCTGTGTGTTTTAGGGGCTGGGAGCTGAGGGGGCTGCAGGAGCTGTGGTGCTGCTGATGCTCCCTTGTGCTTTACCCTCTGCCTTGTGCCTTACTCCTCATTATCCGTAGTGAACATGCTCTCCGTGACTTGCTTAGGATGTGCTTGATTAAAACAACCTGTCAGAGATGAGATGGAGACTAATTAAAACTCATTGCCTGGTGTGGTAGAGGGGCTTTTGCTTATATGCCCCAAACAAATTACTGGCACCTGCTTTTGGAGCTCCTTGCCTGGTTCTCCAATAAAACTTTTTTGCTGTGGGGAGAGCAATTGCCAACAGATCTAAACTCATGTAGGAAATTGCTTTGCAGTAGGAACTGTTCTACCAACAGAGAAAATATTTCCTCTGTGTGTCTCTGGGCCCAACCAGGCCCAAAGGCTCTGCACAGGGAAAATGGATCCATGTATATTGGTGTGATGGGGAGTGCTTGGAGAGAAGGCTGAGAGAATGTTTCATTCTTCTTATCTTCTCTGGCTGGGCATCACTTGATTATAAATGTTGCAGTGGCATAAAGCCCTGGAAATCAAGCACTGGTTTGGAGATGCTGCTACAAAGGGCACGAGCTGTGTTTTCCCTGCTTGGGCCTACTTTTGTGCCAACAGCTCCATCATCAGCACAGTGCAAAAGGGACAAAGACTTTATTCCTGGCAAATCCGTGCCATGGAGATGGACTTTGCCTCTTGAAGCCCATGTTCACACTGTGCAGCTTGGGTCAGCTGTGCAAACAGAGAAAAGGCAGAGTTTCAGGGAGGGGGAAATCCCTGCCAATGCTAAATCAGTGGTGCTTTATTGCCTTCATAAAGCTGATGTGCTGCTGGCTCCAGACAAAGGCCATCCACCATTTTGGAGTTATGGAGAACCTGTTTTGTTGGGCTCCGGCTGCTGTCAAGGAGTCAAGTTCATCTCAAGGACACAGATATACAATCAATAATCTGTTTACCAAAACAAAATGTTCTCGGCTGGCTGTCTTGCAGTCACTGGTTATTAAGGTGATTTATTTATATGAAGCGTTCAGGCTTTCAAAAGCATTGCAGGTTAATAATAGAATCAAGGAGTAGTTTGGGTTGGAAGGGACCTTTAAAGGTCATCCAGTCCAACCCTCCTGCAATGAGCAGGGACATCGTCAGCCAGATCAGATTGCTCAGAACTGAACCATCCCACCTGACCTCGAATGCTCCCAGGGATGGGGCCTCTACCACCGCTCTGTGTAACCTGTGGTAGTGCCTCACCATCCTCATTGTGAAAAAACTTCTTTCTTATATGTAATTTAAATCCCCCCTCCTTCTGTTTAAAGCCATTCCCCCTTGTCCTACCACAACATGACCTGCTAGCCTGAGAAATGTCCAAACCTGATTATGTCAAACGGGCTGTAATTGCTTCTGGCAAGGTAAGTGTGCCTGGTCAGGCTGCTTGTAGGATAACATTCACCCACAAGCTGGGAAGTCCTCCTGCTTTCCCCCAAAACCTCCCCAGCCTCATTGAGCCAGGCTGGCTTAGGCAGGTGATAGTGCTCACCTTGTGGGACACCTCAGGGAGCCAGGCAAGAGCTGCTGGTGGTGAGGGGTGAGTGCAGGGCAAATGCCTCCATCGGTAAATTGGTGAATTGTGGACAAAGAAATTGCTTTTGAACGGTGATAATTGTCGTGGATCCAGGGACTGGTGACACATCCTGCCTGCCAGAGAGCTGCGGTGAAGGCAAAGGGGTACAGGAAGTGATTGAAGGAAAATGGGAGTAACAAGTCCATAAAGGGCCTGTTTTTGTCAGGGAAAGTACATATCAATAACTGCCTGTCTCTGCAGGGGAGCAATCGACACAAACGCCGTGTTAGCAATTTCCTCAGACCAGCTGTGATGGGGAATAAAAGCTGTAGCCCTGGGAGCTGGGGGGTGGCTGGCTGAAGCTGTTTGCTCCCTGCAAGCCAGGAAAGAGGTTGGGAGGCTCCTGCAATGGGTTAGCCCTCATTCCCAGCACTTGCTGGAGACCCTGGCTCTTCTACCACACCTTCCCCAGCCCCGTGGTGCTGTCTGGGGCCACCCAGAGGTGCCACCAGCCATCAAGGGCAGGGAGTGGCATTGCAAGAGGTTGTCTGGCTCACAGCAGGAGCTGTGCTGTCAGATGTGTTAATTAAGAGAGCTATGCTAGAGTACTCTTGAGTGAGAGCAAGGACACGGTGCCAGTCTTGCTGCAATTAATACATGTCTGTGAGAATTTAGAGTGCAGAGGGAATGCTGCTGTAAACACCCTAATTTTGTCTCCCACTCCCTGTTGGTCTGGCTTCAAGCAGCCTTTCTCCAGAGAGAAATTAAAATCTGCTTCCATTCCAGGATGCTTTTATTCTCCAGCATTTACTCCTGCTTTTCTCCAGGGCTGGAAGTGAGTGTGTACTTTGGTTGGTTTGCTGCCCTGAGCCAGCTCAGTCTGTTGAAAGCAGAGCCCTTTGGAAGAGGGAAGTTTCTAGAAGTGGACTCTCCCCTTTTTCAGTACTGCTCATCACCTTTGTGGGGTGTGAGGGGCTCGGGGCAGTGGCTGGGGCTTCCCTTGTGTCAGTGCTGCCACAAGGAGTGGAGAAGAACTGTCCCATGGCTCTGACTGTGCCAGAGATGCTGCTGCCTCATCCTCCTTAACTCTGGAAGCAGGAGTGTGCTGTGTGAATCTGTGGGTCTATTAGTCCTCTGGACTTGGAGCTTTTCTGCTTCTCTATCTCAGAGTTCTTCCATCAGCCCACGTGAGTGACAGCTTTTGTGTAATTTGCCTGTGGGACCTGTGAGGAAAAAGCCTTGGATGGGATGGGACCTGGTGCTGCAGTACTCTGGGGTACAGCTAATCGCTTCCTTTTGGAGTTCTCTTGACCACAGAGATGTCAACAGGGCTCTGTTTCCTGCTGGTTGCCTTTATCAGATGTGCACAGAGCGTGTGCAAGGAGGTTCTTCAGCACAGCTGAAGATTAAGACATGAGGAGGAATACTAGTTTGAAAGGATGAGAGCAAAACCAAAATAAAAGGATGTTTTTTGCCCAAAGGTAGTGTGAGTCGGCAGGTAGGAATCAGCTCTTCCCTGGATCCCTGTCCTTCCTGTGCTGCTGGCAGATGAGGGTGTCCTGCAGTGCTGTGATCCATCGGCATTCCTAGCAGGAATATACATTATTTAGTTGTTCTTAAGCTGGCTGTAACACAGCTGCTAAGAGCCCTTGGTGTCTGCTATGTCCAAGTGAGATGAGTTGTCACTTTGACTTTTTTAATGCCATCTGAACTGTCACTTGTGAAAAGCCACCCTTTCTGTCATTGCTTGACCTGCTTGGAATTTTTACAAACAACAGCACTGCAACAGGGCTGTAATGCATCCTTGGGGAAACAGCTGGGAGCCCTTCAGGGATCTCACCAGGAGCAGGCTCTGTGCAATATATTCCAATATCTCTAAGCAACAGCTTAATGTGCTGCCTTGTCTGCTTAAGTAGCAGAGCTCCTCTGGCCTAAAAGCCTCATCACCAGAGGGTTATGGAGTGCAAATTGCTGCTGAATGAATTTGCTGCCTTGTTCACTCTGGTTTCCCCTCCCTTTTGTGTTATGACAGTGAAATGACTCATCTTCACCTTAGTATCATGTTTTAGAGAAATGGTCTAATATTTTGTACAACGTTCATTTTGAAAAACCCCAAACCAACAAAACAGATGAAATCTGTCTCCTGGCACAACGTTTTCCAGTGCAGTTACACAGAGCTAGTACCTTTCTCCACCCTCTTTTGGCCAATAGACATTGTGGACTACAAAGTTTGCAATACCATCAACTACTGTAAGGAAGAAAGGAAAAGGCAGAAGGCCTGGTTTGAGCTTAGTGAAACTTGGTTCTGGCTTTGGACTGCAATAATTTATTACAGCTCTGTTTTACAATTAATACCAGCCTGACCTACTTAAATAGGACATCATAATTCTTGTGGCCATGTATGTGCTCATGAAAATTCAGTGCTAAGAGCATGAGCCGTGTTGGTTATGTCAGTGTGATGGAGAAAAATATAAGTTGGATAACTAAGGTGAATTGAGTAGGAAATGGTGTGCTATAAAACTCATAAAAATAATTTAAAATGCGAAAGATAAAAGGAAAAGGGAAGGAATCACTGCAAGATGAGGTTTATGGCTGGTGCTCTCTGCTCATCTGCACCCCATGGTCATGGCCATAGTGGGCATGTTTGAGTAAGTGGGGGAGGGACTGGATTCAGTGTGGGCCCCAGAAACAGCCAAAAGAGCAGTGACAGTAAGGAGCACCTGGCTCTTCTCACTTTAAAATCTAATTGAGCCTCAAAGCAAAGCTCCCAAATTTAATTCCCTGGGGACTGAAGCTGTGAGGTCTTTGACTGGGGCTTTCACAGTGTCCTGGGTAAATGAAGTCCCCATCAGAAATCATATTGATGTAAATTATAGATAACCACACCAAAAAGTTTTGGATGCTTTCAGAAGAGAAGAAAAAGCAAAGAAATAAAGGTACACCTCTGTGTTCTCCACAGGGAATAATTTCTGAAGTGCAGAACTCACCAGGCCGTGGAGGGCCTCCTGCCAAGGGGAATGATTTCAGACAAGTGCTGACTGCGTGGGAGAAGGTGTTTTGTGTTGGAGGGTTGAGTTATCACTGAAGTTTTCCACTTCTAATACTTGGTAATATCAGTGTCATTTTGTCAGTAAGGAACACACTCAGGCTCTGACACATCTCCATCTCCACCTGCTTCACAACTCCACTTGAAGGCAGATGAAAATTATTTCCTTGTAAATGACCTGTTTTCACCAAATTCTGCAAACTCTTACTGAGGCTCCTTGCCATAAAGTTGATTTTCTATTTATTTTTTCCATTCCTTTTTTAAATAAGAACTGCTTTCTTCTTGCAAATGTTAAGTAAATTTTTTCCCCGCCTGGGATGTCAGGAGGTACACATCCTGTACAGAAACACTCCCCAACTGCATCAATAACCTTTTTGTACTGCTCAGTGAGTCCTAGAAAACTGCAGAGCAGTTTTGTGTCTCTGCAGGTTACTTGGCAATCAATTCTCCATCTCTGATAAATCCTAATTTACAGGGAGGATGTGATGAACTCCCTCCTCTGCAATCAGGAGTTGGATGTGCCCATTCTTCTGTGGGTTTATGGGTTCAGCAGAATAATATCATAGGAACAAAGGTGCTCTGCAGCATTCCTGCTTGGTTTGCTCCTCGTTTTGTGGGGCAGACAGCAGATTTCTCCAGCCCTAAAAAAGGCAGGGAATTTTCTGGACTGGGAAGAAAAGCATCCATGAGAGAGGCAGATTATGATCCTGTTATCCATGGCTGGTGTTCCCACCTCTGTTGTCAGATTTCCCTTCCTTGCCTGCCTGGGGCACCTGAGTAATGGGCAGTTTGTAGTGATGTCCATATTGAAATCGGTCAAAGAGTTTCTGGACTTATTTCCAGCATGAAAACAAACCCTGTTTTGCTGGTTGTATGAGGGGAAAAATTATTTCAGGCATAGAGAGGCAAGAAAGAGGTGAGAGACCAGTGAATTTTTTCCATGTGGCTGCAGGGAGGGAGAGCAATTGTAGTGTGGAGATGTGTTGTTAATGTAAAAGCAACCCAAAGAGTGAGTGAGCATCACTTGAGCTGCACCTCTGTCAGTAAGGGCTGGATCTCTCCTGCTCCTTCCCCTGCCTGTGGGGTTGGTTGCCCTTGTCATTTACTTTTCGATTGCACAGCTGTTTCTTAGAAATCAGTTGGCTTCTCAGACTCTCCTGGGCATTCAAGTGAGTCCAGGAGATGTGGGGGTGAGCTGATAAGTGAGTTTGGATGGTCTTGGCTGTTAGGTGTTGCTATGTTTCCTGGTGCTCGTCTCCAAAGCAATCCCTGGCACGCTGCTTTTGTGGAAGGCAGGACAGCTCAAGAGAAAACTGTGCTTGAAATTACCTGTTCTAGGGAAATGCAATCACTGCAAATTTTCTGCTAGGAACTGCTTGTGAACAAAGATGGAGCTTGAATTAGGGATCTGCCCTTGTGGGGTCCCTTACACTGACACAAAGCTCTTCTGTGCCTCTCCAGAGGGTTGTCACCCTACAGAAACATGTCACTTCAGGAATCTCTGGGCAGGGAGGGGGATTTGACATCACAGCTGCATGGCTGGGAAAAACATAGAGGCAAATTCTCCTTTTCTGGCCAGGAAAGCCAAGGTGTCTGTCTTCTGTGTTCCACGAGTAGGAAATCAATTGCTGAGGGATTTCTGCTGGGAGATTTGTGCTTTATTAAATTCATGCCAGGGGCAGAGGACTGAGGAGCTGGAAACGATAGTGCTGTCTTCATCCCCTCTCCTGCTTTAATTGTTTGTAATGATTTAATTATCAACACTATTATTCCCGTAGCAAACTCTGACATGTGGCAATTTATTACCTTTATTAGGGTCTCTGTTTGGAGTTTCTTTGCTGTATTTCCTTCTTTGTAGGCTTGTTCCAAAACTTGGAGAAGTCGGTGTGAAAACTGGACTTTGTGCTGTCAACACTCTGAGTGTTGAGCCAGCACCAAATCCATGCAAGTATATGGGAAGGAAATAAGGACAAATGACATGATTTAAACAAATAAGTGCTCTTGGCTTTGGCACTTTATGTGAACAAATGCACACCAGGAGAGGAAGAGCAAATCAGGTACAAGCTCCCAGTACTTGTAGAAGAGTGAATGGAAATAACTTCCTGTTTAGGCTGGAAATTAGGAGAAAATTTGTACCCATCAGAAAGGTGTTGAACTGGAGCAGCTGCCTAGTGACAACTGACAGATGAAGTGAAACCCCAAATTAAAGGCTTTTAATGTGGAGTTTTTTGGATGTTGGGGTCTTCAGAAGCAGATCTTGTGAGTCCCATGGACAACACAGGCGGCTTCCCAGGGAAGCATCTCTGTCCTGTGCCAGGAATCTGCTGCCCTTGTCCCACAGATTGATTTGGGTTGTACCTGATGGCTCAGCAGAGCTTGAGGAAATGCCTCAAATCTAATTTTTTTTGGATTTGAATGGCATTTGGGTCAAATCGAGTTTCTCCTCTGAGGGATAGAGCCTTGAGCTCTCACAGGTTTTGCTTGAACATTTCTTTAATCTGTCCCCCACCCCAAAACCCCCCAGCAGATCCCCTGCTCCTCTCACTCTGTGTCTCCCACAGCTGTGATCCTCAGAGCTTTTCCCTTACACTAAAAGAACTGGAAATTGGCTGGGTTTTGTTGCCTCTTGGCAACAAAATTGTCTCCTATTGTGCAGCTCAGGGGGAAAGAAACCTCTTCCTCCCTTCAGTTTGCTGCAACAAAGTGCTTTGTTCCTCTTTGTGAAGAACTGGGAAGAAACACTTCTTTTTAAGCTGAGGGAGCACAATTCAATTCCTTTATCATTTTGAGCAAAATAACCAAGTTATTTATGTTGAAAGTCACTCCAAAATTTTGAAGCAATCTTTTGAGAAAATATTTCTCTTGATGACTGATTACGAGTGGCTATGGGAAGAAACTCTTTGCCTTGAACCACTCAAAGCAATAATTTCTTCCCATAGAGTAGATGTAATTATATTTTCTGGGTGAAAAAAAATAAGTAGTAGTGGACCAAAGGAGCTTCAAGCCCATCTCCATTTGCTGCCAATGACTGAATTAAATGCACAGGGCTCCTATCAGCTCTGCCAGACAAAACGTTGCTTTTGGGTTATTGGGGGTTTTGTCAGAAATCTTTGTAGTATGAATAGTTCATGGACTTATCTCTGCTGGCTTCAGCCATTCCTGCTGTCCATCATATCTTGCTATTATAAGGCAGCTCTTTTCATTATGTTGTCTTTTAATTCAGATTTCTGAGCCTTTTTCTACCTCTAGTCCCGGTTTTCAGTAGGACAAACATTTTCTTATCTGTGAGTGTATTCAGTAGTGGCCACACAAGTGAAGGCAAGAAGCTGGCAGGTGATAATTTATGAAACTTTCTATAATGGGAAAAACTCAGCATTCAATTTCCATCTCCTTAGAAATCTGTATTTCTTTTCTTGTCTCTTGTGCCCTTTGTGGCTGGTTTGAGTTTAGTGCTTGGAAATGCAATTATATGGATCCCAATTCTTCTGAGCGAGAATAATCTTGTACACAAAGCCAAATAATTTTAACTTTTCAATATCAGAGCAGTTTGACATCCAGGCTTGGGGACCTGGCAGTGGTTACTGGCTGGCCAGCCTCAGAACAGAGAGTTCATCTGATTTAAGTGAAATTTCATTCATTGGAGACAAAGTAAAACTGCCTCTTAGTTGCTCAGCACTAAAAACCCACCTGAAGCTGATTGCCAAGACTTGCTGCTGAGTGATGGGATTAACCCTTGCAATGGCACCATGAAATCAAAGAAATATTTAAAAATGGCATTTCCAACCATGTGCAGGCCCTGATGTTCTGCTGTTGGCTTGGTGCTGTCAAAGGGGCTGATTTTGATGGTTTTAGAGGCACTAACCTGGGCAGTGAAATGCACCTCAGGCAGCAATTGCATCTCTGGTCTCTGCAGGTCCCTTTATCTCCCTTCATACTCCTCAGAACTGAGATCCTGCAAGGACCAAGTCAATCTGAGACTTTGGGAAGGCCCAATAGTGAGAGATTTTGGTGAGATTTGAGTCAGGAGATGCAAGTGGCAGCAGAAGGTGCTGTAATCTTCATCCTTGTGCTCTCCTGCATGCTGATGCAGTGTGAAGGAGGCAGGGATTCTATAAAGCACATCCTGTAGCTCCTGGGGGAGAAAAACAAGTGGCAAGTTCTTTAATTTCTTAGTTTCAGGCATGTGTTGTGTAGCTGTGCTGTGCCCTGGGGCCAGGCTCTGCCTCTCTTTGCTGGTGCTTCCAAGCTGTCCTCTGTGATTTTTATTTGCAAACCACCTCTCTGACCAGTTTCCACTTTGCTTTAAAAATTCAGCACCACGTTTGTGGCTGAACAGGTCCCAGAGCTGGGGAGAAGGATTTGAGATGCAATTTGCATCACAGAGTTGTTACAGTGGGGAAAATGTTGCATCCCTCCTGTGCCTGGAGCTGCTAATCTTGTTCTGAACATTGAAAACCTCTTCAGCTTCCCTCATTGTACCTAAATTTGATTACTGCTTTGATTTCACACCTCTTTCATGCAGGCTTTTCCTCTCTCCTTGGCTGGAATTGTCAGGCCTGAGAAGAGAAATTTTGTCGAGCCTTGGGACAGTTCCCATCGCCTATCCCTGCTCCTAATGCTGCTTTTAATTGTCTTGGGAACCTGAGCATGAGGGAAACTGGGAGGAGTTTAGTGAGAGGAAAAGTAAGGCACAGAGGCCAAAGTATAAGTGCAGAGTCTGGGTTACCAGAGTTTCTGTGTTGTGGGGATCTGGGCCATGCAAACTGATGTTTTTCTCTGTGAATGGCTGATTCCTTCTGTATCTCCTCCTGCAAGTCCTGTGCATCAGGGCTGGTGCTGGAAGTGCAGCCACACAAACTCCCTGTGGAGCTGTGTGGGACCCAGTGGGAATCATTTATTTGCTGCTTTTGATGAAAAGTTGTGACATGAACCTCAGTGTCAGGGAGGTGACACGTTAATGCTGCTGCTGTCAGACAGTGCCCACACACTGTGTCTGGAGACAGATCAAGAGAAGATGAAGAAAAACCAGGATTAAATCCCATGTGCTACTGAACTCTGTCAGAAACTGCTTGGAGTGAAGTCTGTGAAGTGACTGGGGAGAGCTGGATAAAAGGGAGCTCTGAGAAGTCTGTGGTACACCAGTGATGTCCTAATACTGATCTTTGCACAGAGATGAAAAAGGATCAGTTTGCATGGCCTGAATGTCTGGGTCTGGAAATTCTGCGTTGCACAAGCTGTGCTGAGCTCATCAGGCTCTGAAATATTATCTCTGCACCTTAGCCAGGAACAGCATTAGAGTTCTGACCAGATGAATAAAATTCAGTCATAACCCAGAAGCAAACCTTGGCAATACACATCTGTGGCAGGTGAGGAGACCAAAAGCTTTCATTATTGTTCTTGGAGAATGAATTCAGCAATAAAAAATCCTCTCTCTTGGTATTAAAATACTTTAGTTTCAGCTCTGCCCCAGATTATCAATGTCAAGTGTTTCTCTGGGTGACTGGGGGTGGGTTCTCCCCCTGTAGCTCTCTGCAGGTTGGTGCTAATTAAAGATGTTCTGTCAGGTTCAGATGTTTTGGTGCCCAAGCAGGGCATGCAGAACAGGGATTACAAGTGCTGACATTTGCTGTGCTAGAAAGTCCAAGGGACAAATTTGTGCCAATTACCGTTACACCTTTAACTAGGAGGATCAATTCATGTCGTGCTTGTACCAGAGTCTGGTGACAGACGGGTTTTCCAAAGGAAATCTTGGTTCATGTAGGACTGAGGCCCCTGTGCTGAGGCTCCCTCCAAGCCGGTCCAGCCCCTCAGGGTGCCCAGGAACAGGGGTTGCCCACAGCCCAGTGCACCCTTGCCAGCCCTGGGGCTACCCAGGGAAGAGCCATGGATGAGGCTCTGCAGGATCAGGCATGGGATCCCACGGGACAGGGCACGCTGGGATTTGCCCCTACAGCTACCAAGTGTGTCCAGAGAGACTGCAAGGAGACGGTGACCTCTGTCAGTGGGACCCCTCTGTGCACAGGTAGCCCCACTCCTGGGGTGGCTGTGCCAGCTCCCCCACCAATCTCCAGTCCTGGGAACTTGGAGCAAGTGAAAACCACAACTTTGCAAATGCTGCCTGTGCCTGAAGCAAATGGAAAGAGAACTGGGGTGTGAAAAATAAAGATTGTTTATTTACAGAAGAACAGCAATGAAAACACAGAACACATTTACATTATAAGAATATTTGTAACAACAACAATTTATAGAACGTATATACATAAGAACATATCTAACAAAAATATATGAAATGCATTTACAGAAGAAAAAAAGAAGCCTTAAAACCTATATCCCAAAGATAACAACAAACTCTTAAAACCTATTTACAAAAGGGTGCCATCTCCATCAGTCCTGGGAGAAAATCAAGCGCCATGGTCACTCCAGTCAGGCACAGAGAGCTCTTCCATGTGCCCCCAGGCTGGCACAGCAGGACTCTGCTGTCAGAACTGAGCGTGGCTGGGTCTGGAGGCTGGGCCCCAGGCACTGGGATGGGGCTTGTGTGGCCCAAAGCAAGCACAGAACAGGCTGGGGATGGCCACCAGAACCCAATGCACTGGGTACCATGTCCCTGAGCAGGAGCCACACAGTCCAGCCTCAGCCTGGCAGCAGGGGACCCACTCTGCCTGTGGGGGCCTCATGCCTGTCCTGCTGCTGGCATCAGTCTTCATCCCAAGATCATAGATTCTTCCTCATCTTTCTCATCAGTGTCCATGTCCTCACTATCCTCTTCCATTTCCACTTCCATCTCCTCTTCCATATCCACCTCCATCTCTTCCTCTCCAATCTCTTCGCCCTCCGTTTCCATGTCCTCCTCTGTATCAGTCTGTTGGTCGACCTCCATCTCTTCCTCTCTGTCTGTGACAGTCTGCAGAGGTAGCAAAAGCTCAGAGTGGGGTCCCTGTCCCACACCATCCCCACAGAACTCCAGCCCAGCCGGGCAGCTGGGGGGTGTCCACCTCCATGGAATGGCACCGTACCTTCCTCAGGACCAAAGTCAGCATCCTGCAGGGATGGATGACACAATCCAGGCAATAGGGAGCTTGCAGAACTGATTGGGGTATCAGTGGGCAGGTGACAGGAAGGGTGACAGGAGTGGGCAGGAGCAGGGTGAAGGGTGGACTGACACCAGGGCCAGTGGTTGTGTTGTGCTCTTTGCTGGACGCTGGAAGTTCCAGCTGGAACATGGAATGTGACATCACAATTGATCTAAAGAGCATCTTGTTCCAAGCTGAGCGATCTTCCCCCAGACCATGCTGCTCACAGCCCTGTTCCCAAGGATGGGGCATCCACAGCCTGGGCCAGTGCCTCACCACCCTCAGTGTAAAAGAGCAGCTTCCTTAGATCCCACTTCAGTCAGCTGAAAGCCATCCCCCCTTGTCCTGTTGCCACAGGCCCTGTTGAACACTCTGTCCCAATCTTTCTTGTGGGACCCTTCCAGTCCTGCAGAGCTGCAGTGAGGCCTCCCCAGTGTCTCCTCTTTCCAGGCTGAGCATCCCCAGCCCCACTTGGCTAGCAGTCAGTTAGATCAGGGGGAGTCAAGGCTGAAGTCCGATAGCATCAAGAACTGAGAGATGGAAGCTTTAGGCCCAGGTTTGCCTCTAAATGTGCAAAATTAATAACAGTAGAGGGGAACATGGTGGGACACTGGTTCTGCTCTAAGTGGTGAATTTTTTTTTTTTTTTTTTTTTTTTTTTTTTTTTTTTTTTTTTTTTTTGTTGTTGTTGTTGTGCTGATGCCGGTTTTGCAGCAGAGTCTGGGCAGGCTGATGATGCAGAGCAAAACCTGCAAATATACTGGTGATCCTGAGCCTGGCGGATGCAGTTAAACCCAGCCAAAAGTAATTTCTGGAAAGTCAAGCCTGGTTTACATTTTCTTGAGTTTGGCTATGCCAACTTCACCAGTCACTTATAAAAAAGCAAACAAAAAACTCAAACCAAAACAGACAAAAACCCAAACAAACAAACCCACGCAAACCAACCAAACAAATAAAAAATTATAAAACAAACATATAAAAAACCCAAATAAAACCAAAGGGAATGAGGAGTTAGTATTAGTTGTGAGGATATCACAGCAGGGAAATGGCTGCTTCCCACAGGATCACCATAAAAAGCCACATATAACAGCTGCTCCAAAATATACCCAACAGGAGAACTATAAAAGTGATACATGGCAACTTTGGGGGCAGCTCCCCATTAAGGTGAAGGATGAGCACACAGTGGTACAGACCCAGCATTCCCCACCCTCCAGGCTGCTGTTTGCTCCTGATGAAAGACCCTTGCAGGACTGAGGCCCCTCTCAATGCAATATAAATAATTCTCCCAGCTCTCAGTTGAGCCACTGGCATTTCCAGGGTGAGATCCAGGCACAATCCCACTGCCTGCTGAGCCTCTGTGGAAGATCCTGAGCATCTTCATGCCTAGTACCACAAAATAGCTCAGGGTCTCCCTGAACTGGGTTTTCAGGGGAGGTTTCCATATCCCTGCAAGATCTGTTCATCCCTCAGCACATCTGATTTTATGAACAATGATGCATTTGGGTTCCTTCCTTACTCCTGTGTGCCAGTGAGAGACCACCCATGTGAACGGGGGATACTGTGAGCAGGAAAATGTATTCCTGGACTGCCATTTTGCTTCACTGTCACTCAGCTGAACATAGTCCTTATCTAAGAAGGACTTACAAGAAACGGGCAGGAATTTTGGCTCTGAGAGAAGCAGAAAGCACATTTTTTACACCACATTCCCAGCAGATGCTGTTTCTCTGGCAAAACAGTGATTGCCATTCATCTCCCTGGGAAGAATGTGAAGACCCATTCAGAGATCACAGGTTCACCTGGCCTTTGGCTTTGTGTACCTCATTTCACGTGTCCAGTTTCAAGGGCCCTTAAAAGAGGCTCATGTTCACCATGCTACTCAGAAGTGCTGTAGTTATTTCCAGGAGAAAACCAAAAATTAGCTGTCCTGTGGTGTGGTAGAAATCCCACCACAATTGTGACTCTGTGAGCAAAAATAGCCAGTGCTTTTTGGGGCTGTAACAGCTGAGAGCGTGGCAGAGCAGTTTTTATATTATTTTTAGATTCCTGAAAACATTGTTCCCAAAACAATCTTTCTCTCCTGTCTTCTGTCATAAACTATGGAACAGCGAAAATGGAAAGGAGCAGAGGTTTGTTTAAATTGGATTTTTTTTTTAAGTCTTAAAATAGTGTCAGCTTGATGCATGATACTTTAGAAATTGGATTAGTAGCACCTATTTCATCCCACCAGAGAGGTGGGATTTAAGACTTCCAACAACAGAAGCACTGGATGTGCAAGAGCTCAGTTTTCCACCCCTCACTAAAGTAGCTTTTAAAAAATGTACTATTTTAAGCAGCCTCAGCCAGATATATTAAAATACTGCTCCAAACAACAACAGAATGAAAATGTTCCACCAAATGGGGAAAAATAAGAAAAGTGGGCGGCAGCCCTTTTTGAAGTGCTTATGCTGATTTTGCAAAGTCAGATGCAAACAAGGTTTGCCATATTTCTTTCCTAGAAAAATGTAGATATTTAATAGAAATCTATCTCTGAGGCTGCAAAGGTGGGGGGAGGAGCAAAACAGGTTCCAGAGAAGCTGTGGTTGTGTCACCCTTGGAAGTGTTCAAGGCCAGGTTGGATGGGGGTTGGAGCAACCTGGTCTAGGGGAAGGTGTCCTGAGAATGGTGAGTCCATGAAAAGAAACCTTTGGTTTTCCTGAGATGCTGCCTTTGCAAGGGGAGCTCACAAATACCCCATGTAGTTTGAAATGCCTTGAGCAGAACCCAGCTGTGCTTTCTCACAGGAGATGAGGGATTTCACTTTTATTTTATGGGGGATTTTCCCAGGGCAGTGCCAGAGCAGCTGAATGTGTTTGACAGGCAAAGAGGGCCAGTGTGGCAGCAGCTTAATTCAATGGAGCTTTTCCTCCTGTGATCCTCTATAACCTGAGGCGCTCTTGTGTTCTTGAACCCTGCACCTGGGCAAGTTAATCATTGTAGCAAGTGATAAATTAACCTGCTCCACTCTCCTTAGCATGGGTGTGATGAGCATTTAGTAAACCAGTGAGCACTTGCCAAGATGGGAGCTTGTTCTTTGCCAGGGAGGAGGGAGAAAATATTATTTGGAGTAAATAAAGTATCTCTGCTTCCCCAGGAAGAGGAAAAGAAGCAATTAAAGATGTGAGTGCTGCATGGAATAATTTGCACAAGGATATATCTTGTCTGCTATGCAGGAATGTTCCCAATAAACCATGCCTCTCCTGACCTTTACTTTTCTGGATTCCTACCACATGATACAAGAGACTCTTGATTAAAAAAACCAAAACACCTTGTGGGGAGGCATTTCTTCCTTTCTTCAGGCTGCCTCTTTCTTTTGTTCCCTCTAAATCTCTCACTTCATTTCTGCTGTTGTTTGGAGCACATGCTTTCCTCTTTCCTGATCCCCTGGGCTTGTTTTGGCTTTGTGTGTCATGGACACTATTAATTGTGGGGTTTTTTTCCCTCCATCTACCTCTGTTTCTTCAAGTGTTTTGCCTTCATTTACCTGTTGGAGTGATGGATTTTTCTCACCTTTTATTACTTAGTGCTTTTTCTTCATTCTCTAAAACCAACTTTTCACTTGCCCTGTGGCTGTTAGATGCCAGAAATGGGAGCATTAATTCTTTCTCTACTGCTTGTCTGAGCTTTCCCAGGGAGCTGGGGGATCTTTGGGGTTAAACTTGACTCACTTCAGCGCCTTCCTTGATCCTGCCTGTGGACTTGGACACTTAAAGGGAATAAAGTCTCAGTGTGGAGATTACAGTTGTGAAATGATGGCTCTTTTGGAGAAGACAAGGATGCTGTTGTCAATCTTTCCAAGGTTCAAATCCTTTATCTTTTATCTTATCCTTTATCTTTTTCAAGGATAAACTGAGTACCTTGTTTTGGGGAGAAACAGGCTCAGATCAGCACAGAGGTGGCTGTGGCAGGTACCCAGGTTTGGAGGGAAGGGTGCAGCTCCTTGAAGTGTGTTTGTGTGGGGCTGTAAGGTTTGTGTTGGGTCCCTGGAGCAGTGGGAACACCCCACTGGGAGATACACATCAGGAAATGGGTGTAAAAAGGGCCTGAAGTGTGACCAGCTTTGGTGAAGGGTTCAATAGGAAAAAGTATTTTTACTGGGATTTTGGACAGTTTGAGGCTCCTTCTCATATCCTTTGCCTGATGAACATTCCCCCTTGGCAAGAGCATGGGGAATCCTGAGCTCACACAATGAAAATCCCTAATAATTATATTTTTTCCTATTTTTTTTCCTATTTTCTTCCTATCCCAGCAGGAGTCAGAGTAAAATAATATGTGTGATCTGCCTGCCTTTGACTTCGTGACAGGAGCAATGCCATGGGGAAACTGGTCAGAGGGGCATTACTGCTCTGTCCTTAATTTTCCTGCACAACTGAGGATGATTTAAGAACCAAGGCACAGCCAAGACCTTTCCTCCTCCTGTGCTCATCAAGCAATCACTGCCTCATCACACCTCAGCTTCAAACACCTCGTTTGCATCTGGCTGACCTTGACTCCCCTCCGCGGATGGGAAGATGAAGAGGTGGAAGTGTAAAAGACTGTGATTTTATGGGTGAATTGTGAAATAGTGGCTGGTGCAGGCTGGTTTTGTGGAAACGTCGTGTGCTGTGCCATGGAGGATGAGAGTAAATGGATTAAACAGGAGATAAAAAGGGCAAGGCACCTGGCTAGCTACTGTTGAAGGAAATGTGGAAAAAAATGCATGTAAGAAATATGTCAGAGATGGTCATTAACTGCACTGCAGGGTCAGAGCTCTCTTAATAATTGGCCATGTAGTGAATACTGGAAATAATTTAAAAAGCTCTTAAGTGACTGAGGGTTTTTAGTGAATGGTTGGGGGAAACAAATGAATACTGTTTCTGGCAGAATTTTTATTCTAATTTAAGCATGATCCTCTTTCTGAGATAACTGCTTTGAATAAACTGAAATATCTTCTCCATTAGCTCTGGCAGGAGCTGGATAAAGCTCTCATTCAGGTAAACTTTAATCCAACATATGTCTGTAGAATAATAAACTTAATGGGAGACATCAAACCTATTGTATGAATAAAGATGGTGCTTAGGGCAAGAAGAAAGAGTAATTAGGAGTGGACAAATCATGAATTATAGTGGGGAAATTATAATTTATCCTGGTTATGGGGAATATTTAACTAAGCCAAGATAAAAATCTGCCTTCATTGCAGGCTAAGCTTTGTAACAGAAATCTACTAGAGCAAATTTAGTAGTCCTGGGCTCCAGACAGCCCTTTAGATACAAGTTTACCTCTGGTTTGAGAAAGCCCAGGGCTTGAGCAGCACCCGGGATGCAACATTTTATGGCTTTGGTCTTGACTCTTGGGCTATAAATGCTCCTGTAAAATTAATGCCAAAGTTATAGCTTCTACAAATTTCTGCGAGTTCCAATGGAGAAAGGTCCACCTGGACTTTGGGGACAGTTTCTCAGAGCAGAACATTTCAAGTGCTATTAAACTGCATTCAAACTCCCTTTTATTTGGGCATAAATGTCACACCTCGGTCTGTCAGTCTGACAGTTATTCGAGAAGAGACGAACTTTACAAGCTACTTTAAAAATAATTTCACTGACAGGTTTGAGGCTCTAAGAATGTTAATAAACTGAAATGGCTTTTCACCCTGCAGTTGCCACTAAGTATTTATGATTGTCTGTAGGCAGACTAATGAAACCAGCTGTTAACAACCTAATGAGAATTGAAACCAGCCCTCTGCTCCACAGACACATCCCTTTTCTGTCCCTGATTCTGTCCTCTGCTCCACAGACACATCTCTTTTCTGTCCACATCCACATCTGATTATCCTGCGCCCAGTGTTTCCCAGAGTTTAGTGTTGCTTGATGTTCAGGTAAAAAACTGCTTTATTTTGTAGAAGGGGTGATGCTCTTCTGTGAGGTGGAATTTCACGTGGGCTGCTGCCATGCTGGGGTCACATCACAAAGTCCAGTTCCTGCAGGAGCTGGGGAGCATGGAGAGCTCTGATAGCACAGCATGGGAAAACTGGAGTGGAGCGATTCTGGTTTAGTGTGCCCCTCAGTGGCAGACACCATTAGTTATTGATAAGTCTTTAGTTCAAAGATAAGATGCTGCTGTTTTGGCTCTAATCTTAGGTTGCTTTCAATACAGTTTCCCCTGGCAGTTAAGATACTGTTTTGCTCTTGCTTTCCATCCTCTGTCATTCCAGATGACCTTTAAAGGTCCCTTCCAACCCAAACTATTCTATAATTCTTTGGATACATGATGAATAGCAACATGTATTTTACCCTCATTATGCACAATATTACATCATGTTTGGCCTTTTGGGGTTCTTTCTTCTCCAGGTCCTCGTGACTACGCTCACTCCTATATGCTCTTAATTTTTCTGTTGCTTATCAGTGAGCATTTTCAGTTCTGCCACCCATGTTTTGAGCAAGTTTTCTGTGACTCACTGCACCAGACACCAGGTCAGTCCAAAGAAGAGCATTAGGAAGTATCCAGCTGTATTTCCTCCTCTTCCTTCTCTGTACATGCTGTTGTTTTGAGCACTCTGGCTTTCTGAGCTCCCTCACATGTCTTGATCCTTTTCTGGATAACTAGAGGGAATATCAGGATTAAATCCTGTACACAGCTTTGAGGTCTGGCTTTTGAAGAGCCCAGTCATCCTGTCCTGCTCATCTCATCCTGGCCTTGATGGAAATATTATGCCTTCATGGGATTGTTGTTTAATTTAGTGCATTCTGGCACTGCTTTTCAATGAAAGTTTATGAGTCTTTGAAAGGTTTCCTGGTGTGGGAATGAGAATCCTCAATCCTAATGCTTGATGGGGGTTGTAGTTGCCCAAGTTGTGAAACCTCCTGAAAAACATTTATTCTTGACTGTTTTCATCAACAGATTAGGAGGTTTGGGGATGTCTTTTCAAAGGGAATTTCAATGAATCTCCTGTCTGGCATTTCAAAGGGGAACAGTGGCTTGTTTTTTTTTTTAACCAGCACCTGCTTACAATCCAGTTAGCTAACTGCCTTTAATTAACCATAATATATTCCAGGTGAGCAGAATAACAAGGGACCAAAATCAAGTGGTGACAACTGTGACTGAACCAGGACTTCCCCTTTCCCGGCTGCAGGATTCTGGGCAGCCCTGTAACCCTTTGCTGTCCACTTTGAGCTCTGCCATGCAGTACCTTAGGTTTCTGGGGAGGGAAAAGCATCCAATCCCTCAGCTCCAGGTTCACACTTGCACAGTCACCTGCAAATCCAGAGGCCAGTGGGTATTTCTGCCTGTGGTTCGTGTGCCTGGGATTTGCACACTGGAGCTTTGATTTTGAAAGTTTGGGCAGCCTGGCTGCTCAGGGAGGGATCTCTCTGGCTTGAGGGTCTCTGAGCTCTCTCCTCTGTGTGAGGGGCTTGAATCTGTTCTTTCCTCACCTCCTTATCAGCAGGTTTCTTGGTGGAGGCTTTTGCAGACAGGAGAGCCTGGCAGGAATTAAAAAGTTATGTCCAGGGTCTGGCTTTACATAGTTGATTCATCCCTTAGCTGCTGGGCCTTAAAATTCTTTTAAGCTCCACATGCCATCTCCTCTTACCAATATGGGACTGAGACAACACTGAGCTTCTGGGCTTTTCCTGTGTTAGCAGAACAAATTATTGCACTTCTAAACTGTGCACATCAGCACTAACCCAAGGCTTCACCCCACTCACTACAGTCATGAGGGGGTAGTTGCTTATACTGCTCATCTCTGCCACTGGAGGAGAGGCATTCAAAGGATAGGATTCTGGGTGTGAGCTTTCCTCAAAAACGTGGTGAGATGAGGTGTGTAGGACTCATTTCTTCAGAAGGGCAGGAGAAACCACTGAAGGCCTCCCCTAAAGGGTCTCTTTAGCCGGCAGTCTGACACAGATTTGCTTCTGAAGCTTTGTAATTTGTCCTTATTATGTTCTATGTGTGATTTAATGAAAGCCTCTTTCTCTACTGTAATTGAGCTCTTAATCTCATCTGAAAAGCAGAGCACAATCCCTTCAGAGATGCTGTTTGAGTAACAGCCTGTTTGTGTTTCCTCTGCCGTGGTGTTGCTCATGCAGCTGCTCACTCCTTATTTAAGAGCAGAAAATAAACAGGTTTCTCTGAGTCAAAAATACACCAGTGATGCCACACAGAGTAGGTTTGAATAGAAGACTCTTCCACTGCCCAACTGAACAAGCAAGATCTTCCCTGGTTCTGCAAAGAGTATAAAGGAGTGAGTTTTCCTTAGTGAGCAACTCAGTGATGCTCAGCAACTGGCACATGGGCATGGCAGCTGTCAGCAAAACAATTGGCTCTGGGCAGGTAAAAGTTGGCAGGAGATAAGAATAGAAAGTCAAAACAACAGGATGCTGAAAATCTTGTAAGAGGAATAATGACTTTAGTGAAAATCCTTCCATCTTAAAGCTTCCAAAAGCATTTTTACAAAAATGTCCTGATTTTGATCAGTCTGATCTTCCTAAATAGCATTTTATAATCAGAATTAGGAGTTGAGGAGACAGTAAAGAAGGCTTAGCAGAGGATTTTTCATTGTGACCTTAGTACGTCTTTTTTGCTGTGCTGTGGTTTGGAAGGAGGTCCCGAGCTCCAGCTGCAGCCTGGGGAGACTCTGTTGACCTAAACACTGCCCCAAAGCTGCTGTGGGACTGACCCAGAACCAGAATCTGGAGGGAGCTGTGTAAAATACTTCCCACTAGAAAACACTTGAAGCTTGATGGTGATGCACAGTTCCCAGTTCAGACCACAGGCAGTGCCAGCAGTGACCAGTTTGCTGCCTGCTCTGCACAGAACTCTTGGCTGTGAGTGGGAGAGCTGTGGGATGAACAGGCTGATGGCTTTTTGGGGCACACAGAACTTTCCATCTCTACTGCTTTATCCACACTAGAGAGTGAAATTTCCTAGAGAAATACCTGGAGAGTGGGAAGGATGAAGAGCAAAACATTTCCTGCCAGTGGATGCTGTGCTTGTTACAAACACATGAGTTACATCTTGTAGGAGTCCTTGCTGTCAATCCACAGGGATTCCAGGCTGAGATCAGCTCAGCTTTGTCATTTGCCAGGGGAGTGAGGACCAGACTGTGCACCACACTTCCAGAGCTGGAGACAAGTGGGTTGAATCACATCCAGAGATAGGATGAGGAATGGGTTGTGTTTTGTCTTGCCTTGCACAGCAGATATCCTAATTTAAAGCTGTGCTGTCTTCCCAGATTCTGCTTCTTCCTCTGAGAAGACCCATCCATTTTGATCCTGTCCCTTCCACCCATCCCTCTAAAGATCTCCACTGCTGGAGTAATTGGCACTATTAGATCAGCCTTCGATGTGATGAGAAGTGGATTTTTGCAGTCAACATGCCAAATTAAAGTGCCACAAATAAAAGATCAATGACTTCTTTCCTGGAGAAGAAATTAAGCTAAAATCTTTTCATGTTATGGGCTGAGTGTACAAAGCTAAAGAGGTAGAAGATGGAAATGAGACTGTCTCCTGAGAGGAGTAAATTTTGTCAATTTAGCAAATTAGAGAGAATATGCTTTCACCTTTGAAGTAGTCAGGTACGAAAATGATGCCATTTCGATTAGGCAGGCCTGGGATGGGAATTGCTCCCATGGGCTTTGACAGATCTATTCACACAAGGGCCCATTTGCTGGTGCCAGGGCCTGGAGAGAGAGCTGGTCAAGGACAATTTCTCTGCCTGATTTTACAGCGTGTTTGACAGAGCTTTCCATTCTCTTTGCATCCCTGTGGGTGGTGTCCTGGACGAGAGCATCCTGGCACACGCTGCCTGCGTGGGGCACCGAGGTGGCTCTGCACGAGGCACCCGGGCCTGCAAGGGCCCTGTGCCCTCAGCCAAAGCTGTGGCAGGTTAGAGAGAATTTAATGAGTTATTCAGCAGCATCAAAGGCCCTGTGAGAAGTAATTAGTGCTGTGAGATAAAATCAGAGGGTTTAATGCTTTTTGGCAGAGGATCAGGTGCTGCTGCAGAAACTCCCACCCGGAGTGTGGCAGCCCAAGGCACCAGGGAGAGGGATGAGGCCCCACCTGGCTTTTTGTCCAAAATCAGCCCAAAACACATTCCCTCCTAATGCAAGGAACTTCTTTTTGGTGCCTTCTGCCAGAAACAGGGCAAAAATTGGGAGAGGGGGAACACCAGCCCTGAAATGCTGGGGAAAAAGAGCTCTGTTCCACAGGGATGCTGTGGAGGGGGCTGGAGGCAGCGTGTGCCAACTGGTGAGTCCCTTCTGCATCTGCTAACGTGCTCTTGATTTTATTTAATTAATTAGCAGCAGGGGGAGAACGTGTAATCAGAGTTGTGCTGCTGGAGTAACAGGAAACAAGACGTTCTCTCGGTGCTGGAGCTGCTCTCAGGTGCTCGTGGCTGTGCTCGCCACGGTAACGGGGCAGTGACTCAGAGGAGGAGCAGGAGCAGCTGCTGGCACCCTGCCTGCTCTGCACTCGGATTTGCTGCTCCCTGCAGCAGCTTTCCATCCAGGAATGGTGTGGAAAAGGGTGCTGAGCCCCCGGGATGTGATGAGATGAATTTTCCCCATCATATTTCCTCCCCTAGTGAGATGATGTGCTGGGATCCCTCTCAGTGGGGCTTGTTACTAAGTAAAACATTAAGGGTTTTTTTTTTTTTTTTATGCCTTTTGGCCCTGAGTTTTTGGCACTAAAGCCTGTGCTGTATTGAAAAGGTGTTATCAATCCTGCCACTTTCTCAGGAGCTGCTCAGATACCTGAAGTTAAGCAGGTTGATATTTCCCAGGTACCTTCAGCTGTAATTGCAATGTAAGATACTTTCTTCCTTTTCAGTCTCATGGAAATTATCTATTATTTGATTTCTGGTACCTCCTCAGTTTGGTTAATTCCTGCTAGTTCCCTTCATGTCCCCTTGAATACTAAAAAGAGGCTAATGCTAAATACTTGACAGAATCAGAAAAATCCTTTTTTTTTTTTTTTTTTTTTTTTTTTTTTTTGCTAACTGTGCTGCCGCTATCTGACTGCCAAGCTCACAAAGGAACCCCAAGAAATCAGCCAGCCAAGCAGATAAGGAAACAGATATTGTAGAGCACAAAGGTTTAATAAATACAGAGAGCTTGAAAGAAAAATGGTTTGCAAAATGGTGGGAAGCTGCTACGGTTAAAAGAAAGGGGATTTGGAATGGGATTACAAAGGGGAAACCCTTTTCTGAAGAGAAATAAAATACTTTGTGCTCTAAAAAGATCTTAATTAATTCAGGGCAATTATAGAGAAGGAATAAGAATTTGCATTAGGTAAATGGGAAGCCCTTACAGCCAGTGGACTCTGCAGAACCCATTGCAAAGCTGTGCCCGGTGCATTTTTCATTGTTTTCTGTCCCTGTCGCATGAGGAATAACAGGGCAGAGCTCCAACTGAGGAACGCATTTAACAAACTGTGGTAGGTAGGACTTGCAGGGTCTAGCTGGCTGCTGACCCTCATGGTGGTTTTGCTCCCCATTCTGTGTAATTGAGCTTCTTTCTGGCCTGTTAGAAAAGAGACAATCTTTAATTAAAATGCAGCTAGCTCCAGCCTCATTAGCCCGGATCGGATTTCACTGTGCCCCGGAACGCAGGCAGAGGTGGGACTTGTACTTGTTTCATTACAAACGCAAAATGCCACCGGGTGGTCGCTCCCGGGTACAGACAGTGCCTTACACTCCAGCGTTTGTCCTCGTGGAATGCGAAACCGTCCCCCAGATCCATCCCAATGACTCCATCAGCCACCCTGCCAGCCCAGACAGGGCAGGATCTCTGTCCACCCTTTGCCCTGGCACTGCTGATCCCTCCTGGCGATGCCCTCCCCTTCTCCCGGCAGCCTGGGAGGGATGCAGAGCTGGTCTCAGAGAACCACAAGGCTTGAGGGTTCCTGTGGCATTTCCTTGTGTTGATAAAAATTAATGAACCATGCAGTTCTTGTCTTTCTATTTTTGAACTCTGGCTGCTTGCTGGAATTGGTGAAGGACGTGGAGCTGCTGGAGCCAGTCCAGAGGAGGCTGTGAAGATCAAAGGGCTGGAGCAGCTCTGCTCTGGAGACAGGCTGAGAGAGCTGGGACAGCTCAGCTTGGAGAAGAGCAAGCTCCAGGGAGACCTTTGAGCTCCTTCCAATGCCTGAAGGTGCTCGAGAAGACCTGGAGAGGAACTTTGGACAAGGGTCTGGAGTGACAGAACAAGGGGGAATGGGTTCAGCCAGCCTGACAGAGGGCAGGTTTAGATGGATATTGGGAAGAAATTCTTTTCTGTGAGGTTGGTAAGGCCCTGGTACAGGCTGCCCAGAGAAGCTGTGGCTGCCCCATCCCTGGAGGTGTTCCAGGCCAATTGGACAGGGCTTGGAGCAACCTGGGATAGTGGAAGGCAGGGGGGATGGAATGAGATGGTCATTAAGGTCCTTATTAACCGAAACCATTCTAGGATTCTGTGACTGGGCTGCTGAACTCAGCCAAAAGAAGAACTACATTACCGAGGTTAAGTGAGAAAGGGGATTAAAACCACCTTTAAATCCCTTCCAACATCAATTAAGATTGTTCTGATAAAGACCCGGGCAGTGCTTAAACAGCTGCTGAATGCTGTTCTGGGCTCTATCTCTGGTATGGTCACAAAGGAGCCTTTGTTGTTCTTCAGTTGTGGCTGAAATCTAAATCTCAGCCAGTGCAGCTCAGAGGCTGACATGTGCTGGCACTGGGGCCACTGTGTGGACTTGTTTTCAAAAAAATGGGAGCTGCAGAGGAGAGGTTCCTGAATACAGTAACTCTACCTCCACCCAGAACTGAGGTATCTGCCCAGGGATTTCATATTCACCGACTGGGAAGGAAATCTAATCAGGGCTTGCTAATTGTCATGAAGTTAAACACCTGGGATTTGCTTCAGACTTGCATTTTCCTGGGATAATTCAACACAAACGCTGTATATTTATATACAGGCACTTGACTTTTCTGTTGTTTGATGAAACTACAATTTGTCTTCCTCTTGTGGTTCCTGCAATCCTTCCTCTCCTGTGGTTTGCAGTTGAATTACCAACCTCTACCCCAGGAATATTCATCTGTTATGTTTTGGATGTTGTTCTTCAAAGGAAAGCAAACAATGCTAGTTTAAGGCAGCCCTCTTCCCAGGCAGATTTTATTGGAACCAAGTCCTGCCTCAAACCAGAATCCAATCTCATCTCCATTGTTGTGTACATCTATTATTTTTCTCATCATTGCTTTTCCATTTCTTATTATTATGCAACTCAGTCTTGAGCAACATCATTCAGAACTACGCAGAAGTCACATACTGCTGCTTTTCTATTCATATCTGCTTGTTACCTAATCCCAACCAGCTCTCTATTGAACATCTGCTTTTACCTGGGCTGACAGGTGTATTTTTTAGCAGCAAATATTGCAAATCAGGGATGCAGAATTTTTCTTACTCTGTGAATCTAATCAAGGTCCTTTTCCAATGTGACACTGAACATGTGAATTCTCCCTTTCTCCCAACAACCCCCAGTGCTGTTTTTGGCTGAGATAAAACAGACAGTGCTGTTTGGAGTCACTCCCCACCTGTTTCTCCATCTCATCCAGTGGCTGGGGGTAAAAACGGAAGCAGTGAGCTGTGTCCTAACCAGGGAGGTGGGGGTAGAAAGATGCTTTGAAAGGGGATAAAACTTGCTGCCAGGCTTTCCTCTGTGAGCAAGTCCAATTTCTTTCTCTCTTTTTAATTTTTTTTCTTTTGGTGCTGTGTTATTCCTCCGTGGGCAGGAGGCTGCAGGCATTTCAATTTTTTCAAATTCTTGTTTCAAAAGGGCCCAAAATATGTTCTCTTCTCAGAGGCAGTAAACAGCAAGTGCACAATGCAGCTTCTCTAAGCCTCTCTTCTCCTGTCTCAGGGAGAAAGGAATTCTCCAAGCCCTAGAGCCTGACTCACTCGCTGTGTGAGCATGAATTAACCAGGAATGTTCGAGAATTATTCCTGAATAATTCATGAACCTGAATTAATCATGCATTTTCATGAATTATTCATGAATAACTCATGGAAATGCAAGGTTTATTCATGCTCCAAAAAACCCAAGGCTTTTTCTCTTCTCTTCTGCTCTCTCTCCCTGTAAGAAACAGACCTGAAACAAGCTAAGGAAAAAAATAATATATGTATATGGGAAAAGAACAGGAATAATAATGCTGAAACAAAACAACCAGGACAAAAGAAAGCAAAAGCTCTTTTTTTCCTTTGCAGTGGGGACAGCAGGTGGGAGCTTTCCAAGCCAGACAAAGGAGACCTGACAAGGACCTGTGGTGAAGGAACAAGCCCAAGGCAAGGAAGTGTCCGGTCACCTCCTCTCCTGGAACAGGCAGCAGAGCCCTGGAGAGACAGGAGACATCTTGCAAGACTCAACACCTGGAGCAGTGCTAACCAGGCAAGGAGCAGCTCTGTTGCTATCAGGATTGTGATCTCTCTCTTTTTTTCTCTCTCTGTTTTTGTGTTTGTGTAGTTTTGTTGCATTCTTAAGGGTAAATGAACAACTGGTTTGGGGAAGGAAGATCAGTGTGTTTTCTTTAAATGTTAAAGGAAAACCCCTCTAGAGAGCTGTTTGGGCTGGGATTGTTTGCTGTCTGGAATGTGGAGCTCTGTTTCTGAGAGGGAGAGGGCTCAGCTATGCATTTATCCCAGTTTCTGCTCTGTAGCCTTCCCTGTGTTTGGGAGAGGGCTGGGGGCATCTGCCTGTTTTAGGGAAGGGATGTGGGGAGACATGCACACAGATCATTTGTACATGGTGCTTCCTGATAAAAAAATCAATGCCAGGGTGTGTATCAGTCAGGAGAAAAGGGCTGGAGAAAACCAGGTGTGAGACTGTGCCAGCAGGGCAGACTGGCAGGTTTGGGGAGAGTTACAGTTCCTGCAGGGAGCTTTGCCGCAGCTGATGGTGGCTGAGATAGGGAAGGAGAAAGTTCTCCAGGGTGAACTTGAACCTTCCAAATGAGAGGAATCAAATCCAGGCAGGACTTTAATGGGGGTGTGGAGAAAAAACAAGAAACTGGAATAAATTGCGTCCTAGCTGCCTTTTCTGCCAGCTCCAACTCTCCTCTGCCTGCTCCAGCTTCCTCCCATCTTCTTTGGACACTGTGGCCATTCTTCACCTGGTGCCCAGCACATGGGCTCAGCCCTGTCCCCAGAACCCTTCTGCCAAATCCTGCTGCCGAGCAGAGCAAGCAGGACTGGGGTGATGCTGCCAGGGCCCTTAGGAGCTGGAAAGAAACTGCTCCTGAGCTCAGCAGCCCTCGGCTCCTCAGCTGCTCCTCTGGCACGGGAGATTTTGGAAATCACCACCAGCCTGGCTCTCCAGTTTCACCAGTGATGGAAGTCTGCAGCTCCAGGGGCAGAAAGGGAAAGCTCAGTGGGCAGAGCCGTGGGCCTGGAATTAGGATCCAGCTCCTTGCAGTATTGTTGCTTGACTGCCTTAAACATATTTATCACTGGTCTGTGCCTCAGTTTCCCCATGGGTGAAATGAAGGGAATTTTCTTTTCTCCTTATCAAAGCATTTTGATGTTTACTGGGGGAAATAATTGTGCAGGCAAGGGAACAATCATTTCCTGGAATACCCCTGGGTCTTTTTGAGTTTCTTCTCTGCACTCCCTTGATATCACACAGACACAGCCCTGCACTGGAGCAAACTGCTGGAGATCCACTGAAGTCATTTGAGCTGTAATGGTTCACAGGGGCAGAGGAACCAGCCTGTGTCTGCTCAGTGGCTTGTTCAGCATCTGCTCGAAGTGTCAGCTGTGAGGGCTGGCCCTGCCTGATCCCAGAGACCTGGCATGGCTGTCACTGCAAAGGACACTTGGATGCACTGAAGGCATGTGGTGCTGTGCTCAGTCAGACCCAAGACAGCCTCCTAGCAAAGGGCATTAGGATGAGGCAAGCTCAGAAGGGTGGGAATGGGAACAGAGAAATAACTGGTAGAGAAAATGCAAGGTCAAGTATTTTATATCTGCAGGTTGTCCTGGCCTGGGTAAAGCACAGCTTGTGAACACTCCCACCCACAGGAGAGCCCAAACCCCTGTGGTGACATTCCCACACTGTCCCTCTGCTCCAGGTGGGCAGCCCTGATGTCAGCCAAGCTCTACGTGCTCATCAGCTGGCCAGACGGCAGCCGGGTCATCAACATCGAGAACATCAAGGAGCCCCGCAAGCCCTTCCACCTCTACACCTTGGGGGAGCAGGTCCTGGCCCGCTGCCCTGGATTCAGTGGGCTGTACTGGGGTGTGGTGGAAGGCATAAGTGGTAAGTGACACCTCCCTGGCCTGGGTTTGCAATTTGGGGCTGCTTAGGAGCAGAAGGAGTTTAGTGCTGAAAGATCTTCTCTTCCTACAGAGCATAAAGGTGTTTTGGAAAAGAAGCTACTGGAAGATCGACAGCTCCTGGAGAAGTTAAGTGAGTAAGGGCTTTTGAAAATTGCACCTTTCAACTTCCATGGGCCTTTTTGGGTGGGAGGATGCTGAACATGTTGTAGTCCCTTATAAATTTCACATCATTGCAATCAGTGTACAAAGCACTGAGTGGGAGTGGAAGATACACACATTGCTGCCCCATTGCTCATCCTGAGTATCTCCCTTCCTTTCAGAAGAAGAACCAGCTGTCCACAGCATGATGCCGTCCCCACCAAAAAAATCCAGGAAAACCTTTCCAAAATGGACCTCAGGGAATGCATCCAGGAAATACCCCAGTGACAGGACCTGTCCTGCAAAGCCAGTGCTGAGGGTGGCTGAGGCCAGCCTGCCCCATGATGCCAGCAGCTCCTCCATCAAGGACAGGCGTGTCCTGGGAAGCGTGGCAGGGAGCCCCTGCTTGCTGGCAGCTCCCCCCCACCCAGCCAGTGCCTTCACACCTCCATCCACCTTCATCACCATGGCCATGCCAGGGCCAGGGACTTCCCAGAGTGAAGAGGACAGGGCTGGTCCAGCTGCCAGAGGTAACCTTGGTTCTGGCTCTGCTGCCTGGTCCTGAATGACAGGGTGGGATGGGGATGTGCAGAGCAGCCAGAAAAACTCTGCTTTGCACTGGGGCTGTATGGGCTTTGTCTCAGGGCTGCAGAGGTTAGAGATGGCATTTCCTGGTCCTTTCCACCTGGGAGATCTGTTCCAGGAGGGCTGTCTAAAGGGAGATGCCTGTATGTAGTGTATGGTCTCTGCTCTGTCAGGCATCAGCTCTTTCCTGGGCTAGCAGTTCTCTCCCCACAAGCCAAAAGGCTATCTGAATGAATGAATGAATGCCTGAATAACTGAAATTCCCAAAAGCCCTGTGTCTCCATTAGTCACACCTTCTCAGATTTGCCTATTTCCCTTTTTTTCCACCCACTACTACACCCATTAAATGCACTTATGAAAATATGCTAGTGTCTTATTTACCGCTGACTAACAGCAGCATCCAGAGACAAGTTGGCTCTGCTTGCCTTGCCCCCACTCACCATATCATTTGCACTTGGAACAGAAGCCCTTGAGATGCCACCTTTTTCTAATAACAAATCCCCACTGATCAGTCCTGGAGAGCCTGTCTGGATCACTGTTATGCAAATGGAATAACGTGTTACCATGCAGTCTAGCAGGGGTGCTTAGATAATCTGTTCTGGAGAAAGAGGGCTTCAGGACCTTTTCAACAGCTGATTCTTCAGCTTGTCTCCCACCCCTGCTGCAGATTATGTTGCCCTTCCAATGAAGAGGAAGTCAGATGGCATCTTGTCCCCGTGCCAGCAGCAGATCTGTCTGAACAGGTAACACCTGAAAGCACAGTAAGGAGCCTGGATGTTCCACACCACACATATTGATTTCTGTCCACACTGTCTCCATTCTCTGGCAGTGCTTGCTTTGAATAGATGCTCATGGAGGTTAAACCCAAAGCACAGAAGATAACAGGAGTTTGTGTGGGCACATACAGCAGAGAAATGAGCCTGTGCTCTGAAGTCCTGATTCCATGGCGGGTCAGTGGGAGGTCCCCCATATCTGTGTGCCAGGGGGATGCAGAGGAGTTTGTCCACATCGAGAACCCCTCATGTTCCCTCTCAGTCTATTTTATTCTTGTTGCAAATGAAACCAGAATTGACTTTGCTTTGAATTCCAGATAATTCTCCTCAGGAATGAATTTGAATATGAGCACAAAGCTGTTTGTGGCAGTGCTGTTTAACTTGCTTGTTTCTTCCAGCCGTGAGGAGCAAAAGATTGATGCTTTGCAAGAGATGGATGGCTTCGAGAGGGTTCACAAAAATTTCAGTCCTGATGAGGTGGAAAGGTAATTAGCAAAAGAAGGCTCTTGTTCCTAACTGTGTTCTCCTTCTCACTACAAAAGTGAGCAGTGAGATCACAGATGGGTGACAAAGTGGGGCAATTTTAAACTCCAAAGTTGCTGAGTCTCTTTACAATCAAGCCAGGTGTTTCTGATTGTAGGGCTTGGATTTAGAGATGCAAGAAGGCTCTAAAACAGTGCAGAAACTACAAAGCTCTTGCCTATAGCAATCAAAACATGGTTGTGTGTTCCTTGTTTTATTGCTCATTACTTTGATGGCCAGTATCCAGTGATAAAGTGATGCTAGGGACAGTTTTCTTGCAAAGAAATGTGTGCCAAAAAAATTCAAGTTATGGTTCTTGTATTGTCATTTCCCACAAGTCTGTTGTTTAATACCACAAATATGTGTGTCCTGGGACTGCAAGATAGGCTTTATGTCTTTCCTTACAACTAAGAAGAAAATTGAGCATCAAAGTCTCCATGTATGCATGCCAAGGGGGAGCTGAGGGTTAAACTGAACATTCCTGAGCACTGAAAAGTCCAGACCATGACATTTTTCTCTCCTGCCTTACTCCTCACCCAGGAATAGCTGGAAGGGCTGATAGTCTGTCAGAGGAGTTCTCCTGCCCTGCTGGCAGAAGGCATCTAATCACTGCTTGGGTAGATGAGTGCCATCCACAGTGAGGACATGGTGTCTTGCCTTTACATAAGCAACTTTAATTTTTCAGGGTGGATAAGATGAAGCATCTGGAAAGGATGGTGTTGGACCTCCAACAGGACGTCCTCTCTTTGAAGAAGAAGGTGCAGAGGCTGGAATCCCTGTCCTTCCAGGAGGAGCCCCACCGACAGCCATGTGAGGTGGTGGAGCTCTTCAATGGCTACACCAAGGAGCAGCTCAAAGAGACCATCAGGTTTGACCAGAAAATCAGCACAGCCTGCAAGACTCTGCTCTACAAACTCTTCACCTCTGACTACATCCAGAGCCACTCCATCACGGGGCGCAGGGGCAACACCTTCCGGGAGGCGAAGCCCATGATGGACGAACGCTGCATCAAAATCATCAGGGTGCTGCTGAAGCAGAAGTTTGGGGATCACCTCAGTGACACCGTGATCACAGAGAAGATCCAGAATGTGCAGAAAGCCCTGAGGCAGAAGTTTAAGACAGAATGTCTCTGAGGAGTGGGGGATTTGGTGTCTCCTCCTGCCATTCCCATGTGTGTCCCTGAGCAGCCTTCCCAGGAGACATGAGCCGAGCAGCTGCTGCTCAGTAGATTTCCCCCAGGGAGCCAACCCAAGTAAACCATGTGCTAAACACTGCTCAAACACTGCCAAACCTCTGCCTCCATTAACTGAGCAGGAACTGAGCCCAGCTTGGCTCGGTTTTTGCACTCTACAAGTTCCTTCCCATCCAGTCCATGTGCAAACCTCACTGTGGGTGCATGGAATCACCTCTATGACTCTGATGGTGCTCAAAGGCTTCAGGGCTCCATTTGAGTCCAAGAATGGGTCAGAAAGGTAGGCTTGTTCCACACTTCCACATTTCCACAGAAATGTTGGCTTTGGGATAGGGAATCCAGCTGCAGACAACCTGTGTCACCCAATGTGGCTTCTCTCTCTCTGCCTCTGGTTGCCTCATTCTGCCTGTGGGACAATATTTACTCTTTCCTAACAGTGAATGTTTTATTTCCAACACTAACAGGAAAGCAGACTCATTAAAACAACTCCTTAAAACATTCAGAAAATGATAACTTGATTTTTTCCCCTTCTATTTCAATGTAGCTATATGGAGGAGTTGTCTTCCCTAACAAAAGCCTGCTGAACAAGAGAAGGAGTCACCCATGAAAGTTACATTAATTTTCCTTTCTAGATCAGATTATTTCCATACAGGAGAAATCCCTTACATTTTTATGACACAAGAGTGAGGGATGGAGGACAAAATATGGCCCAACTTTGCTTCAAAGATACACATATTATGGACACTGCCGCTGTTATTTAAATACAGTATTTTTATCCTAGATAAGAAATGCCAAGCACAACCAGACACTTTGCTGAGGGACTACAGAGAAGGTCTAGAAAGACACATCTTTTCCTAAATAATTCAGAGCTGGAGTGTGGGTGGGTTAAAATCGTTCTAAGTGTTAAAAGAATGAGATGCTGACACCAGTCCAGCACTTAACAGAAGTGCTGCAAAATACCAAACATTCCCTTTTATAGAAGCTTCTCAGACAAGGAATTGGTTTTCTCAGCTTAATTTTTAAATTATTCAGGAAAAGAAATGCCAGTGGCTTTGCATTAATCAAAACATTTGGTTTAATTTATATGTTGTGTTTTCAAGTATTTAATTTCTTCACAGTTACATGAGAAATAATAATGCAAAATAAATGTATTGGAGAAACAAGGAGCTGTTTTGAAAGGGAAAAAAAAAAGGAAGGTGTTATTCTCAGAATTTTCCTCCCCCTTCAGCCTTTTTTTTTCAGCTCATCCAGTAAAATGGGGTTAATGCTGTGATGTATTTTGGTTTTGGAGGGAGATAGGCTTGCCAATGTTTCTGGCACTATTTTCATCAGATGTTTCTAACAGTCATGTTAAATTGCAGAAGTAACAACTAAAGACATTCCTTCTATTTTGCCAGTGCAAATGCTTTTCCTAACTATTGTGCAAGCACATTGGTGATGATTTCTCCTTTGTAGGGACCTTGGCCTGAGCAGCAGCTGGAGCAGGTCTGCTGTGGTCACTTAGAGCCCAGAGTGCAGCTATTCCTGGAAAATGCACTGCAACTGAGCAGAAGTGCCCCAAAACCTCCGCAGTGCAGAAACACACCTTGAAATACACCAGCCCTGCCAGAAACCTGGGACCTTCCCACCACAGGCCTTAGGCTGGAATCACTGCTCAGGGAAATGCCTTGGCAATGTTTTTAATGTTAACTTATCAGAGAGAAGATTGAGGAGGCACAAGCAGCCTTGTCCTGCAGAACCTTACAGCTCATCTTGTTCCACCCCCTGCCATGGGCAGGGACACCTTCCACTGTCCCAGGTTCCTCCAAGCCCTGCCCAACCTGGCCTTGGACACTTCCAGGGATGGGGCAGCCACAGCTGCTCTGGGCACCCTGTGCCAGTGTCTCTTTCAATCTCTCCTCCCAATGTTCATCACATCCCTCCCCAAGCTGCAGCCTGGAAAGCCAGTTCATGAATGTTATTTATTAAAATAGTGCTGCTGCTGTCCTCCCCCGCTGAGCCCCCTGTGAGGAGCTGCAGATCATTACTGTGAGCGAAGGGAGAAAAAAGAGCCAGGGAATGGACTTGCTGCGGGGTGCCACGGCTCCCGAAACGCGCCGCTCTAATCACCTCCCCTATGAGCTGGGTGACCTTTCTGCTTGAAAAACCCTTCGGTGGCTCCCTCAGAGGTAACTTCCCAGCCTAATGCACTTGCTGGTATTCAGGAGTGCTCCTGGTAAACGGGCTGATGGATGCTCTGCGTCTCCATGGGCAGCACAGCCACAGCACTAATGAGCCAGCGCTCAAATGGGCTCTTCTCGGCTATAAAAGTTGTCCTCAGATATTCTCAAAGGCTTTGATATGGCAGAGAGGCTTGAAGAACGGCAACGCAGGCGGCTTTTCGTCAAACTTCATTTTTTACAGTATTTGTGAGCCGGAGGCAGCGTTTGCAGGCTAATTGGGAGCACGGGCAGCCGCCGGCGATCAAACGTCAGCGCGAGGATGCCGATGCTCTCACCTCCCTGAACTCTCCAGCTCTGGCTAATCAGCCTCGAGAGGGAGGATCACACAGCACTGGCATGTGGCATTCCCTAGGGGATGTGGGGGTCAGGGCAGATAGAGGAGGAGGAGGAAGGTTTGTGCCAGAACCACTTCACTCGGGGATGTTCAAAGCCTGTGTCTCTCTCTAAGCGGTGAAGGGCAGCTCCATTGAATGGAATTAACTTCCCACTTTAAATGAATTACCAGGAAAAAGTGGACAGCACTTGCTGTTGAGATTAATTACTCTGCTGAATCTGCAGCATCTTGTTAAAAATTATGCTCCTGCTCAGCTTCTGGGTGCAGGAGGGTGTGGACAGTGAAAATGAGGGTCAAAACACAGGAGAGGTCTCCAGGCAGGTTTTGCATTTGGTTCAAAAGCAAGAGAAATAGTGCTTGCCAACATTTGCAGAAGCAGGATGGGAATGGAACATCCAGACCTCTTGCCCTCCAGGAGGAGCTGGAGCAGCAGGGCTGACCTCAGGTTGGATTCAGCTGGGGTGTGCAGGGACCTCAAGGGCCTGTGTGGCTCTCTGAGGGCCCTTGGTCCCCAGCACCCCAAAACACTGCAATGGGGCTCTACCACACCCCCTACCACCTGGTTACACCTCTGTTGTTTCCTTAGGAACCAGCTGAAAGCTGCATGTTACTCACTGGCAGCAATACACAGATTTTCAGGGAAAGATGGGAACCTTTCCAGCCTGCTCTGTATCAACATTTACATTTTCAGCTGGGCCAACATGAGGCTTCTCATGAGGGTTTCTTTTTTATGAAATTTCATAAAAATCATAGAATTGTTTGAGTTGGAAGGGACCACTAAAGGTCTTCTAGTTTCAACACCCTGGAATGAGCAGGGATATCATCAACTAGATCAGCCTCATCCAACCTGACTGTGACTTTTTTCAAGAATGCATCAAGAGCTACTCTGGGCAACCTGTGCCAGTGTTTTTAAAAGAAAAAAATTCCAGTTGTAGAGGTGCTGCTGGCAGCATGACTTTTTGTGGGGAAAAAAACATGGCCCAAACAAGAGGGAGATTCTTTGGTGTTTAACCCCATTTATTTAAAATTAATTTCCTTGAACCCTGCCAGGGGGGTTCCATGTTCAGTACAGGCAGATTTTAATTTTCCCATTACGTGGTCTGTAGGAAACACTCACTGCTGAGTCTCTCAATGCCTGCACTGTGTGCATCCCCCAGAAACCAAAACACATTCACTTAATGAGATGCAGACTGTGAGTATCAGATAAAGGAATGATGTTAAAATGGAGCTAAATCCTTCCCTGGGTTTTAATTGAGGCTTACAAAGCCTGGCTGCCTTTCCATGAGCCCCAGACAGCCGTCACTGAGCCTGCCTGGTGTTCCAATCTGCTTGGATGCACTTGGAAAAATCCTCTGCGCAGGAGGAGTGGTGCAGTGGGTGGTGGAAGTGTCTTTGGTTTGATATCCTCCATCAGGCAGCTGCAGGAACAGGGAGAGCTCAGCTGGAGGATGAAAGGAATACCAGAAGGACAAGCCTTGGCCTGTATGAGCTTGGAGTTGTGTGTCATTTCCTACTGTCACCCACACACAAATACTTTGTGTCACAGGAAGATTTTTTTTTTTTTCTGGTAAGTCTTTGTCTTGTTTGGTTTCGAAAAGCCAGTAAAAATAAAACAACCCACATAGAGTGTGGTCCCAGAGCTATATCTAGACAATATTTTTACAAAAGTAAGTTTTTATATCATTTTACTTTCTTCTTGAAATCATATCTGGTTTTGGTTTGGCTTTCTGTTTGTTTGGTTTTTTTTTTTTTTTTTTTTTTTTGAGAGTGCATTCCCATGCCTGAGAGGTGTGGAAATACATCAGATTTTGTACTTAAAGCAGTAATTTATGTCTCTGCCTCAGTCATATATTCATTACACTTCACTTTAACCAATATTTCTCTGTCTGCAGTACATAATTACATTATTCCAACTCATATCTTTCCATCTCTCCCACCTTTTCAGAGCTGAATGGAACTGAGGAGATCATTATTAAAACACAGAAAGCAAAGAAATAAAATTAACCAGAGCACCAGTTCTCTGTGTACTGAATACACCGAGGAAATAAAAGGGCCTTCCATAGCTCATACACTTCTAATAAAATCTGTATGTGAATTGCCTCATAAAAGCTTGGATGAATTATATTCAGAGGCCAAAAAGAGAGAAGAGAGAGAGCTTGGAGCCCTCCACCAGCAGGATGCTCTCCCTGCCTTGGTGTGCACCCAACGGAAGTGCCAGGAGAGCTTTGGAATCAGGTGAGACGTTCTGCTCAGAGGATGAGCTTCAGGCCTGGATGGAACAATTGAGTCACAGGGCCACACAGGCTGTTAAAGTCCTTCCCAGTGAAATATTAGTCCTGCTGAAGTTGCTGGAGCTCTTCCCGCTGCCTCCTGAGGTCTCAACCCTCACTTTGGTTCTTGCCCAAGTCGCTGGATGGTGGAGGAAGGGCCCTGCAGAGATGTGCTGACTTCTCATCCCTGTTCTTGCCCCATTCTGATCTCCCAGGGTCCCAGGAAGGTTTTAGGATATGGACATGGCTTCCCAGCTTCATCTGTGTGCTGGAAGATGAAGGTGGTGAGGGACACGGCCCAGGTGTTCTCTTGTCACCAGCAGATTCCTGCTGTCCCAGGACACCGCTGTTCTCAGGAGATGCAGTCTGGTGATGTGCTCACCTCTAAGGATATGTTTGATGCTGTGGGCTTTTCTTTTGGCACATGGATTCAGCTGAAGCCAAGGGGACTGTGCCTAACTGAGTAATGGAGAGATTAACAGCGCAGAAAGCCAGGCCTGCACGGTGCACATTGATTGTTTCTCTTAAATATAAGCAGAGCAGCCCAGAGTGTCAAGCATCCGAGGAGAGAGGAGACTGCAGAACTGATGTACTCCTGCTAATGAATAATCGTTAAACTCCAAAGCAGTTTATTATTATTGCCATTAATTCTGGTTGTACTGTGCCTGGAGACAAGGAAGGTGGAGAAAGATGAGTTCATGACCTACATATTACAGAGTAGATTTTATCCTGGTAATATGAGAAAATCGATCATTTCTTAAGTGAGAGGACTGATAAAATCACTGACTTCTGAGGAGCAACATCATTGCTTTTATGTGTTGAACAAGCTCGCTGGGATGGGGCTGGAGAAGGGTCAAATCCCTCTTCTGGACATCCTAAGGTCAGGAGTTCGTTTGCCCTCAGTTTCCCAGAGGCAGGAGGGAAGCAGGACACACCATCAGCGTTCACACTTTCAATTATATTAGGATTTCTCCTCCATGCTAACCATGAAATTTTACTTACCCAGAACTCAAAATAATTTGCCAAATGTCAAGGAAAGCCATAGGAAGATCCCTCCAGCCATAACAGGGATGGACCTAAGACAAGGGTTTAATATTCCTTAAGGTGTTTCGGAACAAGAGTAAAATACTGTCATGATCTGAGAACCCTGCTCTTCTTCACACTCCCCAAATGACTCCAGCACATTGCTGAACAAGAGGATCTCATGGAAACTAAAAAGTGAAAGACACAAACCACCCACAAAAAAAAATCTGTTGTCATTTGTGCAGACCAAAGGGGAGGTGCAAACTGTCCTCTGCCTTTTGCCTCTTTGATCAGTGTATTTCCAAATCTCTAGAGCTGAACCAGGAAGAAGCTGGGTTTGCTTTCTGCAGAAGTGCTGCTTTCCCATGTGGAGATGTTTCTGTATTTCTTGGCTCAGAATGGAAGGAGCAAAAATGAATGTGTTCATGACCCTTCCCATGAGATCTTTAAGGTGAAAAATGGAATCACTCACTTCAATGTGTTGTCTTGGTAGAGGAATTTGACACCTTACTGAAGTCTAGTCATTAATTAAATAATTCCTATTTATATAATACCCAGTGCTGGTTTAGTCAATGCTCTGAGGAGTGGGCTAGGAATGCTTATTTATGGGAGGGAAAGTAAGTCCTGAGAAAGCCAGGAGCAGACCTACTTTCTGGTGAATAATTTGAAAGTTGGAACTGTCATCCCTGTATTTTTCCTATAAATGCTGCAGACTCTGACCCACATTTTTGTGCTTGCACAGCTTGGAGGGCTGTGTTTACCAGGTCACTTGAGAGCCATCAATACAAACCAGGGAAATGTGGGCATTTCCAAAGAACTGAGAGAGGGTTGGGACCTAGCAGCACTGTTCTTTAGGAAAAATAACCCACTAACCCTGCCTGCCATGGCAAAACTGTGTCATAAATCTGGACTAATCTTCGATGACAAACGGCCTGGAAAGTGGAAAAGAAGAGAGCTCGTGTTCTCTCGTGAGAAGAAAGATGAGTTAATTCTTGATTAGGAAAGACAGCAAGTGGAGACACTTCCAGCTGCATGGACATTGTCTTGACATTGCCTGAAAAATGCCTAATGATGACAGTTAGTGTGAATTAGCTACAGAATATGTTTTATTGTGTTTTGTGGCCCCCAGGGCAGATATGCCAGAGACTTTTAGAGAGAATAAAAACAGAGAAGAGGAGGCCTCCATACAGCTCATTTTGAATTTTTAATGTCTGGTCATTAATGGTATTGAACAGTCAAAAAGCCACATGTTTCCCTTACAGTACATGTTAAACCTCAACATGTTCTGTCTTTACAAATAAAAGCATGGAAAAGTGGATGGATCCCAAAATGACAGGCAGAAACATACCTGTACACAGGAATTGTTTTTTTCATTTTCCAGGCTGAAAACTGGGACAATGTTTTTGGTAAGCTGCTGAACTGGCAGCTCTTCCCATCCCTTTCCCAGGATGCCAACGCAAGGTCCAATTTTCATTGCTGAAGTCAGTGTGAGTTTTTCTCAATACCGTTGACCATCAGAAATTCAGATACAAGAAAAAAAAAAAAGTCATCAGAACTCAGCAGGATCCAATTTTCCTTCCCTGAATTTCAATTTGACAACAACAGTCCATAGAAAAAATGCAAATATGATTTTTGCTGCAGACAGGAATGAGAGAGGGTGCTGAGAGCTCTCATGTTGTTTGATTGCTTTAAAGCCTTTCCTGCAGAAACTGAAATGGTGAAATTCTGCTTGAAATGTGCTGGGTGCATTTACAGGCAGAGAGATGAGACGAGTAAATCTTCAGCTTGGAGCAACCTCCCCTAGACCTTTCTGTTTATCCACTTAAATACAAAGACAGGATTTTCTTTTGTGGCTCATCTGTGGATTCACCCTGAGAGCTTCTGGTTTAGCCATCCAGTTCAGGGAAAGAAGAACCAAAGAGGTTCCAGCTCTTTCCCCCAGCCCAGCCTTTTCTGTCCTGTTGTTAATGAGTGATAATGCTTCATGAGGGTTTTTCAAAGACTATTACTGCTCAAAATCACTTTGGTGCACTGGGACTCTTATTTTCTGCGTATATCAAGAGCTTTCTGCAAAGCAGAGGAATAAAGACAAATGAAGTGTTGTGGCTACAAATCCCTTAATGGCTTGACCTTTATTTGTCTTGGAATCAAGTTTTAAAGAGTGGGTCCCTCACCAGGCACGGTGGGGATGCACAGCACTGCTTTGTCCCTCTCCTCCATAACTCACACTTCCAAAAGGCAACAATTTCCATTCAGACTGAGGAGTTGTTGGGAACTGGATGAAGATTTTTCTTTTCCTGGTTAAATCTATAAAATATAAGACTGATGAGCCTATTACTTGGGGTAGAATTAATTGTGAAGAGAGGCTGGGACAGCTCTGTGGCTCCATCCCTGCAACCTCCTCATTATCACTGTGAGTTTGTTGGGCTCTCAGTGGGGGAGGGATTTGGGTAACCAAGATTTCTTTGGGAGTGGTGGTAGCTGAGGCATTAATGCAGTCAGGAGAAATTGGAAGGACTCTCTGATGTAGCAGATATTTTTCTGAGCCTGTGGCAGAGCAAGCCCCTCTCCCCAAGGCTCTAGTAAAGTCTTGCAAGCAGTGGTATGAACCCCATCACATGTGGCAGGGAGCTGCTGGATGGAGCCTGGGCAGGGGGATGAAGAGAGATAATTTCTGAAACCCTCTTGCCTCTCAGTACAAAACCAGCAAGTCCTCCATGCATCCCCTCATTGATCTTTAATGTCCCTTCCAAAATTCCATGGTTGGACCTGCAGTACCTGCTCGTGCATATATAAGTATGGATACTGGGATTTCCTTCCCAGAACCTTTGTCTTCTTTCACTTCTTCCCCAGTTTTTCCAGTCCCATGGGGGACTGGAAATAGGAGTGGCTGCAAAAGTGATGCTCCACAGCCAGATTCAAACCCATCTGGGCAAGCGGTGCCCTGTCAAAGCAGTGAGAAACCTGAAAGTGGAGTGCTGCATTTTTTCCTTCTCATTTTGGCACAGAGTAAATGTTTTGGCCTCTCCTGTCCCAAGAGGGGCGGGACGCAGGTGTCTGACAGCGCTGTGAGCACGACACGAGAGCCATCGGATCCGTGGGCGAGGTGTAATATCTGCACTGTCCCTGTCCATTTGGAAAGGTGCTTTGAGGCAGCTGCATTCCCAGCATGCAGAGGCACTGGCAAGGGATTTCTGGGCTCACACTGTACCATTTCTGAAGGGATAACAGCCCTGGATATTAAAGAGCCTCTAAGGGAACAGGAGCAGCTGTGCGATGTTTTTGTAGACCGAAGGTGCAGCTCTGGCAGCACTAAATCTGGAACGTCAACAAGCAGATTAAACAAGATGGTTTAGCTCTTAGAGCCAGCCTCAGGCTTGCCACTGAAATTGGTTATGAGAGGCTGTAATTGAAAGGAAGTCTGATATTTCTAAATCTCTGAAGGTTTGGAAGCTGTGGCTGATGGTGTGCAGGTGTGGGTGGGTGCATCTCCATCCCAGTGAACCACTTAACCTCTCTTGTAAGCATCCACAGATCATCTTGTTTACCATTACATTAGAAATTAGCACTTGGAATTAGCTGGAGTAAACTAGAGTAAGATTATTAATTATTTGTTACATCTACATTCAAAACCCAGGGTAAGATTATGAATTATTTGTTACATCTACTTTCCTTTGCCCTTTTGTCTGTGTGGAGAAGGATGAGTGTGTGTCTGGTTTGGGGTTTTGATCACATTTTTTTTTCCTTATCTCATGCAAGGAGTCCTCACAGCCTGCAGCTAACCAGATTTTACAGCCCACACTTGCTGAGGTGGGGCTCTGAAGTGTCTCCCCTCCATCATCACCTACCAGATTTAAAGCCTGGCCTGGGTAAGCACCACCACAGGTTCAGTTCAGCTTCTGAATATTGAAATACTGTTGCCCAGGTTTAGGGGTTTCTTTGGGAAAAGGGCAGCACAACAGCAATGCTCTCCCTTTCCATCTACCCAGCACAGAATGAATTTTGCTCAAGTGTCAACTTCTATTTCTCAGAAAGAATTTTACTTCTTTCTTCGCTGGACATAAATGCATCTGTTTTTTTTTTTCTTATTCAGCAAAGAAATGAAACAAACCCCTCACTTATTCTCATCGCTCAGCTTTGATAAAACTGTAGCTGAGAGAACTCTGTATATTAATAGTATGAATCACTTAAGTGAGGTATAAATTGCCATGATGCTTTTAGTGTAGGCAACTTATCAGGGGCTGCCTTTTAATCTCTTGTAACAATCTTGAACATTAAAGCCAGGTTGTTTCATAAAGGGATGTATTCCTTTCACTGGGGAAGTTAATATCACCCATGATTATATTTGACATTTGGGCCTGGCATATTATTTTTCATCCTGTGTCTGAGCCTAACTACCCACTCCTCTCATGAGCAGGGTTTGAAGTGGGTACATTTCAAATCTCTGCACACAACCATGAGTGCCATCCTAACAGCCTCATCACTGGAAATAAGAAAAGACAATTTAATGAACAAAACAGGGAGGGTGAATTCAGTAAATGAAATTTCTCTGGAGTAAGTAAAAGGTAAATGTTGTTGTGCATTCCTGCTGAGGAACAGCAGGAAGCCACAGAAGGGGAGAGGGTGCTGTGCTCCTTGGAGGAGCATCTCCAGGGCATCCTCCCTGCAAATATCCCTGAACAAACACTGCTGAGGTGCAGGTGATGTGCAGCCAGGCCTCCCAGCTTCTTGCAGAGATTCTTTTCAGAATACAACCCACAGCATGGCTTAGGGGTCTCTTCTCCCTGAGAAACAGGGATGCATTTGGAGGGACAGGTCCAGAGGCTGATGTCTCAGACTGAGAACGTGTCCTCTAACGTCTCTAAAACAGACTCTGGCTGGCTGTCAATGCAGGGCTGCTTGAGGGTGAGCCTAAAAGGACCCTTCAGAGCTGAAGATGGTAAAACTAATCTTGAATTTTAGTGCTGGCCTGGTGAAGCTGGCAGTTCTCAGTTAGGGTAAATGCCTTTTGTTCAGTAGTCAAGGGAGTCCACGGCTCATCCTTGTCTCCACGTGAACTATCTGCAAACTTGAGCTGTTCACTCTCTGTTGGAGCCCCACTGGCTCCTGTTTGTCTTTGCTGAGAACAGGGGCTTGAAGGTGGAGCTCTGGATGCTGTCCTTGGACATGAATAACTTGAGGAACTTAGTGCCACCAGCAATACCTAGAGCTCAGCAAGTTCTTGAGGAAACCAGGGCCTTTCTACCTAAAGTGTGAGCTCCTGGGCTCTGTGCCTGTCGTTAGCCAGCTCTTTGCAGTGTGTTGAAGCCAGCAGGGCCTTGGTGTGGCCTTAGGTGTTTGGTTTTGTTAAATCACTGTGCTATTTTAGGCTTTGTTTGTTCAGCCTTAGAACCTTGGTTATGTCCCAATGAGCCTTGGAAACAGAGCAGTGGAGTGAGAGGGAAGAAAGGGATGTGAGGAGATGACACTGCAGGAGAGGGAAAGAGTAAGTGGAATTAAATTACCACTGATTTCTGAGGCACAACAATGCATTAGGGGATTTCATGGAGGATTCAAACAACTGGGCTTGAAAAAACTCCCTTCCCAAAATTCCATGTCATCAAACATGTAATTTCCACAGTCCCATCCTTTGATTTATTTTCAAAGGTAGCTGGTAATGCTGCTATAAATTCTTCTGCCTTTGTCTTTTATCTGATCCTGACGCTGAGGCTGCAGTGGAGGACAGACTCCAAAGAGTGAGAACAGCAGCTCTACCCTTTGCTTCCTGCAGTGCAGGGAATTTGAGACAAAAGGGACTCTGTAGGACTACAAGAGCAAACCTAAGCAGGCAATGAAAGAAAGAATAACCAGATTCCAGGCTCTCTGAGCACTGCCTGGGTGAAGACACCAATCTATGGGATCAGAGCCCACTTCCCTTTTCTTCCTAACCCAGCCCAGCTCTCCCTGGGGATGTTGGCTATCAAGGGTTCTCCTGAAATGGAAGCCCACTTGACAAATCTAAGCACAGCTTGGCAAAACGTCACAGAAATGAAGCCATTTGGATTAATCACAAAACACCCTGAACTTAAGAGGGCCAGGATTTTATCCTGAAATCCCCCTAGTGCTCTTGAATTCTAAGACAGTCCCAGTCATGGAAAATGGGGGTGGGAGTGTGTGGTATTCACATGCCCTCTGAAGAGAGAGAGACTTAGCTTTCTCAGGACTTCTCCTGAGAGAAGCTGTGAGAGGAGCAGAGAAAAATAGAATCAAAACAATTCTTATCTCATTTGCTGCTCCTGTCTTTGTGCCCATGTGGAATGTGTTCTGGAGATTGCTTACCCAATGTGATTGCTTGATTGGATTCTGGTGATGGTTGTTTAGATTCATTGACTAATTAGATCCACGTGTGTGTTGGGACTCTGAGGAGAGAGTCAAGGGTTTTCTAGTTAGTTAGTGATAGTTCTTGTTAGTGTAATATAGTGTAAAATAGTTATAGTATAATATAGTATAATAAAGTAATTAATTAGCCTTCTGAAATCATTGGAGTTCAGACATCATTCTTCCCACTGGTCAGACACAGCATTTTACTATAGGAGAGGGCATCAGGATGTCACAGAAATCTGCTCCTCCATCCACCTTTATCTGATCTATTATTTCCATTCCTGTTAACACAAATCTCATAGACTTGGAAACTCAGCTTTCCCCACACTACTGGCTCCAGTGCCCTTATCCCTGGGGAAGCCTTTCCAAAGCCTGACTCCCACCTGCTGTGGGTTGGGGAAGTTCCAGAGGTGAGTTCAGGGTACAGATAACCTTGCCTGTCTTTTGAGAAGTGATCAAGTGGAATATTTTTGTTTTATAAGACACACCGTTGGGCAAGCTGATGGCTTTTTATGTATCAGCCCCAAATTTTTAAACCCACCTGTTTTCACCTGTGGCACAGCACTGCTTAAACAGAGCTGCTCATGGAGGAGCCCAGGACTGTTCAGGGGAAAGTCCCATGGGAAATGCTCCTCTGGACCCCCTGTCCCCTCCATCCTTGTTCCCCAACTCATGTGCTCTGCAATCAGACCTGGTTCCAATCAGAGCTCCTGTACTTACATTCTGGGGTTTTTTACGACTGCAATTTTGTTTAACATTGCCCCTGAAGAGCTCTGTAGTGTTTTGCAGAGCTCCAAGTACAAGAACTCCTTGAATTTTTCCCCTAAGTATTCCTGCTGCTGTCAGGAAAGAAATTAGAAGAGTGTGGTCCTGCCTTCCCCTCTCTCATTTGGAGGCTGTGATTCATGTTTTACAGCATCCTGCTCCCATTACCCAGCTCTGCTTTCCGTGGTTTGTTCTCTAGCATCTCATGCAGCAGCAGGACTAATAAGTTTTTATGTCCCATGGGTTTTTATCCTTTATCTCATATCTGCTCTCTTTGATTTCAGTAACCCTGGTCCTGTATCCTGCCCCTTGGCTGTCCTGTCCAGCCAGGGCAGAGGGAAGGATGTTTTCCAGCTGCATGGATGCAGACTGGTCCACCAGCATGGTCGGACTGGCCAGCAGCACACTGCCACCAGGAAACACAATTTTTGGTTGTTTCATTTACTTTACTCAGGCCATACTTTTCACAAAAGTTGTTTCAGGCCCTTCCTGCCTTCTTCCCACCCACCCTTCCCCTCATAACTGAGTGATTTGAAACATTGGTAATGAACTGAACATGACAAACAGCCAGAGCAACCAGCACAGTTGCAGAAACCTCTTCTCCTTTAGAAACCAGGACAAAAATCCAGCTGCAAGGACTTTCAAAATGCAGGGAGAGGATTCTACAAGCAATTCCTACCAGGGAATGCTTGTGAATGCCATTTGATAAGAGCCTGTCAGCATAGTGGGGTGGAACAGCTGAACTTGTTAATGAAAATGCCTTTTCTATCACCATTCAACTATTTTGCAAGGCAGGATTGTCTCAACCAAAATTATTTTTGTAAAGAAGAAAAGATTTCTCTACTATCACATCTAATTGTGGTATTAGGGAGCAAAATATAATTTTGAATGGACTTTTTGGAAGGGAACTGGTTATTTATAGCCATACTTCATAAAAATTGGTCAGAGCAATTGTTTGAATTGAAAAGAAGCTCATTAATTTTTTCTCTCCCTTTCTTCTGCCAGGGCAAACAGCTGCTCTTGGGCTGTGCCCAGTGTGGAGCTCTCTGCAGACCAGCAGTGCCACTGCACCAGTGTCAGGCTACAGCAAAAAGGTGGCAAAAATATCATCTGGATGATCATTATTTCATTTCAAACTTTTTTGGTTAGAGGAGGAGACTCTTGAGGTGAGGGTGAATTAGGAACATCCATTGCTGGTGACTTCTCTGGGTTTGTGTGCTCGAACTCAGGGCTGGGATTTCCATCTAGGATGTCCATCACAGGAGAGCTCCTGGTGGCCCTGGAAAACCCAGCCATGCTCCATCACTCCTGCTGCAAGGATGAGCTGGATCCCTGTCAGAGCTCATCCTCCCCGGGCCTCCTGCCCCGCTCCAGCTGCTGCTCTCAAGCAGGTCTCTAGTGAGCTTTGCCTTTGCTGAGCTCCTGAGAGGCTGAGCTTTGCTTGTCCAAGCTTTCCAAGGAGATAAATGCTGGCACAGGCCCTGCATTGCTAATTAGCCCTCAGTAAACGAGCTGGCATCCCCCGCAACGGGCTCTGGTGATGCAGTGACACTGGCTGGTCTTGCATGGTGATAACTGGCATCAGAGCAGGGGTAGCAGGGATTGATTTCACTGCACATCTCCCCTTGTGGAACCTGACTGGCATGGAGGGGGCGTGGTGATGAACCACGACATCACCACCTCACCTTTGCTTCTGGGTGGTGCAGCCCAAGCTCATTCCCAGGCCATATTATCCCATGGATGTGTAAGAGGAACAGACACTTTCAGGCTGTGATGTGGACTCAGCTCATCCCAAGCTGGCCCCAAACCCACCCCAGAATCCTGAGAGCTTTCGCCTCTCCCAGATTTGTTCTGCACCTGAGCTGCTGGGGTTGGAAAGTGTTCAGCAGCATGTCGACAACTCATCTTGCCACACAAGGGAAGCCCAAAAGTCTGGTTAAAATATGAGGGAGGAGGATGGTCCTGACAGTTCAATTAATGCAGGGACTGGGACATAAAAATCCACGAGGAAGTGTTATGTACATTTGTAAAATGGTTCTTGCTAGGTAGGAAAGAATGTAACCATGGTGCTTTATTTGAGAACTAACATGAGCCCATTTCACTGCCTGGGGAGAGCCAAGGGGAGAGTGTGGCTCTGTACTTAGATCTTCACACCAGCTTCTACTTTCAGCTGTTCAAACCCAACACCACTTTAAACTTTTTGTACAAATAAGAGTGAAAACAACACTAAGCCCTTCACTGTGAAGCACAGAAACATCATTCTTCTTTGTAAGTCATCATGAATTACAGCAGCAGAAGCAAACACTGCTCCACCTGTGCGCCCAGTAAATCAAACTAAGCTCCTATAAATACAATGCTCTCCCCACGGACACAAAGTCCTGGCTGAAAAGCACAAGGATAACACGAACTGACCAAAGAAGTGAAGCACTTTAATCTTTGTTTTGAAATCCCCTAAATTGCAGCCCTGCCACTGCTCAGAGCCACCTGCTTCCTCTTCCCACTAACACAACCCAGGCTGTTTAGCTCCAGCCTCCAATTTTGCTCTTCATTATTTGCTGGCTACTCAGAGCTGCTCCATTTGGGAAAATTGCTGCTTCCATGTGCCAGCCTGGCTGTGCTGTGCTTTTCTCCAACTGCTTGGCTGCTGTGTGTGCATGACTGCATCCAGGTGCAAACAGCTTGGAAACCTGTCCTGCAGAAATGCACGTGCTTCTCTTTGGGTTATTCTCTCCCCCTCTCCTTGGCTGTTCTGGAAAAGTTCTGTCTTAGGACTGTGCTGACGAAGGGGGTTTTAGTGTCCCTGTGGTGCAGTGGGGTGAGGTGAGGTGTTCCCTGAGGTGAGAGCTGGGTTTGGGTGGGACAAAACAAGCATAGCCCAGGCTGGGCTTTCCCTATGGGAGGAAAGGTGAGAGCAAACCACAGCTCAAGCTTTGTCTTCCAAAATCTGGCAGTGCTGAAAACCTGCTGGGGTCTGGGAAGCAGGTGAGGAAGATGGTGGTTCCCAAGGGAGTCTCGTTCTCCTAATTCAGGAAACTTAATTACCAGCAGTGCCAGTTTTGTTTAATATGAGAGAACCTTTTCTGTATCAGAAAAATTCAGGCAGCAGAAACCATGAAGGCATCACACCCAGGAAGAAGGGCAGATGGCATTTTATAAATCTTGCAGTATACGTAATCCCACCAAGTCCCAGGAAGGAATAGGAGCAGACAAAACTTTCTCTGTGCAGCATGAATGTGTTATTAGAGCAAGCTGTAAATGGGACCTCCTGGCATGTCAACATTTGGCTGGGGCCAAATGAGTGGCTGGACACCAACAAAAACCCAAACGATCGAGGATGTGTCGCAGACCCAAGCTGCCCCCACCTCAAACCTGTGCTGCCCTGACAGTCCCAAGGGAACCCTACAGTCTGACATCAGGAACCTGGGCTGCCCACTTTTCTTTCCCAGGGAAAAGGGCCGGTCCTTGTCTCCAGGGGCCTGTGGACTTAATCCCACCAAGTCCCCAGAAGGAATAGGAGCAGACAAAACTTTCTCTGTGCAGCACGAATGTGTTACTGGAGCAAGCTGTAAATGGGACCTCCTGGCATGTCAAGTCTTGGCTGGGGGAGATGTGGGGGTGGCATCGACTGCGTTGTGGCTTTGATGCATTGTCACTTCAAAGCACCAAACTCCCCAGATAGTTCAGGATCTGCACAGATGTTGGCAGGTGATGATAAATCCATGCAGAGATAGGGAAACCCAGTCTTTGGGGAGAGCTTCAAAGCTGAAGCTGAGAACACTGCAAATGTTATGAAATATTTCAAAGTCTGTCAAGTGGGAGCTGTGCTTTTAGATTAGGTTAAGAAATGTGTGGCCTAATTTTGTGGGACTCTCCAGCATTTACTGTGGATTATGGAGACTCTTCTAATCTTTAAATGGCTGCACTTTTCTTTTAGTTTTCAGAAAAGGAAAAAAGCCTCGAAGAAACCTGACCGAAGTGTTTCTCCATACACTCAGTTGAAGACAACTCCCAAATGACTGCAGATAGTGAATTATACAGAGCCTTTTGCTAACAAAAATGGGCAGATGGGTCAAATGGGTTCCCAGGTCAGAACCTGCAGCACTCCTGGCACAGGGAAGGAAACAGCATCAGGAGACAGCTGCAGGGGGACCACAGCCTGCTCACAGCTCCTCCTCCCATCACCTCCTGTTTTGCTTCTCTTGCTCATCCATCTTCATCTTTCCAGCTCAGTGTTTTCCCAGCCTCACAGGAGCAACACAGAGCTGAGAGCAGCCTGGAGCTCCTTGGCTGCTGCATTTCAGCAGAGCTTCTCCCTTACTGATACAGTCCTGGAAGTGTTTGCGTTGGAAGGGACACAAAGATAATTTAGTTCCAACTTCGTCTGCGACTTGCCCACCTTCCAACCGTGTCCAGCTTCAGCAGAATAAACCCCAATGCCGTGTTTCTTGCCGCGAATCACCTTTTAACGCTGCTTTGTTTCACTGCTGCTGCCCTCCAGCCAGATGCGGCACCCGCCTAATTTTAGTCCCATGAGTCAGCGCTAATTTTTTGACAGGGAAATATTTATTGCCCGTTAGCCGGTGTGGGAGCCCTCTCCACACACCCCAAGGACCAACAGCTCCATTAGTGGTGTCACTATAAACTCGCCAGCAGCTTTGGGCTTGCAGGGACAGACTTTTAGCAGCGTGTGTCACCGCAGCCAAGAGCTCTGCTCATTAAAACAAAGTCAAGGACCGGCTGCTAATGGAGTGCCAAGTGGCTTTTTTTTATCCTCCCTTTCCTTTCTGTACAGAGAAAAAAAAAAAAATAAGAGTGAGCTTCTTGAACCTCCTAATTGTAAGCTAATGTGTTACTCGCTCAAAAAACTGTCAAAATCAAGAGGAAAGAATTATAATTTTGATGTTCAATTGCATGATTTCTTTGTCTCTTTGAGTCAAAGCATTGTTTTAAATTATTTCATCCATCAAAGCTAGTTTAGCAGAGATTAAAATTCAAAATGAGTTTAAGACGAGATAAAGAACCATTTGGCTTGTTTTAATTCCTGTTGTCTTTGTGGGAGTTAGTGTGAATAAAATAGAATAATACATTTGGTGCTGGAGAGCAGAAAACTGGAATTTGAGCCTAAAACTCAACACATACTTATGCAGGCACAGTATATTTTTTCAGGAATTCTTTATTTCAGATACTTAAGGAATCCAAGACATTACAGAAATGACAAAAAAAAAAAAAAGAAAAGGACAAATATCTTTATAGCAGCTCTAGAGCTGTGGAGGCAGATATTGCTTCTCTTGAAGGCAATTTGCAGTGTGGGAGCTTTGGTCTGTGCATTAGGCTGTAAACCTGGTATTGTCAGTACCTGCTGTACATTCAGACATCTAGAGGTGGTGAGCAGGGGTCACTGAGCAGGAGTGAATGAAAAAGCTCCTTTGGGATTTCATTTTGCGATAATTGTCGAGTTTCTTTTCGGTTAGAATAAAGCATTTCTCGCAGCAGTGAGTCCTGTGCTTTCCCCAGGTTTCCAAACCCAGTTCATGAGCCTTCAATAAGGGAAACCGTGCGAGTCACTAAAATATAATGTTTGCTGCTGAGCCTCCGTGGCAAAGCTCTCTCCCAGGCTGCGAGGGGCACTGACATTCCAGAACCACGTTCTCCCCGAAGGCTGGTGCCAAGCAGAGAGATAATGAGGCTCAGCCCTGCTGCTGGCCCTGCCTGCTGCTCGGAGAGGTGGAACGAGGTCCTGGCAGACAGCATCTTAAATCGATTCACAGCCAGCAGCTTTGGGGGATCTGTCACACCCTGGGTGATGCTGGTGGTGAAATGACATTTCCCTGGTGCTGAGGGGGAACTGGAGGGACAGTGGCTGCAGTGTCAGCTCTGCAGCATCACATTTCCCATGGAAGCCCCTCCAGGAGGTTTTTCAACAACCTCATTTTGACCAAAGACAGGGCTACTGCTTCCATTTCTGTTTAAATTTCCCACTGAGGACACGTTTCAGCAATGGGAGGTGGTTTTGCTCACCAGACCAGCTGGGGTGGGATTCTGGGATTAGATACAGAAAACTGGTCCTGGTCCTTTCTGCGTCTGTGCAGCAAAGGTGTAACATCTGCAGGTGTCCAGATGTTAAAACAGGATTTATGGCAATGCAGCATAAATAAAGTATGTGGATGTAGTGGTCTTTTGGTGAGTGTGTTAATGAGGATATGGAGAATGAAGATCTGAAGGGATAATATGAATATATTTTATATTTATGCCACAGAAAAACCCCAGCAAGGATTTCCTTCCACTTCAAACCCCAAAGGGGTAAAGAAGAGGAGATTTATTGCCAAAGTTTGCTGTGTTCAGCCACAGGACAGCTCAGCAGGAGGAGGGCACTCAGCCTCCTCTTCCTCGTCCTGTCCTGAGCAGAGGGAGCTCCACTGTTGGAACTTGGGAAAGAAATAAGCTCTGATAGGGTGCAGGTAATGAATGAATTCACTCTCCTCTCCCTGGCCCTCCTCAGCCTCCTACCCAGCCAGCCCTGGAAAGGAGCAGAGCTGCTTCTGGGTTGAGATGATGGTGAAAGTGGTTATTTTATCAAAATTTTGCCCAAGATTCATTTAAATGAATACAAGCAAGGCTCTAGGGAGAGAAGAGTGTGATTTTTTTTTTTTTTTTTTTTTTTTTTTTACTGCTTCTTGTACCTTGAAGTGCTGCCTTTAAGCCATCATGAAGGTCCCTAAAAGCCTTTCTGGGAGAATAGGGAAAACAAAGCCTCTTCTCTGAGCAGTGGTGGGAAGTTATTGTGCAATCAGGTAAACTTTTAAAGGATGAGTTGGTGTTAAAAGTCAATATTCTGTGCAGTTTTCTGCCAGGGATGGAGCATTTTAGAGCTACAGACTCCTACAAAGCTGTACTGCTGTGCTGTTGGGCAGCTTTACCTCTTCTTTTCTTGTCCTGTGTCCTACAGCAGGAAAAAGAAAATTAAGTGGGGACTGGTCATCCAGTGATGAAATGTGGGGGTGAAACGGGAGAGTCCCTGAGCACAGAGAGCTGAAGGAGAAGGGAAAGTTAATTAATCCATCAGGCTGAAATCCCCAGTGTTGAATATTCTTTTCCACCGGAGTTTGTTGACAGCTGGAGCCCATGAGCAGCCTGAGGATGACAACCAACAGGAAACTTGGGACCAAAATGAGGGAAGAAAACCTCAGTCGTGTTTTCTTGGTAAAACGTGTGGCAGATGCCACATGAGAGTCAAGAGAAGTAAAAGAAGCAAATATGAGGTGCCAGGGGAGGGAAGGGAGAAGTGAACATTTTTCTAATCCCTGAATTTGACAGCCAGTTTATATGAAATAAACTCTGAAGGCTCCTGCCTTCCCCAAGGTATTTTCTTTCTAAATAGATCTATAGATACACTAATTAGTCAATGGAGAAGCACGGGAGTTAATGCCTAATCATGTAAATGTGTTGTTTCAATTAATTAATGCACGTGGCACTTGTGCTCTAGTGATCGGCACCCTAAGGAAAGGCAGAGGAAAATAATCATATTTAACAGTCTGCTCCCATTAATTCCTCCAAATGGTGTCAAAGCTTCCCATGGTCTTTCTTTATAATTCAGTGCTGTTTTGCAGTGGTGTGTTATAAATTAGCCAGAATCACAGGCTGGAATTGGCAGTTTTGGAAAAAAGAGGAAAAAAAATCTGGAGGGAATTTTTTGGGTTTTTTTTTTTTTTGATGATTCCATAAAGGGGTGCAGAGAAGGGGAGAAGTGAAGCACTATTTAATGGGTATTGATGGGGCTTTGCCAGTCTATAGGAGTATAGGGGGATTATTGGAGCAAGCAGAAAGACCTGGAAGAACAAAATAAGTCATCAAAGAGAATATTCTCAGCCATGAAGCAACTCTTCCCTTAATTAAGCACCTTACTACTGACCTGCCTAAAAGAGCTGCCCAAAACATTTCTATTGCTTTTTTTTTTTTTTTTTTGCTGAATGTTAGCATTTCAGCTCAGACAGTCATGATGAAGGTTAATAAAAAGAACATGTTTAAATAAACCTGAGGGGACTGTAATGTCCTTTTTGTGCTGTTACTGAGAACTGGAAGCACCAGAATCAGAATTAAAAGCTGCTTCATTAAGGAAAAGGCATAAAAGCAATATATGAAACAAGGTAAGTGAGGGATGGATGAGCCCTTCAGAGCAGACAGCACAGAATGGGGCTCACAGGAAAGCTCTGGCTCCTTGGCAAGATAAAAATACCCACAAATGGGGGGACAGCAGCATCTGTGGAGCCAGTAATTACCTCCTGACCACGCAAAGGCTGCTTTTATGAAAAGGCAGAGCTCTGTTTGGTTTGTCTGGGTTCTCTGTGGAGAGGTGTGATGTTTGCAGAGGTTGTTCTGTTTTATTTTCACTGACCAGCAGCAAACATGCCCTTATTGCAGCCCATCTTTTGGGATTTGGAGCTCCAGGGTGAGGGGTGACGCTCAGGATGGAGGATGTGCAGGTTGCAGATGTGCAGGGGCAAATTCCTTGTGGATCTGGGGAGACCTGCAGAGTTTGGGGTCTGCAAAGCCCCTCATGCTTGTCCTGGCAGCAACAGCCTCCTCAGCCACGAGACACCCCCAGACTGATGGTTCTTCTCCAGCATAAATGCAATTATTGCAAATAACTGAAGAAGTAATTAAAGCAAAGGCAGGAGTCCACTGAATTGCAGAGGCCACTGTGGCTGTAAAAAGTGGAATTTTTGTGGCTGTTCTCTCACCATGTAGCTGGTGGGCTGATCTGAGAGGAGCCCTGGGGCACTGGCAGCTGGGGAAGCTGAGGTTCGTGGCTTTTGGAGTACATTTGGTGTTGGCTGCTTTGCACCTGACTGCACAGCTCGGTCCTGCTGGAAACACCATTTTTTGGAGAACTCCTTGGAAATACACTGCACAGGGGCTGGGGGCAAATGCACTTGGACTTCTTTGGCCCCATGGGCCAAATCTGTCTATTATAAATTTGATTTTTTGGAAACTTTTCCTTCCCTTTCCCGCAGAACTCACACTGCAGCTCCCTCGAAGGCTTCCTCCTTCTCCTAGAAAGCAGGCAAAGAAAGCTCTTCACACATCAGCCGGGGTTTCCCAGCTTTTCTCAGGCTGATGAAGAGGAAGGGTTGGCAGTAACAAACTGTGAGCTCTGCCCTGGCTCTGCAGCATCCCAGCACAAACCCAGCCCACAGTGCCTGAGCCAGCACATCTGTGCACTCAGTGCAATGAGAAACTGTTTTTTCCACAGTTTACTGGGGGATAGGGGAATATTTGAGTTTTCTGTGACATTTTTCCCACCTGTTGCTACAGTAACTGTTTTGTCAAGCTGCTGATTTGGGTATTTGAGTGACAGAAGGTTTAATTTTGCTTTAACAAAATATCTCTTTTCTTTGAGACTGATTTCCTCTGGTGAAAAATTCCTCCTGAAGCTTCCCCTCACTTCAGAGCGAATTCTTTTTAGAGCTCACATCTCCCTGATTTCCACTCAGGAGCATGAAACCTTCCATTTGTCCATGTGCTGGACTGGCTGTGATTCACTTCTCTCCTCTGCAGCCCAGGGTTTGTGTCCTGGTGGTTATTTACAACCAGAGTCAGCTCCAAGCTGAGCTGTGGTGAAGGAGACTCAAGCCCTGTGGAAAGTAAGTGGATTGCAGGGAGGAAAATCACGAGTGTGCTCTGAGGTCCAAGGACATCACTGAAAGGCACAGGAAGGTGCTGCTCCACCCAAACAAAACCAAATTTGCCTCTGCCCAGCCTGGAACAATGGCAGCAGGGCTGAAAGTTGTAGTTATTTTATCTTTCTTCCTCAACTGATCAAGAGCTTTGGCAAGATAATGCTAATTATATTTTCTTGCTGGTTCTTTCGCCTTCCTTTTTTTTTTTTTTTTTCTTTTTTTAAATATAATTGTTCTGAAGCTTAGAAACTTAGTGTTAGTCTCTTGCTGAAATGTATTTATGACCAGTTTGTTGCCAGTTGTTTCACTGAGCTGGAGTGGGGCAGGTACAGAGAAGACAGGGAGGAATTTTCCATTTCTGAACAGCTTGGAAAGGAATCTGAAAACCTGAAATCCCAATTATTCTTCCCATTCACTTCTGGAGCACTGTTATAATTTACAAAAACAACATTTTCCCGCTTGAGACTTTGCATTTTCTTTCCCAGTTTACAATTCCCTCGAGCGGGTTAAGAACTTCTTAATAGCTCCCAGCAAAATTCTCTTAGAAACCTCAATGCAGACAAAAAAAAAAAAAAAAAAAAAAAAAAAAAAAAAAAAAAAAAAAAAATTGGAGTTTTTTCTGTTCTGTTCACCTGTGCCCAAACCCGCGAGAACTGTTACTCCTTTTTTCCGAGCAGATTAACTCCTGATTTATTCCCATTTTAGGGGAGCTGGGGAAGGCTCAGGCAGCCCAGCTGGGGGCCCTGTGCCATCCGCGCTGTCACAGGGGTCCCCCCGGGTTGGAGCAGCCCGGCAGCGTTTGGTGCCTCCAAATGAGCGATGGAGCTCTGCCACCTTGTGGGGCTGTCGCCGTGTCGCCTCATCTGCCTGGCAGTTTTCATACCCAAAGATCCCTTTTCTTACTTTATACCTTACAGGGAGCTCCAAAAACAAATCTGTGAGGTGTTGGAGAACGTGGCTGGAAATCCTTGGTGTCTCAAAGGTCAAACTTGATGCTGAAGCTGTGATTTCAGTGCAGCATCTTGGAAGAAATGTGACATGTGCATTGACTCCAGTGCTCTTCCCTGATGGGGTTTTTGGTGCTCCCAGTGTTGCTGTGCAGGATCTCGATGGATGTGGAAGGAGCAGGGTGAGCTCTGCAGATCAGGACCGGAGGGAAAGTGGTACCTTGGGGTATTTCCTGGTTTTGGGAGGTGCCTGCTGCCAGCTGAACCCCACACTGATGCCGTGCTGTGTCATTGTGGGGATACTGACCTGTGCTCACATGCAAAATGTCACCTTCCTCTGCCTCGGGAGGCTGATCAAGAGAGCGACCTGGAGCTCCCTGTGTCCCCCCACAGTTGCAGGGGGATTTTTGAAATCCTCAGGTTAATTGAATCATGGAATGGTTTGGGTTGGAAGGGACCTTAAACACATCTTGTTCCACGCCCTGCCATGGGCAGGGACACCTTCCACTATCCCAGGCTGCTCCAAGCCCCATCCAACCTGGCCATGGACACTTCCAGGGATTCAGGGGCAGCCACAGCTTCTCTGGGCACCCTGTGCAGGGCCTCTCCACCCTTACAGGGAAGAATTCCTTCCTAACATCTGATTTAAATCTACTCTCTTTCAGTTTGAAGCTATTGCCCCTTGTCCCACCACTATGGGAGTTCCAGCAATCCCTCAGAAGTCCCTCAGGTTTTGAAGATTCCTTCACCCCACAGGTGGGATGCTTTTGATTATATACTGTGGAGCTTTATGAATCTCATCTATTGGACAGAAAACAAATACTCTAAAGCAGTTATTCTGAGGTAAAACTTTATTTTAGGAACATCCTATATGTCCTAGGAGTAGCAGAGATAGTCTCCCATCTCTTCAAGTTTACACCTGGGAAAGTTTTCAGCCAGAAATAGTCAAGAGTTGCTATTCTGGATGTTCAGAGCTGCTCAAAACAAATAAAAATAACCCTCTAAAGCGCAGAACAGATTTCTGATCTCTGCTGCCTGTGGGACTTTGCAGGAGAATAAACTCCCACAGATTTCATTTGTTTTAAAAGAATATAGGTGCTAGATTTGGAAGTAAATCTGCTCTGTTTTTGTTTAAGTGGCTGCTATTGTTTGCTCTGCTCTTTTGGGAAGGAATGACTCACCACCTGAAATCAGTATGTGCCCAGAAAAGGTTTCAATTTAACTAAAAAGTCAACAAAATTCATCTCCAAGCAACTATAGACAATTTATGATGCCAGGTCTCATTTGTGGAAATACAGAATATAAAAACACGTCCCTCCCCCAACCAGAAGGAGTTGTAATTCTTAAAGGAAATAAAGCAAACAAGGGAGCTTGAGCTAACAGCACCAAACTGTAGGATAATCTGCAGGATTATCCTTTAGGTATTGATCTCAAGAAAAAGAGGAGCAGCTGCAGAATCCTCTCAGGGCAAAATAATTGTGTCTGAAAGCTTGTTTGCCAACTGATCTGTATCCAGAGCAAAGGAATTATTTTGGCCTTTGGAGGGGCAGGGGAAATGTCAGACATGATAATTTCGTTTGCTGCTGGGATGATGCTGGGAAAACCTTGTTACCTGCTGAGGCTTTGCACCACACTGAGTTTCCTCTCAAAATATGGCTTTTTAAATTTTTACTCCTTGGAAAAGCCATGCTGTCCTGGTGCCTTCTCAGCCGTTTCATGGAGGGAAGTGATTTCACTCTGCAAAATCCTTCTGGAACTGTTGGAAATGAGTGTTCACAGTCCTCTGCTCCCTCATTCCCCACCCTGTCCTGTGGTGGGAACAGCAGTGTGACACTGGGGTGGCAGAGTCCCTGTGAAGCACAAAGGATGCTCCAGGCGGGCTCAGAGGAGTGTGGGCAGAGCACAGATCTGGGTGGTGCTGGCTGCCAGGCTAAACTGAGCTGGTATTTAGGCTGGGACTGTGAAATTGGTGTTTTATGCTGAGAGTGGCAGAACAGGGCTGTGGGAGGGGGCAGCTGGAGGAGGGATGTGCTCAGCCCAGCATCTGGGGGACATGCTCTGTGCCCCCTTTGTGCCATCCAACAAATCTGGCTCTGTTGCAGCCCTGAGGCTGGAGGAAGGCAGAGCAGGAAGGAATATTGCCTGTCCTGGAAGTGGGAGCACTACAAAGCCTGCATTGAAGGAGGGGGATGAACTGAGAGGGTCCTTTTAGTCCTTGGAAACCTTCCTGAGTGAGACTGAGGCACTTTGGGGTTGCCTTTGCTTGCTGAGGGATGCATTGACAGAGCTGACCTCATTTCCCCTGGAGCACAGACCCCTGTGTATTCCCCCTGCTTTATTAATCCACAAGCTCTGTCACTCCCCTGTTTGTTTGAACAAGATCCCCACGCATCTTTCCTGGGTGGGGCCTGTCCTGCTCTCTTTCCTTGTGCATCCCCAAGCCAAACCACCTCAAAAATTAACTTCAGAGTAATTTATTATTGTTCTGTTCAACCTCAACCCCCCTTGCATTAGATTGGATCCCTTTGAGCTCTCCAGAATGAACTCTGTTGCCAGTTTTATGACAGTTCTGGCCTGGTGGCAGCTCCTTTGGGAAGCCACTGCTTGCTCTGGCTCCTGCTGCAAATCCTTGGTCACCTGAGGACTGTGTGTCCCCTTGTCATTGCTCCTTGGCTGGAACAGCTCTGCCCTGGCCTTTTGGTGTGGTTTGAGTTTCTCTCTCCCCTCTCTTGAATGGAGAAGGGACCCTCTCCATCCAACCCACCACCCAAGTTGCACAGGGACGGAGAAACAACAGATCCAAAAGCTGCCTGAGGAGGATGAATGTGCAACTTAATCATGCAGAGGAAGCCAAAGATGATACAGGATGGGAATTTTGACTCTAAGCCAGGAAGTTACTCAGCCATTCTGCTCCTCTCTCCTTTCCTCCTGCAAAGGCTCTGCATGGCACCCAGGGAGACACAGATGTAGGGATTCTTCCATTTGCCATCAGCTACTTCTGGAAGAAGATACGCAGGAGATTAAAAATGTCGGTGCTCCTGGAGGAGGAACAGGACTGAAGTGCCATCTGGAGTTTGCAGAGCAGTTTTCAGAGTTGAGGGGGATGGCACTGAGAGGACATTGTTCCCTTGTGTCATCACATCTGACCAGGAGACCAGGGCAGGGCAGGTGAAGACCAACCTGCTTCAAAAACACCGTGCAAGAGCTTTCAGTTCTGGGTGAGTTTTTGGGAGAAAAGGGGAAGGGCAGGCATCTTCCTGGACACCCAGCCCTGGGTGTGCATGTCTTGTTCCCAGCGTTTTGGCATGGCAGAGCTCTATTCCACCAGGACATTGGAGAAAATCCCTGGAGAAAATCCCTGGGGACACTAAAGTCACGTTGGAGTGGGACAGTGTGGTGATGGGGACCAGGGTCACTGGGGTTCAGGGTGCTCCTCACAGCAGGGAAGGACTTTTTGCAGTGACAAATTAGTGCTGGAAAACCCAGCTCAAAGAAGCCCCAGGGAGGTGTCTGAGGGGGTTCCAGCCTTTGTCCTCCCACTTCAGCCAGGGAGAAACTGCTGAGCAGGACATGCTGTGCAGCGCATGAAGCTGGAGGCCGGCTTTGGACCTCTTCTGAGGGAGAAGATTTTTCGAGTGGGGACTCATTCTCCCGTTCCAGTCTCTGGGGCGTGTGTCACTCGTGTGCCATGAAGTTATTTCCATCCTGCCTGTTGATCCCTGTGCCGGCCGCCCTCACATCAGTAGATGGCAGCAGCTTCCCGGGAGCTGGTGGAGGAGCCTTCGCTGGGAAGAGCTGTGATAGACACTGGAGCTCAGCCTTTCCCTTCCCTGCCTTCCCCTGGCTGTCAGCCCAGCCTCCTGCCACACTCCAAACTGTAGATGGCAGCAGGAAAAAGATTTTCCTATTTCTTTGTGACTTCTGCTCTGAGTAGCATTTTCCTGCTGCTGGCTCTTGGAGCCTGCTGGCTCTGAGTTTTTGGGTCAGCTCAGAGCTCTGGCTGGACTTAGGTCACTTTGAAGGCTTCAATGAATGGGTTGAGAGAATTTGCATGTTCCTGCTTCCAGCAATCTGCATGGGAAACACCTGCAAGTGTCCATGGGGATGTGAAGGGGGGAAGCTCCCAGCAAACCACACATCACAGCAGTCCAAAAGTTGTGGTACAAACTGGTGCCTCACACAAGAGGGTAAAGTGGCTCCTGGTAAAGGAGACAGGGTTTAAGCAAGAGTTGTGCAGGCAGAGAGATTTTGCCATTTCCATCGTTGGAGGTTTTCAAAGCCCAACTGGGCAAGGCTCCAACATCCTGAGTTAACTTCAAGCCCTGGTCAGAAAGGAGGTTGGGTCAGGGATATCCAGAGGTTTTCTTGGCAGTCACCTCTCTGACTTTCTGCTCTGCTGTGCTGATCACACTCAGCTGGACTAACTTACTGTGGTTTTCAGTGCCCTGTAGGTGATCACATCGTCTGTGACCCCTTCTGGAGCTGGGGTAGATGAGTCTTCAGAAACTCCATCCAGGCTGTTTGACACCTCACAAATAACAGTCAGTGTGTCCCAGGTGTGTCTGTAGGACCCTGAGGCCACATCCATCCATCCATCCATCCATCCATCCATCCATCCATCCATCCATGTCTCCCAGGTACAGCCATAACCCTTCCTGAGGTGCTTTTGAGACTCTGTTTAGTGATTTTTTTTAAAGTTTCACTCTTGATCAATGCAACTGGAGTTTAGCAAGCTGATGTCCTAAGGAACTTGGATCATTTGAAGAAAATACCTTGCACTGGAGGAGGAAATTTCACTGTGGCACTTGCCAGCTAGGAAGAAAAATCTAGATTAAGGTGAATCACAGAAAATGCTGCCTTGAAATGAGAGCTATTAGCTATTAGAGCAACTCATGAGGAGAGAATATTTAGGCTATTTAATGCACCATAAATTACACAGGAATTCTCCTGCTTTAACTCAGTAGTCATTTGATTTAAATCTGCTTCTCTCCCCAGCTTCCTATAATTACAGCATAGCTACCAGCCACATCCCAGCCACCTGCAGTGCCTGTTCCCAGTGAAAGGGACTCCCAGATGTTCGACACCTCTCGGCACAGGGTCCCACATCTATGGGGTCTCTGTGGTGGAGCTGCCGAGTCCCACTCCCGCCCCGCCAGCGGCTCTTGAACCGCCCGGCTGCTTTTCACTCTGCCTCTCTCTTTGTGGAGCTGGGAAAGCATCCAGAGCAGCTGTGTTAGGACCTGTCAATCTCAAATTGCAAAGTCATAAGGAGGGAAAATAATCATCGTAATAATAATAATAATAAAGTCATCAACTTGTCTTACCCTCTAACAGAAAAAAGGTTTTGGTTGGAGGTTTGCATTAGCTATAATTTTCTCCAAGCTGCTTTCTCTCTGTGATGCCACTATGCAGCCTCTAAACGATGCTCAGGCGAAATCTCCTCTGACATTCATCTCTGTTTACAGAGCTCATCCAAAAACAAGAGGCCTTTTCTTCACTTTATTCAGCATTGCCATGACTCGGTTGCCAAGGCATCAGCCTTTGATTCCTGCAGTTTGGCTCTCACCAGCGATGCCCCACACTTCCCCATCACTGACTGGTGAGTGCAGCCACCCCAGTGCAGATCCTGCAGCCCATGGCACCGTGTCCCCAAGGTGGGACATCTGATCTGCCTGCACCTCCCAGCCTTGAGGTGCTCTTTCCTTGGCCTGACATCGGGACCTGCCTTCAAGCCTGATTTGTCAAGGGCTAAAATGCAGGTGGAAAAGACTCTGGAAAAATATTTTGTTAGAACTTGTGCATTTATGGCTGTTCAGCCAAAATCATCTTAATTCTCTGGCTGAATGGAAGGGCTGGTCAAGAAGACCCTGAGGCAGGGCTCATGGAGCCCTTGATGGGTCAGGAGCAAAAGTGTGGCTGTTGTAAACTCTCCTGTCTGCTCACTCTCCCAACCACACCACCCTCACCCCCTGAAGCACATCTGTCCTCCAACATGCTGGGATTTCTGGAAAAACAGTAACTCATTGCATAACCTCCTGTCCTGAGTCAATCAGTTGTTCAAGGTCTGAGCTGATCTGGGATATGAGAGCTCTCTTAGCAGCCCCTCTAAGCCCCTCATCCCCGCACTGCTGCTAAAACTGGCATTATTTATTAATAGCTCTGAATCCAAGTGTGATTCATGGAAAAAGATGTTTCTCCTTTTCTGGTTTTCCACCAAAAGAAACATGTTCTAAGCTGCACAGCATGCCAAGGGAAAAGAGTGGAGGGAAGCGAGTTGGGAAGGGACAGAGAGTGAATCTTGATGCCTTTAAGTCACTCAGATGAAGTTCATTTCTCCTTGTCTGTACAAGGTTGGACTCTTTGCATTTTCACGGTAAATTTGTTTACCGAGCCGTTGTTGAAATTCTGGAAGCAGAGAAAATGCATTTGCTCCATAACCTTTCCGGATCTGACAAGTCCTATAAAATCTATTAAAGCCTTTAATGAAATCCCCGCTCGGAGCCAGCTCCCATGAATGAATGTGGAATCGGAATTTAAATTAAAATGTTGTTTTTGTAGTCTGTGGGCTTTAGCCTTGACAGAAATTAAAGGGACAGTTCACATTTTGGGGTCTGTTGCTTTCTCCCTGTAGTTTTTTACTGCCACAAAGCACCTCTCCTTGCAGAGGATGGGTGTTTGAAGCTCTTTTCCTCCTGCTGAGCCTGTGGCCAGTTGTGAGCACTCAGCTGCAAGAGCAAAACCTGCTATACTGAATAATCCTAATTAGAAATGAATAAATTTCTTAATAGGCAGCACTGCCCTTTAAACAGGATGCAGAACTCTTGTTAGCAAATGGAGGGGTTTTGGGTCCAATCCCCACTCTGAGGAGCACGGGGCTGGCCTTGCTGCAGGGATAACCACAGTGCCACTGTGGGCAAGAGCATCCTCAAATGCTTCCCTGTCCCCCTGCCATCAGCCACTCGAGGACACGCTGTGGCTCAGCCCACGAGCCTTGGCACTGTGGAGACACTTCCAAGCAAGCCTTGGTGAGGAGCCTGGTGTAAATCCACTGGCTGTGCTTGGCTTTGCCTGCCCAAGGATTTAATTTCCATATGTAAATACAGGTCTGCATTTGCAGGGAGTGTGCAAGCAGCTCTTTATTTTTGATCTCTTCTGCACTGAGCAAAGAGAAGTGTCCCACTGTGGAACATGTGTCTGAGTCTGGAAAAGAAAAGGCTGCTCAGGGCTTGAATCTCCTTCTGCTGAGCTTTGACCCTGCTTCAGCCTGGCCCAGCACAGGTCAGCAGCAGGCCAGGGTTACCTGGGTCTCTGACTCCTTCCCCCAGTGAAAATTTGCCAGGGTTTGCTGGGTCTGGCTTCCCAGGGAGTGCTGCCACCAGCTGTCCTCGCTGCCTCTTTGGGTGTGTGTTTTCCAGCAAGAAGTGACAAAAGTCTGCCTTTGTTTCCTCATACAGGTTTGCTCTTTTTTGACATATTTTGTATTTACATATTTGCCCACAACTGCATCAGCTCTTTCCATTTCCTGCAAGGAATCAAGTCTTTATCAGCTCTGGGAGGAAACATCCATGCTCCTTTTGTAGGAGCCAAAACTGTTCCAGCTCTGGAGCTCCAGCTGCAGCCACTCATCCCCGGGCCAGGACCTCACCCCAGGGAGCTGCAAAGGTGCCCAATTCACTTCATTTTGGGGATTTGAGATTCTATTTACTCTTCTCACAGCTTGCAACTCCTTCTGTTTATGTTTCTCCCTTTGCAAGGGTTATTTTCATCCCGAGGGGCCCTTTGGCCTGGATTTATGCCATGTGATGGGCTCCTCTTGCCAGGCTCGAGTCCTCACCCAATGCCTCCAAACAAATGGAGGATGCCTGGTACTCTGTGATCCCGTGGGCTTGAGTGTTACTCAGCTGCTGCTTTATGTCCTTTCCATGCAGACTGATTCCAGAAACACCTTCCCAATCCCCAAGCCTGCACTGGTCAGTGTTAGACTGCAGGGTCTCAGCACAGGACAGTGACTGTTATGAGCAAGGCTTTAGGAGAAGGGTGGCAGACCACAAATAAGTGCATAATAAACACATGTAAACAGTCATTTGGTTCATGCCTGATAAACTTTCATGGTCCATTTTATCGCTGTGTGTGCAGAGGAGGAGGGCTCAGGATGCTGCTGGCTGTGGACCAACCCTCTCCCCTCTGTCCTGCAAGAGGTTTGGCTGGGATACCAAGCCATGCAATCCCAGAACGGTTTGTGTTGGAAGGGATCTTAAAAGACCATCCCACCCCACCCCCTGCCATGGGCAGGGACATCTTCCATTATCTCAGGTTGCTCCAAGCCCCATCCAACCTGGCATTGGACACCTCCAGGGATGGGGCAGCCAGAGCTGCTCTGGGCAGTTGGTGCCAGAGCCTCACCACCCTCACAGGGAAGAATTTCTTCCTAATAGCCAATCTAATGCTGATCTCTGTCAGTGTGAAGCCATTCCTCCTTGTCCTGGCCATGCCCTTGTCCAAAGCCCCTCTTGATCTCTCTTGGAGCCTGCACTGGAAGGGGCTCTAAGGTCACCCCATATTCTTCTCTTTTCCAGGCTGAGCACCCCCAGCTCTCCAGCCTGGCTCCAGAGCAGAGCAGCTCCAGCTCTTACAGCATCTTCATGCCCTCCCCTGGACTCCAACAGCTCCATATCTTATGCTGGGGCTTCCCAAGCTCGACACAGCACTCCAGGTAAAGTCACGGACTCGTTTGGATTGTGCACTGGTTCCTCCAGCCTGGGATCCAAGAAGATCCAAAGTGTGGCCGGAGCCAAAGGAAAAGAGTGATTTCTGCCTGGGGGATAGCACAGAGAGAGGTTTCCTTTTGCAGGATTCTCAGTACCTGAACAGCAGAGGATGAAGCTCATCTTCCAAGGAAGCTGCTGGTGTTGAAAACTCTTTGCCCACAGCAGTGGGCAGGAGATCCTCCAGAAGGCGAGAGCCTGTTTTCAGTGCAGGAAAGGAGGGAAACTCATTAGTGCAATGTGAAGTGAAACAGAAAATGCCTAAAATTGTTGGCAAAATGACAGGAAGAGGGAAGAAAATGCTCTTTCTATGTCAATGTGTTGCTGGAAGGATGGTGAAAAGTTTTCTCCTTGTTCCTTTAACTCAATTTATTACAAAGCAATCCATGATGTTACTAAGAAAAAAAAAATCATTAAGTTTCACTTTGAAAATGTCAAAACAAAATGTTTTGGCATTTCTGAAGTGAAACATTTCATTAAAAATGCTGCATCTGAGTGTTTTGACATTTTTAAAATTCACTCTCCTCCTCCTCCAATTTTCTCAGTCGAAATTTGTTAATATTTTTAGTCCTTCTAAAACTTAATTTCCCAGCAAACATAGTAGTACTGAAAAAATGAATTGTAGCTTTGTGTATACTAAAAGCTGTGAGCAATGGGTAACCTGGGCAGCCGAGCTGAGGTTGCCACTGTCTTCAACCTCAGCTGTCTTTTCTGTGGTGCAAAAGGATTGTGCAATCATGGGATTGTGCAGTGAGAGCTTCTTTCCCTTTTGATTCCTTGAGAGCCAGAGTGGTAGGAATACCTGACATGCGAAGTGGGGAGTGAAGCTGGAGCAGGTTGGGAGCTGGGTGATGATGCTGATGTCCCTTTCCCTTCCTCCTTCTCCCTTGTGGCACCACTGGTTCAAGCAGTGGCGGCCTTGGAACACCAAAATGACTGCAGGGAATTGTCCTGGTGCTTCATCCAGGGGAGCGTGTGGGGGTGGAAGGGGGAAAACAGCCCTGCAATACAACAGGGTGGGCTGTTTCTGAGTGTTTCCCACCTGACAGCAGCCACCATCACCCTTCCAACCCCCTGGCACGCCCTGGGCATGCACAGGGCCTCTCCAGCCAGAGCCATCTGCTGCTGCTCCGAGGCTGTTCAAAAAGGGGCCGAGTCAAATGCCATCAAAAGCTGCCTTTCAAGTGATGCTTTTTGTGCAGGGGAGGGAAGAGCTGGCAGGACGTGTCACTTGTGGCAGAGTGTGATAGTCACCTACAAAGGCTTGAGGTGTTTGTCAAAGGGGCTGGGGAAGCCTCTGAAGCCAAGAGATGCTTTCAAGAGGAGAGCACTCTGTGCACACCCCGTCACTCGGAGATGAAAGGATCTCTGCTGCATTGCTTGTTGCTGCAGCCCCAGCAATTGCACACCCTTTCCCTGCCAGAGCCTCAACACTGCCTAAATTAAGGGGGAAAATGGAAGAAAATGTGGAGGTTTTGTATCTGGGTTCAAAGCCTCTGGCTCCAGGAGCTGGGGTGCTGATGGGCACAGCCAGTACAGGCTCAGGGTAGCGCTGCTGCCTTGGCTGGTGTTGCTGGATGAGGGGAAATTGAGTCGGTTCACCCTGATCCTCTTGTCAGGAACCTGCTGGCAGCCAAACCAGAGTCCCACCACCAGCTCCTGCCACAGGAGAGGCTCACACCAAGTTCTAGGTGGGGGTGGTGGAATATGGCACTTTTGCTGCTCGAACACAAAGCACCTGGTCTAGTGCAAAGTGTCCCTGCTCCTGGCAGGGGCTGGGATCGAGATCACCTTTCAGGTCCCTTCCAAGCCAAACCATTCCAGGATTTCTTTGGTGACTAGTTGCCTTCTCAGGGCTGCAATGACTTTGTCCTGCATCAGTGTGCACTCGACCTCTGCAGAAATGACCTTCAAAGGTCCCTTCCAGCCTAAACCACGCTTTACTGTGCTCATCCAAGCCCGCCTGTCTCCTTGGAGCCCTCCACTTCTCTTTCCTAAACAAACATTAAGAAAATAAGGCGGAAGGGAGGTGGTGGTTCAGGAACATAAAGTCCCACAAAGAAAATTATCTCCCTTTCACTTGAGTTTTTTGAAAGCTGCTGGGTTGCAAAGGCGGTTCTGTTGATTGCAGTTTTAGTCCTTGATTATGCAGTAATGGAAGCATCAGAAATCATCAAGCTTCCTTCCTCAATTTGAGTTTGCCCTTCATCCCGTGGTTTCAGACTAAGGATAAAATGGTCATTTGGAAGAGGAAGGAAGGAAAAAAAAAAAAACCAACACGATATTGTTTATCTCCCTTAAAGTCACAGCTCTTTATTTGCCATTCCCGTTTTACAGCTTGGCCATTTGACAGATCAATTAGCAACTGCCTTGTACAGGAGCAATAAAACCTTTCAGAGGGAAACTTTTCCCCAGGCTGAAAAGTACTTTTCTGTCCTTCTGAAGAAAGAGGAAAGGTCAGATGGCTCCTCAAACCAGGAATTCCCAGGTAAGAAGTTCACAGAGGGTTTCAGAGGGGCTGTCACCCCCTGCTCAGTGGGCTCTGGGCTGAGGGTTGGCATCAGTGAGCAAGAAATGAAATCAGCAAGTGAAAAGAGGAGGAAAGCACCTGCAGTGGGAGGGTTTAGTGAACCTGCCCATCCTCTCCCTTTCAGTGTGTTCGTTCTCTAATGGTTGGGATCACCTGGGTAGGGACTAAGCAGTTAAACCACTGCATTAGGTTCATTCTTTCTGGGGCAAAAGTACAGCTCGTATTTTAAAGTTTATATATGTGCACATCTATTTACCCACAGGATTTACAGACATTTGTGTAGATAAGGATGTAGATAAGGATGATCCAAAGTTCACAAAACAGGGCCAAAATTAATGCAAACCCAATTTTAGGGCATTGCAGCTGACCAAAAACCTGGATTTTGGGGTACTGGAGCTGCTGAGAGTGACTCTGCCACCTTGGCACCTCATTTTTGGGGAGAAGGTGAAGCTTTGGCCATCCTACCATTCCTGGGAGACTGCTCCTGCTCTCTTGGTGCCCCGGGCAGCTGATGGGTCTGCACCTCTCACAGGGGCTGAGTACTTTTTTCTCTCTTGTATTCTTTTTTTTAAACTCCAATCTGTTTGCACTTCTCCCCCCTCCCCATCACCATCCCTTAGGCCTTCTGGGGAAAGAAAGAAACAGCCTCTCTGTTTTTAATCAACCTAATTAGTGTATCTTTAATACAATTAGAGGGAAATTTTACCGCTCCCCCCCTCCCCCTGTATCAATTAAAGCCCCACAGTTGCAGGGTAAATTTTTAATCCATTTAGGACCATCTCCCCCAGCCCCACATCCCCCTCCTCCTCCCGCCTGGCAGAGTGTTGCTTCCTCCTCCGTTTTCTTTGGGAGTCTGTTCAAACAGCACATTGTGAGGAGTAAATAAATTACTCTCTGCCCCCTTGCCCTCTCCTCCACGGCAGCCGGCCCCGTTCCAGGCAGCTGCCCTGATTGTAGGGCAGGCGCAGGGGGGAAGGGGCTCGCACAAAGCCGGGGCTGCACGCTCCGGGTCAGGGGGGGTCGTGCTGTTCATCCTCCTTTCTTCTACTCGTCGTCCCCTCTTCTGCATCTTGATGGCGTTTGTTTTAATTTTTTCAGATCTGGGGGTGGTTGAGGATTAGTGTCTATTTTTTCTGGCTTGTTTCCAACCCCCCCCCTCCTCCCCCAATCCCAGTGGGTTTTTCTCCCCTCAGGGGTCTCAGTGGGGTTGTAGGTTATGGTCCTGTTTCAGTGGTTGTGGCTCCTGTCCCCAAGGTGCTGCATGGGGAATTGTGGGGTCCCAGCGAGCCTGGCTGCCTCCCTACGCCACGTCCATTCCCATGTGGAAAGAGCCTTGGGATTAACTAAATTTGGAGTGAACAGCCCCATGCCAGCACCTACAATCCACCTGGCTCAGCCCCATCCTTCCCTGTACCCAGCCAGAGCTGCTTGGGGAGCATGAGGAATCTGCAGGTGGAGCAGCACCTAAATAACGAGAGCATTTTCTTGGGTTTGGGATCTTTTAGTGTAATAAACACAGATGGCTGCTGGATCTGCAAATGTAAAACCACCAAATGTGGCATCCTGCAGTTGGAATCACAGAATTTCCCATCTCTGCTCCTCTGAAGCTCCCCAAGATGGTCCCTGCCTGGGATGCTTCACTTCAGTTTCTGCAGGACTTGAGGAACCAGCCCAGAGAGCTGCTTAATTAGTGCATGTTCATTTGCAGGCTGCTGAGATAGACTGGGGGCTCTGGGCTGGGCACCTGGAGCGTGGCACCCTGAGGGGATGGAAGCTGGGAGGGAACCAGGAAGGAGAAGGCAGGGTCCCACCTTCTCTACTCTTCACATGTGGGTGTAAGAGCTCATTCACAGGGGTGTGAGGGGAGCTCTGGGTGCTGTGGGGACAGGGGCTGACCCTACACAGTGCCTGGCACAGTCCCAGCACAGGGTGGTGGCCTGGCAACCCAACCACAGCCAGCAACTGAGCTGTCCTCCAGAAAGTCCTGCCAGTGCCTCGTTATCATCATGCAAACACAATTAGCAGCTTTGCTGCTGCCTTTTGGAGGTAGATGAGTGAGACTTCCCCTCTGAATTTCTCCCCAGCTGGCCCACAACTACAAGGTCCTGCCTTTATGGATCACCGAGTCCCTGCGCTTTCTTAATGAACCTGTGTTTAATGCTTGACTTCTCCGTGTCATGTTTAATTACAGCAGCTGTAACTTCCTCGTTGGCTGGCTTGAAATAATATCTAAGTGCTTCTGAGCTTTAGAGCCTTGTTATTCTTCTATAATTAGAGTTTTAAGGCTGGTGTGAGCCATCTCTGTAAAATAGGCAGCCATTTGCCCGGCATGCTTAGTGCCAGGCTTCAGGTTTCCCAAAGATGGGAAAGAGAAGCTGTTAATGAAACCTGGCAGGTTTAGGTGGAAGGAGAGGTGTGCCCGGGGTGCAAGAGGTGGCAGCCATGATCTGCAGCTTGCTGGCACTGGAGCATCTTGCTGAGCATTTCAAAACTCAAATGTCATCAAGGAATAGACACAAAACTGTTCCTCAGGGTGTATCAGACACAGGAGCATGGGGTTTCTTTTGCTTCAGGTTGAGTTTGCCTCCTTTCATCTTTGAATCTGCTGCTTTTCCCCTGGGAAGGGCTGGGGTTGGGGAAGATTTGGGATCCTCGTTGTCTCTTCATGTCCCCTCTGCTTCAGTGTGTGCCTGGTGACCCTCCTGGGAACAGGGATGAGCATCAGCCTGCGTGAATGATCTTCGAGACCTGAGGTGACACGAGGGGTGAGACAGCAGCCAACTTGCAGAACAAGTGGCCTTTTAGGACCTGCCAGCTCGGGAGAGAAGGGGGCTTTGAGTGGGTAGAGAGCACCCCATTTACAGCACATCTGCGCTCCCGCAGAGGGGCCCGAGTGTTCCTCCTCTCAATCTCCCCCTCTATGTTTGCTGCCTTTTAAAGGAAGGGTTTTATTCCAGCAAAAGGGAAGGGATTGATGCCTTTTTCGTCACTTTCTCTTCAGGTACCTGTGTTGTTGAGGCAGCTGCAGTAGAGGTCGAGCATGCAGACACACAGCCCAGCTGGAGGGGCTTGTGCTGGCTGTGGTGGGGGACTGAGCCCCAGTGACCCCCCCCCAGCTCTGTCCTTGTTCTGCCTGGGAGGTCTGGAGCTTCATGGGGGACACGGGAACTTCTTGGCCCAGGAGTGGCTCTTGCCCTGGAGGGCATGGTGTGTTCCAAAGTGTTCCAGAGCCAGTGCAACCCCGAGAAACAAGGTGAGAAGAGCTCAAATATATATATATTCTCAAATAACTTTTGTGGTTTATATTAAACTCGCACACTTTTTTAATTCCCATTAACTGGAGGGTCTCATTGTCCCAGATGAGGCAGAAAAGCCCCAGTCTGTGATGGATTTTGAGCCACCTCAAAGGGTGGCTCACTGAGGCTCAGCTCACTGAGGGTACAGTCTCAGCTGTGGTACATGTGAGGATTGAGCCCCAGACCCCACAGTATGGGACAGAAATTCGGGAATAGACTGAGCTGCGGAGTCAGGGAAGCACTGGGCTCACAGGGGCTGGGGCAGCCGCAGACAGGACACCCCATGGGCCACAGCAGCTCCTCAGTGTGGCTTGGGGAGGGGCTATCCCCTCATCCCTTTGGAAAGCTGTTCCTTCGCAGAAATGGACTGCTTGCTGATCCATCCTTAAATTGGGATTAGTTAAAAAAGACCAGGGCAATCCACCCTGATACATCAATTTACACTGTAAACTCTTCCCTGAAGCATCTGCATTTGGAGGCAAGATCCCAAATCCATCGGGGCTCAGGATGAGGCTACAGCATAGGACTTTGCACTCATCTCCTCCCAAGATCCTCATGGAGTACTGAGTATTAAGAGGGCTTTTTCCAGCGAGAAGGGGATGGTGAGGAGTGACAGTCTCTGAATTGCAATTTGAAACGTTTACAGCCCAGTCAATCCTAATTCATTATTAGCTGTAATTGTTTCAAAGAAAGTGTCCACTGTTATGTAAAATGCAGTCCCAGATGCTGCTAATGGTCCAAGCTCTCTGATTGCTGTAATTTGCAAAGCTTTCGCCTTTTTTTCCCCCCTCCCTCTGTAGTTATGATGTGCCTTTTATGAGCCAGCGAGGAAGAAAGAGAAAAGCAGCCATTAGAGGAAAATAATAATGTTGTACCTGAAAGGCCATTAGTGAGACTCATATAGAAGTATGCACCTGGTCTGTGCCCGATGCTCCCTCACACTGTCCCGGACACTGCCTGGGGACTCCGGGATGGGGACACATGAGGCTGGGGACAGTTCTGCTTGCAGGGACAAGGGCTGCAACCCCGGCGTGCAGCCCAAAGTGGTGCTGCCCTCACCCAGGCATCAGGATCTGTCAATACCAGCATGCCTCAAAATTAATTTTCACGATTAATTTTCATGATTAGAGATGGATGTGTGGATGGGAAATCAGCTGGGGTGGAGCAAATTTTGGCTGGTAAATTTGTTGTGAGGGGGGGGTTGTTTCTGGTGAGGGGGTTTTGTCTCTTTTTGACATGAAGGAAACACCCATTTCCCATTTGCAATCTCTGATTCTCCTTTGTGCAAAAGCAGAGCCACAGGGATGTCTCTCACCAGGACACCCAAGCTGTGAGCTGGGGGTCATTTCAAAGCTCTCATGACTTGATGTTTTTCGCCTGCACCTCTGCTTTTAGCTCAGGTGTTTGTTTTAGCCTGTCTGTGTCGATCCTGTCACCAGGAGCTTCTTAAGTCCATAATATCAACCTAATTTAAGGAAGGCTTTACTTGATGAGACAGGTTTCAGCCCCTGCTGTGTGCAGAGGAAAGAAATGAAGGTTGATTTGGTGTTTCCATCACACCCTAGCCGAGGCTGAGCTCCCATGGGATGAGGCATGATCCTTGGGCTGAGTTTGTCAGTGCAGTTTGCCTGCATGAACTGCACTAGATCTGCAACTGGGATCAGACAAAGAGGCACTTTTAGCTCTTTTGGGAGTTATTGTTAGGAAAAAAAAAAAAAGAGAGAATAGAATAGAATAGAATAGAATAGAATAGAATATTTCAGTTGAAATGGACCTGCAATGATCATCTAGTCCAACTGCCTGAATAACACCCAAATTTACTGTGAACAAACCTAGAGGGTGTGAAAGCTGAGTTTAAGTCTAGTGTCCACCCCATGTCTAGCAGATGCTGTGTCCGTAAATTATCTGGGAGATAAATGCACCGTAAATTATGCTGGGATTTCCCTCGTTCCGAGGCCAGGCTGGGGGAGCAGCAAGACAGAGCAGCAAAGGGCAGGAGGAGCGAGCCGAGGCGGTGGGGAGGGCGGCTGGTGGGAGGGGAGCGCTGCCCTTTCACCCCTGCTCTCCCACTGCCTCTCCAGGACTCTCTGCCGTGCGACCCAGTCGTGACACTTCCCACCAGACAGCGCTGCCCCGGCCCCCTCCCCAGGACCCGCTCCCCCAGACAGGCTTTGTCTGGGCAAGATTGAGAGGCTGCGGAGCGGGGCGGCCGCCGGCCCTTCCCCTCCGAGGAGGGTGGTCCTGGGGGTCATTGCCGGGGGCACGCAGGGCAGGGCGCGGTGGCATTGTCTGCTCGGGAGCCTCGGGACGGGCCTTTGGCAGGGAGAAAGGCACAGAGCCCCCATTCCAGCACTTCCCGTGTGGCAGAGCCCATCCCAGCCCCTGGCGCTCCTTCCCCTGGCCCGCTGCTGGAGATTCCGCGGCGCTGCCAATACAGAGGAAAACTTTTATTCATAGGGAGGGTTTTACACGGGTTACCACGGGGGCCGTGGGTCTGGCTCTGGCAATTAGCAACATGCATGGGCTTGGAAGTGTCAATTAGGCTTTTGAGTCATTGTTTACTCATTAACACAAGGTCTCTAATTACCCTGACCTGATGCTATGGGGCTGCTGAAGTTGGCTAATCAAACATGTAGAGCCTTCAAAAGGAAACTGGGACTCAGTATTGAGTGCAAATACCCTTTCCATGGCTAAGCCCGTGTTGTTCGGGGATTTATAACTTCACACTCTCCATCCCTGCGGAGGGCAAGGAGGAGGGAGCGGATGGCCGGGCTCTCCAGGTGTCTCGCACGCTGCCGGAGCAGCCGGCAGGGCTGGGATCGCTTTATTGCCTCCGCTGTCTGCGGCAGAGCGGGGCCGGCAGCCCTGGCTCCTGCGGGAAGTGTTAATGCAGGTCAGGGTACGGCTGGACTCGCCAGCCCCGGCGGGAGTGGGACGGATGCGGCGACAGCAGACAGGCAGCAGCGACATTCCCTTTGCTGCACCAGGAGATGGGGTTCGTGTGGCTGGAGAGCTCAGCTTTGCACCGAAATGCTGATTTTTGGGGTAAAACACTCTGAACTCCCCAAAATCAGAGCTAGAAAATGGATACCACGATCGTGAGCACAATGGTCACACAGGAGCCGAAGCTGCCTTTCTTGTTCGATCCCCCAGCCCGGCCCCCCCATCTCAATTAACTCTCTTTATTATTTCATCATGGCAATAGTTTGTGCCTTTAACGAATGGGAGGAACACTTGCAAATGCCTTTTTTGTCTGAAAGCAAAGCTGCTTGGTGTTACTGAACTTCAAGGGATCATTCCCTGTTTCCGCTCCTCTCCCTTTCTCTGCTGAGGCAGAATGTAGCGTAACTTAAAAGTCAGTGATTCAGACTGCAATTATAACCTAAAAGCACAAATAAAAGATAAGCTGGCATCCTACTGTTCCCCATTTGCATCTGTGTCGCATGGGATGAAGGGAAAAATAAAATCTGCTTTTATAAAGTGTTGAGCCAGAGAATCTCGTCCAGCAGAAAGAAGAAAATAAACAGATCCCCCGAGGCACCGGCTGTTTGAGCTGCAAATGACAGCTGGGATGGAAGATGCACCAGAGAGGCGTGAGGGGTTTGCACACAGGTTGGTCACCCTGGCCACAGACGGAGCCGAACCATAAACCAGACCCTGGTCAAAAGCCACTTTTTGGGATTTTTTTGCATATCCTGTAAGCACCTTGCACCTTAATTGGGTGTTTCCCATTGCCCCCCTCAGTATTTGCTGTAATTTCCAGTAGTGAGGAAGGGAGGTGGTGGCTGTCCAGGTTTGCCCATCCCGTCAGTCACCCCACACAGCTGCTCAGGACCAGCAGCTCAAACCTTGGTCTGTGTTTTGGGGAGCAATGGCTCGTTTTAGCATCAGCAGATTTCTAGTGCTCCTGTCTTGGTCGATTGAAAAATCACCTCCCAGAGTGTTTCAGGTCTCTCTGTTTGCAGAGATGGCTGGGAACTCACCGGGGCCCTGTAAACACTTCTTGCTGAAAATAAACAGGTTTTTGAGACAATAGACACTGTTGTGGCTTTTTTCCCCCACATAATGTGATGGGTTTCTAACTGAAAAAAAAAAAAAAATCCAAAGAGAAGGCAGAAGGCGGAGTGGTTTGGCTGAGACACTGAAGAAATCCAAAGGTATTTTATGTGGGGGGGCTGTGCTTTGTGTCTTGGGCTGGAGGGAACTGAAGCTCTGCCACCAAGTCTCAGCTGCAAGAAATTGTCTTCTGGCCTGGGAGCAGACTGTTTCCCAGCCAGGCACTGGGCTGGACAAGAGGAGCCACATCAATATAAAAAAATACTCTGGTTTGGTCTTCTAACAAGGCATCGTCCTTCACCTTCTGCTTTCCCAAAGACCTGCCCTGATACATCCTAAAGGCAGCTTGATTTTTTCCTGTCCCTATCAAAGACCCTTCAACACTTCATGGCAGACCCTGGCTGTGGAACGGGCAGCACGCGGAGCCTTTGCCTAAATTTGCGCCGTGCTTTAGTCGGTGCGGCCGCGTTCCGAGCCCCGCGGTGTGTCTGGCCGGAGGGAAGCGGAGCAGCTGTGCCGGGGATGCTCGGAACAAAGTGCCTCTCCCGGTGCGTCAGCCTGTGATTTGCATACAGATGCGTAGGAAATCCTGTCAGTCCCGGCCTGAGGGGGAAGGGGACCTTGGGAGCGGGAAGAGAGGTGAGGCTGGGCAATGTGTGTCCCCCAAACCTCCGTCTTCTTTGGGCAGACGGGCCCGTCAGCCAGGCTGGCCCAGCCTCCAGCCCAGCAAGGCTGGGGTGCGGGATGCTCCCCCCGGTGCAGCACCATCCTGCCCTGTCTATCTTTTCTCCCTTTCCTGCCACTTCTTTTGTTCCTCCTCTTCCCTTCTCCATCAGCCTGTTCTCCTCTATCCTCCTGCTGTTGTCTTATGCTGAAAATCTCGGGTAATGCCTCAAAGAGGTGTTTAGATCCTGCTCCCCAGCTGTCTGACTGCTCTGCTGTCTCACCCAGAGCAAACCCCCACCTGACTGTGCAAATGGTGTCAAACCCCGTCCCACCACCCTTGGTCTTTGAGTCCCATACTATGTGAAAGGTCACCACCAGCAGTGGATTTTGCAAGTTCAGGAGAGTTGAACAAACCCTCCATCAACAAGCAGGGATCAACTGCAGCCTGTGATCCCTTCACCTCTACTCAGCAGACAGACTCCAACTGGAGACTGCCATGGTCCATCAACTCGCTTTACTTTAAAGAAAAGTTATCCATCAAATCTGTTTGAATAGCAAATAAATGCAGGGAAGCTGTAAGTGGCCATGAAGGGTCCTTGGACAGAAGGGGAGGATGAATTTGTCAAACCCACTGTTTGTACAGCTGAACCTCGGAGTGTTTTGCAGCATCTAGAAGGCCGAGGCTGACTGTGAATGAAACCCTGAATTAATTCCCTGCTTTTTGTGTTCTCTTCCCCATATGCTGATGGCTCCATGTTGCCTTTGCTGCTGGACTCCAAATCCCACCTGACATGACACTGGTGACGGAGGGACTGGTGGCAGAGGGACACACAGCATTGTGCAGCAGCACACATTGGCTTCCCAAGCTTTTCAAAGGTGTCGGAGAGGTAAAAAAAAAAAAACAAAAAACTGGAGATACAAGCATCACATCTCAGTGAGGAGCTCAGAAAATCCCTCTCCTCCACACATGCAATTAAAGAGAACAAAACCCCAACGCCGTGGAGGTGCTGGAAACGAGGCCACTCCCTCGCTGTCCTTGTCACTCCCATTAACAAATACTGTCCGTGTCACCCCAAACGCATGACCTCGGCAAACAGCAAATTGAGTCTGTTTGTCACGTGGCTCCTTGAGAGGTGCTTGCCTGGTGAATGGCCTTGGCATACATTAAGTGAATAAACCGCCCCATTGTTCCGCTCCTTCAGCCGCTCTGCTCAGTTGACCCATTCAATAACTGTTTGTTTGCACAGATTTCCCCATACAAGTGCAACAAGCTGAACCCTGGATCTGAGCAGATGTGTTTGGAGTAGGCTCCCTCTCTTCGCTTCCTTCCCATCAAGGTGTATTGTTGCGTCTTTTGAGAGCTCAAACTCTCCCGAGCGTGACTCATTCAGGCAAAATTTCTGTGCTGTTCTCAGGCACCCTCAAGGATTTCCAGGCATGATTCACCTCTTCTGTGGCCATATTTTGAGGCTCAAACTAACCCAAAAGTTCCTAAGAGTTTGCTTTGTCTTTTATCACAGCGTATCTGCACGTGAGAAAATAGGGAATGCAATGGGGAATGGAAAAGATGTACTACTGTTGTTTAAGACCAGAGTGTAATCAGATGTGTCAGCATCCGCTCTGCAAGGCTGTCTGGCTCTGCAGTAGGTGCCCTGAATTCCTCTGGGAACGTTTCCTCCACAGGCATCCTTTGCCTTGGCCTCACAGCACTGTGAGGTCATCCCAGCCCTTCCCAGCAACCTGGAGCTCTGCCTGGCCTTGGAGGTGGGGAAGGCCCAACCTGTACTTCTGCAGTGCTGGAAGTGCTGTGGGTTGAACTCCTCATTGCCAAAAATGATGTTAAACCATTTGGTTAAACCCTTGTGCTACAGCCAACACTTGCAAGTGCCTTTGTTTCAGGAAGCTCAATTTTCAGACATGGGATCAAGAGGAATTTCACAACTATAGAACTTCTTGGTCTGAAAACCATGGTTTGACCCCTAAATTGTCTGACATACAGAACCCACTGCTCATAGCTCGTGTCTTCTACCCAGAAGCACTGGGTAAATATCATGAGTTCAGGCTGATCAAGCACAATCTCGCCTTGGTGCAGGGACCCAATAGCTGCAAGGTTCATGGAAAAACAGTTTTCAGCAGGAAAAGTGAAGGGGTGTACCCTTGTGTTTTAAAAACGTGGGTGACTTGGTTTGCAGAAAGGGTACATTCTTTAAAACAAAGAAAAGCTCTGGAGTGTGGGATGTTGCTGCCTGAAATCAAAGTCAGCTCGAGGTTAGCTAAAAATACAGTAGGCACGTTCCGTGGGACTGTGGGTGCCAAGACTCTGTGAGCTATTAAAAGTTCTGGAGATTTTAAATCCTTTTTTTTTTTTTCCATTGATGCATCACATGAATCACAAATACCCTCAAACGAGCCATTTGTGCGTCTCCCTCCAGACGGAGCTGACAGGGGGATAAACCAAACGCATGCAAATATTATCTCAGGGCAGGCTGAGATTGGATGGGGTGAAAGAGAAAAGTTAAACATGGAAGCATATTTATTTCTGCATAATTTTGTCAGCTTTCTGCTGGCAGTGAGAGACTAAACTTCGGAGGAGCCTGACCCCGGGATTATCCGAGGGAAGACATGTGCTCGCTGTTTCGGAGTCACCATCTGCGAGGGAGATTTCAGGGAGCGAAGACGCGTGGCAGGGACACGGCTGCATCTGCCCAGCCGGGAGAGGAACGGCCGGGACCCTCAATTCCTGAGCATCCTCCCAGCCCTGCCCCGTGCGTTTATCACCGCAACGAGTTTCTGCTTGACAGGAGGGTTCTTGGGCTTTCTGTTCCTTCCCCACCAACCCTCCAGCCCAGCTCCGGGGGACTTTCCCCCCTCCCTCAATCAGCCCCGGCGGGTCCATTTGCTTTTGTCTCCCATTAATTGCTTGCTACTTTTCATTGCCTGCTCCTCCCCCTTTTAAAGATAAATTTTAAAGCCCGAGCGGGGTGGAGAATGGCTGAGCCCGCTGTTATTTTTGACATTCGCCCCAGTGACAGCTGGACCTTGCAAGGCTGGGGCCGTTCGCACACAAAGCCTATTAGCTATGCCCACTCACTTAATGAGCCCTGAAGTCTGGAAGGAAAATTTCCTCCCCTAAGTGTGGCAGAGCCCTTTGTCATTGTAAACAGGCGCTGCTTGCCGAGCCCTGCCTTGCCTTTCTCCTTCCTGCCACCGTGGCTTTTCTATTTACTCAGGAAACAAAAGCGGAGCCGTGTCAGCGCGCAGGGAAGAAAATGTACCCAGCGACTGGGGTTCACACGGGCCCGCCTCTGCCACCCACCTACCGCGGCCGGGGCTCCCCGGTGCCACCGGCACCAAGGGACATCCCGGACGGACTGCGGGAGGGCAGGGAGCAAGAGATGCGCCCGGGTTTGCAGATCCTCCAACTGCTCCCTGTAGGGACCGGCTGTGCAGCTCAGAACAGCCCTGGGAAATCCTTCACCCGAACAGGGTGATTTGGGTCTCCAGAAAATCCCGCATTAGGCTCGAAGTTGGTTTGGAGGGGTATTCTGTGAATTTCTGTAGTAGTTTTCTGGATTCTCAAGCAAGGAGCTTCTGTCCCAGCTCTACAAATAATTCACAAAGGAATCTTTCCTTCTGTCTCTTTTGAACTTGCAGCCTGCCCAGGCTTGCTATTTTTTAAGCCCAAACATGTCCCATTTTATGCCTGTTTCCAGTGCAAATCACTACCCAACAGAATAAAACCTTAAGTGCCAATAAAGCATGTTAGAAACACTTTGGTGAAACTGGCAGCACATGCTTATTGAAACTCCTGGCAATTGCAAGGAAAGTGGGAAAAAACCCCACCCAGCTGCTTGCCCTGAGCAAGGCCACGTCACCTTGGGCTGAGGGTGACCAGTCACTTGACACAGACCCTCTCACCAAGGGCAAGAAAGTTACTGGGGTGAAAGATCTGGAAGACAGGTCTGGAATACAGGTCTCTAGGTCTCATGATTTGCAACATAACCTTCAATATCTGCCGGCTGTACAAACGAGCTGGAATATCTGGTCTTCATCCAGGCTGGGAAAGAGCTGTCACTGCTTTGTAGTGCCACTAAGGGAGCCTAAAGAACATTTAAATATCCTGCTCTGAGTGTGTGTGAGGCTGCTGCAAGCATCACAGCCTGCACAGCCATGGTTTGCTTTTCAGGTTCAAGTGTGCTTGAGAGCTGGACCTCGAGGATGTCCTCATGCCATTGCTTTCCTGGGCTGTCCCTGGTGAGAACTTCCCAGAGGCTTCAGAAAAGCAGCTCCCAGCCTGTGACATCTCTATATTCACTGGCACCCCTTCCCCCACTTCTTTTTTGTTCCTTCTTCTCCAGGGATTTGCTTGCTAGTTTTTAAATATTTGCATATTTCAGTGCTTTCTTTCTGTTGGTAACCAAGATTGTTTGGTAAAAGCTGAGACATTTCTGAATGTAAGTCAGGCAAAAAATTACCTTTTTTGTGTGCTTTGCAATTATCACAGCAAAATGATTCCTTTCTTCCTCCTGCAGTCAGTAATTTGTTTTTTAACAGAAAATCTAAAATGTTACTTCAAGAATGCCTGGGTTAATGCTGTTCTTGTTTTGCCTGTGAAGTTAAGCTGGCTTCATGACTGAAGTGTTTGTCTTCAATTTATAAAATTGCTTGTGGGTATGTCCCAGTTTGGGAAGACACAAGAAGCATTCACAAGCAAGAAAATTTCAGGTTCCAAGTTTGCTGTTTGGTAATGAAAGGAAAAGACCAATCTTCATCCCGTGTTTTCAGTTTGCCTTTGCCAGCGTTTCTAAAGTGGCTTTTCCCTGTTTGCTTCAAAAATCCTAAGGTGTAAAACTGACTGTCAGGATGCTCACAGGGATCTTTGATCACCTCTTTCAGCATCTCCTGCTTGTTCCTGTGTTCCTGTGCTGGTGCCAGCCCACGCGGATGAGGATTCCTGAGCAGTGTTTCATCAAGATATGATGGAGACAGAACCAGAATAAATAATGTTGGTGAGAAATCACCACGTCTTTCCCTTCCCAAAGCTCACAGCTGTCTTTTTGGTCCATTTGAAGTTCTGTTGGAGCAGAAAAAGGGATTTTCTTCTCTTGTTTGTCTTTGTGTCCACTGCTGGGACTGCTGCTGGGACGGCTTTGGGGAGGCTCTTTAGTGACCACCCTGACTCCTGCCAGCTTGGGCTGAGACCACCCTCGGCAGCAGCTTAGTCTGTTTGGGAGAAACAATGGTTTGGAAGTCCAAGTGTCCCAATTTAATGAGTATCCAGTTTAGGGAAATGTGGGTAAATGCTGATTGCAGGATAGGAATATGAAGGCCAGGGCTAAAATGTAGCTTTTCTGACTGCTTGAGCAAACTTTCCAGGTGCTCTGCTTCACAGCTGCTGCATGTCCAGCACACCTGAAATCCTCTCAGTCACAGTTCTCCATAAATGCTTGGAAATTTTCCCCAATGGCAAAAGAGAGCCACTTTGCTGCACAATCACCTTGTTATAGAACCACAGAATAGTTTGGGTTGCAAGGGACCTTAAAGATCACCTGGTTCCCGTCACCTTGCCTAAGGTGGTGACTGGGGAGCAAGGAGCCTGCTGTGGCTCATTTCTTCTTGTTCTGCATAATTTGGGGGCTGGATTTTGAGGTGGAGAGTCAATAGAAGCCCCTCTTTCCTCTGGGGTCATTTAATCCCTGTGCAAGGGGATTAAGACATGGCAAAGGAGCTGCAGAAGTCAGGAAGGAGGTTGTGCTACAAACCAAAGTGAGGGCCAGGAGCCTTTCCCCACCGCTGAGGCCCCTCCATCTCAATATCCCTCTAATATCTGCTAATCGGCTTTTCATTTGTCGGCTCCCTTTTAATTCACCGGTGTCCGAACCTCCGACATTAAGTTGGCAAGCTCGTGTCTGTGTAAAAACTGTAAGTCAGGACTGGGCAAACGGCTCCAGGAGTGCCGTGAGCTTGGCGTGTGTCGAGGGGATTTGCATTTTGAAGACGGAGCTAATCCCTTTTCTATGGTCTGCACTCGTAGGCAGCTGCCCCAGGAGCGTTTTGCCCGTCCTCTTCTGCATCCACCCTCGCTGTTGGAGGGGATTTCAGAACAAAGAGGGACGTGGGTCAGGGCTGGGAGCACAGACCTGGCATGCAGGGACCTGGCTGCAGTCTCTGCTCGCACACAGCCACTCAAGGTGACCCTGGATAAGTCCTGCAGGCTGCACCTACCGGGCACCAGGGCAGGCTTACGCATGCAGACACCCGATCCATCCATGAAGCTGGCCCCCAGCCCAGCCTCGGCTCTGGTGGCCAGCCCAGGCCAGGAGACCTGCTGGGAGACACTGCTGGACAGGAATAAATACATAAACACCTTAGCAGCACTTCCAAGCAGCCTGTTACAACTTGAATTGCCTCCGCTTGGTATTGCTGGGGTTGATTTGAGAGCTCCGTGGAAATGTGGGCAGGTTTCTGCTCCTCTGATCTGCAGAGCTTTCTAAGGAGCTGATATTGAGTGAGGGTTGTATTTCATATCATCTCAGCTTGATGATGCATGTGCTGCAGAATCTGCTCTACCCAGCAGCTGACGGGGGAATGTCCAGGGTCCCTGGATGAGACACGATGTTCAAAGTCAGCTGCAGGATGCAGATCCTCAGCACTCCCAGAAATGGAGTGTTAAAGCTAAATGTTCAGCTGGCTTTGCCAAGCAAGCACAACTCTTGTGAACATCCCTTTTGCTTCTGTTTCATTAGGAGAATTAACCTCGAGTTCCGTCCTGAAAGTAGAATTGAATGCCAAGAAATTTGGCTGGGTTTGACTTCTGTGCTTCATTTACAGAGGCCACAATGATCTTCCCACACTATGGATGATTATTTGCCCCAACCATGTGCAATGACGCTTTTACACATTTGGGATGAGGGATTTGGAAGCTGAGGAGGATTTTTTGAACCATTTCCAGCCCCTTCTGTGTGACTCTGGAGTTACCTGCCAAGTTTCTCTTAGATTCAAAGAGGGCAAGCTGCCTGCTTACCTTTTGTGGAAGAAGAGCTACAACACCAATTTCTGTTCCATGAATTCTTCCCTTTCCAACCTACATTATCCAGTTCTGGGAGGGAAAATGTTTCCCTTAGAAAATCTCCCATCAGCTTCACAGCTCCACACCAAGCCCATCACTAGGTCAGGGAACTATCATTATCAACCCTCAAAAATTACAAAGTTTACAACTGTCACAAACAAATATTACTAAATACCCATCTTTTTAAAAAAATTTAAAGATTCATGTGTCTATAAATACATTTTCAAATATAACTTTTACTTCTACACTCACAAAAGAAAAAAAAACAAACAAAAAAACACCAAACAACCAATCATGTTGGAATGTATGATAGTGTTTGGTATCTGACCCCTTCTCTTGGAGTGGGAAGACTTGCACCAGACAGTCCTCACTTCTGTGTTAGTCCTGCGGAAAAAAGCCCAGTGCTGACAATCTTTGATGTGATTATTTCATATCACATCTGGTAGATGCTGCCAGAGCAAGGAAACCCCCCAGCACAGCGCAGGCAGGTGGCTCTTGTTGGCCATGCAGGATTGCAGGGGAAGAAAACAGAGATGGGTTGCATTTGAAATAAAGCTCATGTGAAAATTTGCATAATAACATGTAAAAATTGTGCTATGAAACTAAATATAGTGCATTGCTATTTTACCAACCTCTGGTTAATCAAAGTTAACAACATTATAATGTAACAGACGTTGTCTCACTGCATATCAAATTTCCGTTCTTCCAAACCATTGGCATGGCTCTACATAAAGAGTGCAGTGGAAAACAAAATCCCAGTGATACTACACTTCAAATCACAACTAAACTTGCTTTTACATGATTAAAAACAAAAAGTTGCAATTCTTTCAGTCTCACCATGTGATCTGAAGCAAACCTGGGTGAAAGGATTGTGTAGAAGGATAACTGGAAGGAAACACCTGTTTCCAGTGCTCTGGAAATAGCCAGGTTTGTCTGTCATGGCTGGAACAGACATATAAATATTTATTTGAATCAAACCCACAGTTTTCTGTAGAAAGAAATAATGTTTTCAGGTAAAGCCTTTCAGCTTGCTCTATTTAATCTGCAGTGTTTTGAGGCTCTCAGAGGAGCATTATCACTTTGAGCATTAGCCAAGGCTGGTCCTACAGGAAAGTCAGAGAAGAAAGCATCAATCCTTTCTTTGATTTTTCTGTTTCTTTATCTTTTTTTCTTTTTCTTTTTTAAGAAACTTGTCCTCTAAGTCTCACATCTTTCCATTTTCTCCTTCAGTTTCTATCACAAAGTGTGATCTCTGTCCTACCAAGTGTTTGCTGTGGCTCCAAGGTGTGTTGCACATATTTCTGTGTAATTGTGATTTGAAAAGCAGAGGTTGTGTTGTAAATCAGAGGCTGAGCAGTAACCCCGTGCAAGCCTTTCTGGCCTGGACAATGCCGACCTCTCGTTGCTATTCCTACAGGAGCTAACAGCAGCTCTGATGGGCTCTGCGGTGTTAGATCCCACACAAACCCTTCTGGAAACCATGCTGAGCGAAACTCTCCCATTTCTGAGGCGATGGTTGGGTGCCCTCAGCCGGGTTTGACGCCACGAGGACGCCGGCGTTGGGCATGTTCCTGGAAAACCCCGCTCGGAGCCCCTGTGGGCTGAACTCCTCCATCCACGGCTGCTGTTAATAGGTTAATGAGCCCCTCGTCTGGCGGAGTTAGAGTGCCTGGCTTTCCAAGATAAAACTATCCAGCCACATTAGGAGGATGGGCCTCTTTATGACCGAACGCCATTCATCCTGAGTACACAAGAGCTCGCAAATTTAATAAGCAGAATCCATTTCAGCCCCGTGGCCTACCATGGCAACAGGAGAGAGGGGCTCCAGCCTCCGCTGCTCAGGCATCATTATCTCCAGGGCCATCTGCTCCAGAGAAGCACAATCCCAAACTCATTTAAATAGAGCCAGCCTGAAATATGTGACGATTTTTCCCAGTCTCCCACCCCCTCCCTGCACACGGCTACACCTCCGCACACAAGCGGGAGGAGATGTAATATTCAAAGGGTGAGGAGAGGGTACGGGAGATAAGATTATAGTGATAATGAACTGAGGGAAGGAGAACGGGGGAGGGAGGAACTTTCTGCCTTTGGCTGCTGTTCCCTGACAAAGCAAGAGGTTGCAATAAATTATAAATGTATTTTTTCAAATTGTCTTCTTGGAAGAAATATTTCCTAAACAATGATTCATCATCCTCCCCAGAACTCTGCCTCTCTGGAACAATTAAGCAGCAAAGAAAACTTGCTCAGTTAATTCATCTCTTTCCATGTTTTCTGACTGACGGTTTACTGTCTTTGTCATAAGTGGATAAAATAAATTACTTAAATATGTTCACCCCTCATAACTGGTGACACTTTAGAAAGCAAATTGCAGGGGCTAGGGGGAAAAGGATTCAGTCCTTTCCCTGTGGTAAGGATTTGAGCCCATGCACGTGCTGTCTCATGCTAAGGGCTCCCAAACCAAACTTTGGGACAAGGACATCTAACAACTCGCTGAGATTAGTGGCTTCAAGGGACAGGAACTTTGACAGAGGGAGATGAACAAGAGCGTGCAAAGTTTCACCATGTCTCTGCTTCTGGACAAAGTTTTTCTGAATGGATCTTGTTTATTTCAGACACAGGCATGGAAGCTGCAGGAGCTGTAAGGAGCCAAAGCAGGAGCAATGGGGGATGCTGGCAGGTGGTTCTACAAATCATTGCCCCAACAGTGTGTAAAGTTTGAGGAGCACTTCGGGCTGTAGCAGGGAGGATATGACCAAGAGCAGGCACTGCAAAGCCCTGAGGAGACATCCTGGTTGGCACCCAGGCTGGAATGGGTCTCTCTGCCTGGCCTGTCCCCCATGGATGTGTGTGGTGGGAGAAATGCAGTGGGCAGAGGGGAAAGAAACTACTGCAGGAATTTCTGAAAGATGCCATTTCTCGTTTGTTTGCTGTCAGGGCCTTCTGACCTCTGCTTGCTGGGTCACAGGAGTAAATCTGTCACGGGCTGAAAGACGCGTCTCCTCCGCCGAGGCGGAGGCAGCGCCTGCCCACCTGCACCCCTGACCCTCCCCAGAGTCTGCCCTGTGTCTGCAAACACTTGCCCTGCTCTCACATTTCCAGGTCTGCAGGAACATGTACAGCAGCACGAGCTCACGTGCTCTGAGGTGCTCAGGTGGGGGATGGGATGGAATGGGATGGGATGGGATGGAATGGGATGGAAGCTGCATCCCCTGTAACTTTCAGGCCAGGCATGCAGTGGGATATATGACATTACCAGCTCATATCCATGCCTGTGTGGTGCCAAGGTCTCTCTCACCTGAAGCTCTGACCTCACAGATCTCCCAGCTCCGCTCCGTGGCACATGGAGCTCGTGGATTACACAGAGTGAAGCCTCAGCAAATCAACAAGACCAAAGTGCAGAAATGCATCTAGCGGAGGCGGGGGGAAATGAAATAATATATATTCATTACATTTATTTAGTGATGTGAAGCCTCCCAGGGCCCACAGCACCGCGTATCTGCCGTCATCATTCACCCAGAGCGTGGCAGATGGCCAGGAAGCCAGCACAGCACCGCCGGGGCGGGACGTGATGGACGCCTGCAAGGACAGGCATCTCCACGCCGGCCCCAGGGACAGGGCAAGGAGGCAGAGTGGAATTATGTCCCCTGGAAATTGGAGGCTTTCCCCCATCCACTGAGTCCTGGGGTATTTCAGTGTCCCCTCGTGTGGAGAGCGAGGCTTGCTCAGGTGAGGAAGTTGTGATGCACCCACGTGGAGGACACCCAGAAGGATCAAGGTGCCCGGTGTCCCCTGCTGGAGGCTGAAATGCTTTGGTCACATCACTTGGCACAGATATAACCTTTAAGTGTTCACTAACTCAAGGTGTCAAGTCATTGATTAGGAATGCAGACTCAGCAGACCCTGGGTGATAGATGGCCTGTGACATATTAACTTACACAGAGAGCCTCTATTGCTTGGAAATGTTTTTAGGTTGATAAATTGGAGGATCTACCACAAAATCCATAATAATGTGTTTTTCTCTGTAGCACAGTTAGAAATGATAAGGTACAAAATGTTACCAGAGGTGAAAAAGCTTCAAAGTATTTGCAGAGGTATTTTAATTTATTAAATCTGCAGAATAGTTGAAAAATTAATAAAAACAGTTTTGCTGCAAATTTCTCAGCATTTTCTTTTCCTGGGCAGGCCGATGCCTCATAAAGACCTGAACCTAATCAGGCCTTTGAGTTCTCATCCTGGGCAAAGATTTAGAAAACAAACAAAAAACCCTTATGAAGACACAACTTCAGCTCTTGTTTTGCTCTTATTTAGAAGAAACATTATTTCCTTTAAAGGAATTTGAATCTTTGTATCTCCTCGTGTAAATCCTTGTCAGAAATGTTCCAGGAATTGATGTTCACAGCAACACTCAGTGTCTACTCCAGATAAAAGGAAACGCAGATATCTTCACAGAGAGACTGGTGCTGCCAACTCCAGCTGATCCTCTGTGAGAGCTTGGCCTGGAGTCGCCAGCAGCCTAGACCTTTGCCTTAAGCACAGGCATTCAATTATTTAACAAGGAAAATGGGCTCCTGTAACTAATAAAATGTCTGATTTAGCCCCTTAATCCCACACTAACATCTTTAAACCACTGCCAATACAGGTGAGACCTCTGGGAAAGCTAAATATTGCTCCCTACCTCGTGGCTTGCTTTCAGACCTACATTTCATTCCATCTCTGTTGTTCAGAATTAATGTTGCAGGGAGAGCAGCAGAGAGCTTTTCTAGGAAAGCATGGCAAACACCCAGCTCCAGCAGGAACCAGCCTACCACCGTGCAGATCTGCTGGAACACGTGGAATTCATCCCTGATGGCAAAGGCTGGGCTGCTTGCTTTTTTCTTTTTTCTTTTTTTTTTTTTTTTTTTTTTTTTTCTTTTTTTTTTTTTTTTTTTTTTTTTTTTTTATTTGAATGCTCAGCTTTTGGAATTATGAGAAAACCAACTAATGGGTCAAAGCTCTCAGAGCCAATCTTTCTGCCTTACTTTTCAAGTTTTAAGAGATAAAGCCCAGCAGGTGGGAAGGGAGAGGTGGAACAGGGCAGTTTTTCATTCTTCCATGAGTAAATTCTTGGTTGCAATCTCTCCAGCTCCCGGAGCGGGGGCCTGACGTAAGGAGACAGCAGAGCCCAAACCTTCCCTGCAGAGCTGTGTGCTTGGCTGGGCTGACACCAGGAATGGATTTGGCTCTCCTGAGGCTCAGCTGGAGGTGGGGTTGCTTTCAAAGAGCTTAGGCTCTGTCCCAGCATATCGCCCCTGACTGATTGATCACTTTTACTGCAGACTCTGACAAGAGGTAGGAAATTATCATTAAAGATGCCCCTCAGAATGGCTCTGAGCCATTTTCTATCAGATTTACACTGTGTTGGGAGGAGTAAGGCAATGAGCTTCTCCCTTCACACCCTGTCCTATGCAGCCCACAGAGCTGTCTGGGGTAAAAGGGATGACACAGAGGGAAAACTGTGCTGTGAACCAGGTCTGGGAGATCAACAGATACCAGTGTTCTGCTTTTAGGCTGATACAGGTCAGCTCTCAAATTTGATCACATTAGCAAGAGTAAAAAAAAAAAAAGGCAGAAAGTTTGACATTTTCTGATTAAAAAAAAAAATAACATTTGGGTTGCTCATAGTGAAGAAGCATTGGGTTAAAAGTCCAGGAAAATTTGGGGCAGGCTGTAGCTATAAATGTACCGAGCATCCTTCCCGGTATCTGTTCGCACACAGCCTCGGTTTCTTGCGTATTTTCTATTTTTGTTTTCTTTAATGGGTTTCAGCCGTGATATTTTTAAGAGCGCTGTTCTGTGCATAGCAGCTGCCATTGCCACGCTCCCAGCCCGGTTGCCATGGCTGATACACGGGGCTTGTGCCAGCATTTTGTTGGTCAACAAGTCACTGTCAGCGCTGTTGGGCAGCGTGTTTCCATAGCTATCCGTGGAGAGGGGCATCCTCAGCTGATGGGATGCTCAATCTCCTTTTTAAAGGACTCAGCCTAAAGCACTGCAGGTCTGTAGTGTTTAATGTGACTATTTAGCACCCTAACAGCTGAACTCTTTCCAAATTAGCCGGAAAAGCAAGTGAGACAATTTTTAACACAGCGCTGGTGGAGCAGCTCGTTTGCGCTAATCAAAAGAGAGTGATCAGCTGGAAAATGTCCCCTCTTAATTTAATTCATGGACTTCAAAAATAAGTTTCTTCAGATGCAGGTGCCTTGAGAACATCCGTTTTTAACTCATTTGAAGTAGTGAATTCCTCTCACTGGACTTAATTAGGGACAGGTATTAAAACAAATTGGGCAAGAAGACCTTAGAAGAGAAGTGATTTTATTAGGAAAGAACTGTAGGGCACTTTAATTAATGCCAGAACAGCTGTCCTTAAACTGTTTCTCTCTTATGAGCCGATTATCCCAGCAAAGGCTGAGAGGCCGTGGAAAACAAGGTGCAAGCTCTGTTCAGAGATTCTGTCCCTGCCTGTGAGACAGTTACCAGAAATCACTGAGCATTTGTCTGGTCCTCCCTTGGATTGCAGCATTTCTCTGTTTTCTTACAGTATAGACTCATCCCAGTTTGTTTCTGAGCAAATTGCTTTTTTGTTCACGTTGCATATTCCCCAAACAGTCGTATTAGTGGTGGCAGCATGTCATTTTGATGGTGTTATGACAGTGTGACGCCAAACTCGTATTAACATAACATTTCTTTTAAAATCTTGTCTGGAAACATATTGTTCTCCCTTGCCAGCGCTTCTCTGTTGTTTCTCTCACCCCTTGCCATGGTTCTGGGTTGTCTTTTGCTTTAATTCAGTTGTTGCAAGAGGGCCAAAACACTGCATATACAGAGGCATTTTGCTGATCATTCAGGTGATGGGACCAAGGGAGAAAAGAACAAACCTGTTTGCCCAAAGCTGTCCAGAAGCCTCTCCTGCAGGAGACCTCCAAGCTCACATTTCTCTGGCTGGCATCCTCCTTTCTCTTATGTTTCTCTTTGGTCAGATTTATTGAGTTTAGATTTATGAAGTTTAGGTTTCAAAATCTCCCATTGCTTCTATGGAGTTATTTATATTTCTTTGGTATTTCCTTCTACAACCTCAATTAAAAGGTGGACTCTGACATCCCCAAATGGTGAAGTCAGTCTGAAATTCAGAGAACTGCACCAGGAGCTGGCAGGGAGCCCCAAGACCGGAGGCTCAGCCTCCCTGTGGGACTGAACCAGCAAAATCTGGTGGAATCTTCCCCCAATCATCCTCACCTCCCCAGAGGGGTGAGGATGCTGTGCTCCAGGATGGCTTGGAGTACTGCTGGCTGCAGGATTCTCCTGGCTCTCAGCCCATTAGTGATGAAGGGAGGATGGGATGTGACATGGGAAATCTCCCTGACAGTCACTGATGGGGTGTCAGTGGCAGTCACTTTGCTCTGCAGGCACCATCCCCATCACCCTGGACCTCTGCACCCCACAGCTCCTCCTGCCCCTTGACCTCAACCCCTTCCTCAGAACAAACCTTTGCCCAGGTTTGATTTTCACCTGTTTGTTTTCCCACCCCTCCCTCTGCTCCCTGACCTGACAAGTGCTCCTTTTAGCAGGGTATTAATTATCATCACAGTGCTGGGACTGGTAATTATCCCTCCCTTGTGCTTTCTGGGCTTCCCAGCATGGGTTGTGAAGAGGACAGGGTGAAACAGCTCAGCTGGCAAGGGGCTTAGGGTGTGTGTCTCGGAGCTGTGGTGATTTTCCTGTGCCTGAGAGCAGGGAATGAGACCAGGAAGAAGAGGAAAAGGAGAAAATTGAGTCTTTGTAGTCAATGGAGAATGGAAGAACTCAGCCTGTAGCCTTTAACCAGGGTACTTTCTTCCCAGTGGCTCCCAGAGTTTATAATGGAGGAGAAAAATAGGAGTAACTTTAGACTGTCCACCAGGAGAGGGAGAAGCCCAGGAAGGCTGCGAGGATGATGATGCTTGCCAGTGCTGGGCTACTCCCTTGTAACACGAAGCATGAGAAAAAATCAGCATGAAGCTCTTGAGAGGGGTCAGAAGGAGAAGGTTTCAAGGATGTGGATACACCTCTTCCTCTGTGGGTGTTTACATGGGGCAACTGCAGCAAGTTCTGTTTTTTGGGGGTCACTCATGTTTCCTCACAGGGCTCGTGTGGGCAGAGCAGGCATTGGTTCTCTCTCTGATGTTAATTACCATGCCTGGTTTACTCATTTAGGACCTTGCATTTCACTGAACATTTTAAATGAAAAATGTTGTGTTTAACTCTTCCTCCTCACACCAGCACAGTAATTCTGTGATACTTAGCTGTATTTTGATGTCAAAATTACCCAGCTAGGGCTGATGCTCTGAAATGTTCATCATTCCGGTGCTGCCCTGGCCAAAGGCACCTGCTCTGGGAGGTGAAGGCCATGCTGAGCCCAGGGAGGAGGCACCATGTGGGATGGCAGAGCCAGAGAGCATCGAGGTAGGAGCCCGGCTGCCTTCCAAGGCACAGAGCTACTGCCACTGCCAGAAATGCAACAGCTCTCTGACACCAACAGAGTGAAAAAAAAAATAAAAGAAAATACTCCTCTCTGGCCAAAACTGTGAATTTTTCTTCGGCAAAATGACAACACTGTGCTAGTGAAAATTGCCTTTCCTTGCAGCAGGGAGGGGAAAGGGAGATAAAAATGAAATAAGCTGTGCTTTCCTCCCTTTATGTCTTTTTTTGCAAACCTATAAGGATTCTTTCTGTGTTTTCCCCCCACCACGGTTTCCTGCAACACTGAGAAGTTTTATTACAATTTATTGCAATTTATTGGGCACTTGTCTAGCAATTTAGGGGTCTCTAGCAAATCACAGCCCCAGCCTGGTTAGCACAGCTAATAGTTGTAGTAAGAGGCAGGATGTGCTCTGAGCACCTTTTATTTTAAATAGAGAAGCCAGGTGTTGGAGGGGAAATGGATGAAGATCTTCTCCCACACCCACTCCTCCAAAAATCGGTGCCAGGAGTAGAAATGAAATTCACATCTCCCTCTGTAGGAAAACCTGTGCAGTGGGGGGCTTTTCCCCCAATATTATGGATTAATTGCAGCAATGGGATACTGAAGTCCCATGGATTAATTATGGATTAATTGCAGCAATGGAGCTGGGATACTGAAGTCCTAACAAGAAACCAGCAACCTGCCCTGGCTATTTCTCTGTCCCATGCTTGACTTTGGGACAAATGTCACATGAGGTACTTGAGGCCATGCACTGACCCACTTGTTCACTGTCAGCAGACGTTCCCACATGCCGTGACTTGGAGGCTGTGGGATCAAACTCTGCAGCTTTTCCCTATAGTGGTCCAGAGCACACGAGGTTCTTGACTCCCGGGAGGACATTTATCCCACAGAGATGTCCTGAGCAGGTAAATCCCACCCCATCCAGGCTGGACACCTTGTCCCTGGGAAGCCGGGTAGAGTCTATTGCCATTAATGGGAACAGACAAAAACATGGCCACCAAGGTGGTGATCAGCCCTTGGGCCAAGACAGAGTTATCCTGGGACATTTAACCCTCAAACACATAAGCCTGGGACATTTAACCCTCAAACACATAAGCCTGGGACATTTAACCCTCAAACACATAAGCCTGGGACATTTAACCCTCAAACACATAAACCTTTGCAGCGAGGGAACTCTGAGCCTCATCTCTTACACCGTGGAGCCAGCCTGGCTTTTGGCCTTGGGGCCAAGGAAGATGATTATTGGCACTGAGCTCTGCCTGCGACTCTCTGTGTAACTTTGGCCAAATCGCCTTGAAGAGGATGGGGGAAGGTTCAGTGCAGCAGCTCCTGAGGGTGGACAGCCCCAGCTTTCCATGTGCTTGGCGGAATGGAGCAGGTGGGCGCCGAACCGGAGCTGCTGAGAGTTCTGGCTTCATCCTCCTCCTCCTCCTTCACTTGGTTTGGGCTGGTTTGGGGCAGCCATGGATAACAGGCAGTCTGCTTTGGTTGCCTCTTTTTTGGCTGCTCTGTCTCCAGCTCACCAAAGACAGTTTAAATACGATCCAGGATCACCACGTGCCTCAATTTCCCCATCTGTTAAACAGGGAGAAGCCTTGATTCCAGCGTTGGGCTGTCAGGGTTGCACTGCCATGCAGAGCCTGACAGAAAAGAGAGGGGGATCAGCACCCTGGAACTGAGCAACACCCCTGGCTTGGCATCCCCCATCCACGGTGGCTCTGCTGATTTTGGGAATGTGCTCATCCTTCCTTCACGCCAGATAAGGAACTGGCTCAGGAAACTGCATCCATCCTGCATCTCGTGTGAAGGCAGATTGTTCACGGGCGGAGGAAATCTCCTGGAGAGTGAACCTTGTCAGCAAAAATGCAAATATTTAGAGACAAAGTGTTCATTACAGCAGAACTTGATTTCAGGGTCAACCCTTTTTGCAGCAAATTGTTAGCCAGCTAAAATGTTTATTGTCACCACACTCTGGCAGTTTTGACAGTACCTATCAAGTTGAGCTTGACAATATCTGCATACGGCTTCTCCAGCTTTCCCTCACGCAGCCACGAAAGGGATTTAAGATAGAATAAAACAGTCAACAGATAACTGGAGCTATCTCCTCCTTTGTGGAAAAGCCGGGGTTGCCATTGGCCAGGGGAGATATTTAGGCTGTTGGTGAGATGGTGCTGGGGTACATAGAGAAAGATCTTGGTGCATTTATTTATTTCAGATGCAAAACTGCACACATGGAACAATAACCCCCTCCCAGTCTGGCAGTGCATCAACAGAAATCAGACTACAAAGGGACGGTATTTCCTTTGGTCTTTTTCTGTGTGAGCCACATGGCTTCCCAGGCCCCTCAGCAGGGAGCCACCCAGATACTAGTGGAGTTTCTGTGATTCTTCTCCATTCCCATTTGTGTTCTCTTCTGCTCCCCTTAATGCCTGCACAGGACTAAGACCAGTGGCACCTGGGAAGAGGATCACACTGCTGGCAAGCTCAGAGCTCTCAGGGATGAGCTCCCATCTCTGCACTGTGCTCCAAGCCTGGGAGATGGATGGGGCCAACTCTGCCTTGCTGCTGAACTGGGGAGAGGAGAGGCAGCAGCAGGAATTTTGGGGAAAAAAGAACCAGGGTGAGATGCTGATGAAAACACCTAGGAGTGGATGAGGCAACTGCAGCCACAAGGCCTCTAATAAAATTTTGGGGTTTGTTCTGCTCGACAAAAGACAGCAGCTTCGCAGCTCAAGGAGGGACTCTTTTTATCCTGCTTTTTGCTCTTCCGTGCCTTTACCTTTTCCCCCAGCTAATGCTCAGGGAAGGTGAGCCAGTCTGGGGCCACTGTGAAGGGGTTTTATTTCCTTGCTTGCTGGAGCTGAGTGGAGGCTGTTTCATCTCAACAGGCTGCTCCCAACACCCCTTAATTTGAGAACTCCTGCATGCAGGAAGCAATGGAGTTGAGTGACCTTGCTGAATCCCGGCCGCTGCAGCTGCTGGAGAGCAGGGGAGGAAAAGAAAAGAGGGGAGGAGGAAGAGGCACTTTGCTGTCTCCCATTAAAGCCCCAAGAGGCTGAAGATGAGAGAGCGGAAGTTTCAAATTGCCAGAACGTAATTCTGAAAGTCATTTTCCAAGCGCAGAGCTCTCCGCAATGTCACCTCTCATCTTCCAAGGTGGGGATTGAAGGGACAATAAAGCACAGAATATTCTGCAGAGGCAGAGCTGCTAATTCAAAGAGGGAAGAGGTGCCAGTCCCCAAACGGGCTGTGTCACACCCCTTTCTGCTGGAGAGCTGTGCAGTCAGATGTAACCGTACAAGGGGCTCAGCTCCAGCTCCTTTCCCAAACCATATCCAGCCTGATGCAGGACCCAGCTGCCTTATCCAGGCCCTTTTAAGAGTGAGGATCTCAAAAGAAGTCCCCCTATTCAACAGTTAGATTTTTAATTTGACTCAAACTCCTGACTTTCAGTCCAATGGCAGTGATAATGATTATTGCTGTCGTTATTTTCTCAGACCTCCCTGAGACCAGCAGAAGACCACATAGGATGTGTAGAAGAAAAGGTGCACTTTGATATTCACACCCCCCCATCCCCCCCCTCAACCCATCAAAGTTGTCCCTCCCTGCTCTCTCTTCCAGCCCTCTGCCTGCAAAGAAATCTGAATTAAGGAGTTAGATGAATTTGACAAAGACTTTGGCCCAGGATCTTGCCTCAAAGAGTGAATTCTCCTCTTTTTCCACACACTTTGTCAACCTTTGTTCCAACTGCATCTCCCGCTATGTTGATAAAAAAAAATCCAAATATGCAGGCATGTCCTGCTGAGATGAATTGCTTTCAAATCTCCCTCAGTTAACATCAGCTTTGTCCCATCTTCCTTATTATTGGTGCCAACTGTCCCTCCAAGCTCAGGTTTTTTCCCTTTCCCTTTCCCTGGAGCTGAGACTGGGCCAGGGTTGCTCTCTTTTTGTAAATGCACTTATTTGCTCATCCAGGTGAAGGCGCTGAGTTTTTACACTGACAATCAATTTTTGCCAGGAAATCCCTTCTCTCTCTCAATTTTAGAAAACACACTTTTCCTTCTCTTCAGGCCAAGGCTGATCCATGGAAAAAGCTGGCTCTGTTTTAACCTCAGGTGATGAGCTGGGAGCAGGGGGTCCACAACCTGGAGACAGCACTTTGCCCTCTAAGCCAATGGGACATTGAAGTTCAGTGCCATCCCTGGTTAGTTGTTTATTATTATTATTATTATTATTATTATTATTATTTCCTGGCAACTATTTCCCTGCTTTTCCATCTGGGAGGCCAATGAGAGTATTGCTTGCTGGCCTGTATCCAGTTTTCTCCAGCTGGGATCAGTTCAGTCCAATGTTGCCATCTGTCCTTTGAGGCAGGGGGACATCCTCTTCCATTCTGGATCTCTCCCAGAACCAATTCCCCTTTTCCCTTCCCCAGTACACCCTGGACTCGACCAAAGTGTTCAAAAAGCTCTATGTGACCATAATTAGACTTGTGAATTTCTAAATTGGCTTGGGCATGTGAGAGTCCAGTGACTGTTGGCTGTGCAGAGCGCTGCCACACTGTGGGTTCACCTCTGGGCGGTGGCTTCTGTCCCTGTCCACTGGGTCAGCTGGGGGCTCAGGTGTGCACAGGTTGTCCAGAGAAGCTGTGGCTGCCCCATCCCTGGAAGTGTTCAAGGTCAGGTTGGACAGGGCTTGGAGCAGCCTGGGATAGTGGAAGGTTTCCCTGCCTGTGGGAAGGGGTTGGAATGAGATTATCTTCAATGTCCCTTCCAACCCAAACCATTCCATGGCTGGGTTCTCTGGGGATGCTTCTCCTGGGGTTGTGTGTCTGCCCCACCACCCCCCCTGCGCTGGGACGTGCCCATTGTCACTTCTTCTGTCCCCTAATTACCGGCAGGAGGGATGCGCGGAGCCCCCGCCCGCTGGAGGACGGGTCCCCTTCCCCTGCTCCCCCCGCCGCCAGCCCGGAGGGGGGGCCGGGAGGGGGGTGCGCATCCCCGGGCCGGGGGGGAGCGGATTGGCCGCCGAGTGCGCTGCGAGGATTTTGCGGCGCGGCCCCATTGGCCGCCGCCGCCCATAAGTTTTTGCTCCGGACGGGAACTTTTCCCAGGGATGATGGAGTAACCCCGGGCGGCTCCGCGCCCGCTCCCCCCGCCACCCCGGGCCAGGCAGCCACCGCCACCCGGCAAGGATGAAGCTCTGCGGGACTTTCCTCGGTTCGTAGCCGTTCGCCGGGGGGTGCGGTGGGAGTGTAGGGAGGATATTCCTTAGTGGGTCTCCCTCGTTTCTCCTCTAAAACTCTCGAGTTTCTCAATTCTGCCGAAGTCACGCCTTGGCAAAGGGGCTCAGTGGCCGAGCGCGGGGGAATACGGACCCGCAAACTATCCCTCCTTGTTTTATAGCATTTTCCCTCCTTTAGGCGGTAGAAAGAGATTCCCGAGTACACTTCGGGGCGCAGGTCTCCCGTGTTTGCGTTTCCCGAGCGAGGTGCCGGTCTCACCCCGCCCCTCCCCGCTGCGCTCCGGGCTCAGCTGCGAGGGGGCTTCAGGTGCGGGGGGTGCGCGGCCCCCGGTGCTGCTGCTCCGAGGCACCGGCGGGGCTTTGTCTCCGCTGCCGCGGGTTTCACCGAATTACAAAGAGTGAGGAGCGTAGGGGAGGGGGACGAGGAGAAAATCCTGTTTTCTGCAGCTTCTGGTCGAAGTTCTGCGGGGCAAGGGGTTTGGTTTGGCTTTATAGGCTCTTTTTCCGCCCCTCTTGCACATTGCTGGATAATAAAGGGGTGAGGGCGATGTTATTAAATAAAAAGTTAGTTCGTGCCCGTTCAGCTGGGTGAGTATTTCAGCGCCTGCATTTACCGAGGCACAAAGGAGGAAGTTTTGGGATAATGCGAGGTGCCTTTTGCAAAAGATGTTGATTGCTCCAATTATTGTTCTTCAGGGAGAAAAGAGCTCTAGATTTGGCTTAGACAAAGGCATTGCCTCTTCGGGAAGGACCCGCCCAAATCGGAGCGAAGGGGCGCGCTGGAGAGCGAGCAAAGGGTTATTAAAAGTTTTTTTGTGCCTGTGCATGTTGTTCCATCTGCCAGGGGCCTGTAGTGGGCAGGTTTCTTCGCAACCCTTCAGCTGTTCCATATACAATATTAATGCTGGCCATTTCTATTCGGCATACAACAGCACTAATTGTAGTCTGAGGCATTAAGGCAGCCAGCCCATCTGCATAGAAGCTTTCAGAAAGAAACAAGGAAAAAAAAAAAAATCTTTCACCCCCAGCTGGTAACCGGAGAAGTTGGTGCCAATTACAAATGCGTAAAGTTTGAGATCTAATTTTCTTTGAAACAGACCCAAAGAAGCCAATGGAACACAGTGTGGTGGGTTTATGGCTGTGTTTACACAAGCAAATTGAGTTTTATTTTAAATAATTTCGAACTTGAAGAGCTTGATGTGAAAACACGAGGGGGAAAAAATGGCATGGAGAACAGGGGAGGGGCGTGAAGGGAATCTGCTTTTAAAAATCCTCTCTGGGTTCAGCTCTGCAGGCACCTTGCAGGCAGGGACTCTTGGAGCCCCCGTCTTAAACCCCCTGAAGATGAAAATACATGAACATTTATTTCAGACCTCTTTGCTGCACGGCTCCCTTTAGGGAAACGACGGCTCTTTGGGATCTGGAAACGCACGATAATTATCTCCTCCCTGAAAGCAGCTGTGGAGTGACTCTGGAGAGGTTTAGGGAGTGTGTGTGGGAGAAACACTATTTTAAAAAAATGCCTGAAAATTACTTTAAAAGGTCGAAACGGCGCAGGAGGGAGCAGGCGGAGCTGTCCGTGGTGCTGACCCGCCGCTGCCTGGAGCCCACGCGTGGCCTCGCGTTCTCCCGCGGGCTCCTCCAGCGTGGGGTGTGGGGCGTTTGGCCTAAGCCGGAGATTTTCTGGGAGTAGGAAAGGATTTAGGGGCTGCGAGATGCCGCTGCTAAAGTTGGTAGCAGTGAGAAACTCCGGGAGAGGCGCCGCTTCTTTTTGCAGCATTTTGGTAGGAGAGCAGAGGGAAGTCTGGCGAGTTTGGGAACAAAGAAAAGCCAAACACCCTCTCGCAGCCCAGAGCTCAGCCGGATGCTCTCAGAGCTGTCAGCTGCCTTAGGGCTCGTAGGTGCGTCGCGTGTTAATAAATGCAACAGCAGCAGTAATAAAATCCCTCTCTTAACGCTCCGAGAGGCACATGTGTGTGCTCATATCCATGCAGGCTGCGTGTGCTCCAATTTATGGGGGAGCACACGCAAGTAAACACACTTCCCTGCTGCCTCCCAGCCGAATCTATTGTGCTTTTGTTTCTCAAGTTTTAGCATTACGGCTCTAAATGAGACAGCGGTGGAGAGGAGCAGGCAGCATTGTGAGCGGAGGGGAGCCGAGTCCACCCAGCCCTCCCTTTGATTCTATCGCGGGTGCAGAACAATGGAGATGCAGTGTAGCACCAGGCCTGCTGCCTGCAGATAAGAGTTTAATAGAATTTCTGAATGCCAAAGGTTTAGGATGTAAAATATCCCTGTCTTCGTGCTGTGTCCAAAGGAGATAGAAAACAGCTCTTCAGGAGTACTCTCTGCTGAATATCTCCTTTATGTTAATGGTTTAGGAGCACACCAGGCTGGCAAGCCGTGGAAATAGGCATCCTAACAACCTCCAAAGCAGCCTCAACAGTTTAAAATTAGTATTTCTGCCACCCTCTCATCAATAAAATTCCTGAGATGGGAAATCAAATCCTTTCTTCCTGCCATGTGCCCTGCAATGGCCTGTGAGTGACACAGAGCTGCCGGCAGTACCCAGCCAAGCCCAGTTTGTCAGGTTTTGGGCAATCCGAGAGGCTTTTCCCATTCCTGCCTGCACCTGACCCGCCCAGGGTGGGGGTGAGCTGGAGAGGAGCCTGTGGCCCGTGTAGTTCCGGAGCTGGAGCTTCCCACAGGAGAGTGCATCCTCAGCAGGATTCAGCTTTCCCTGCCAGGCTCTGCCTCAGCTCTCTGAGGACTCCTGGGGTTTCTGTCCATTTGTGAGCTCCCGCATCTTTTTGGAAATCTTCATTAAGATGACAGGGAAGTCTTAATTGTCTCGGCGATGCTGGGGATGGCACGAGGGTGCAGGGGAAAGCGCTGGGTGGAAAAGTGTCGCTCCCCCTCTCGTCTCCGCAGCCCGTGGGGCTGCAGCCTGGCTGTGTTTTCCCTCGCTATTTCCGAAAAGTTGCGATCCAAGTGCTAATGCTCCCGTCTGGCAGCGGGCAGGGATGGGATGTGCTAATGCCCTTCCTGCCGCTCCGTGCCGGGGTCTCTCCCCAGGGCCTCCCTCCCTCCAGCTCGACTTTCTCCTCCCGGGGTGGCCGGATCGCCACGAAACAAGCATTTTCAAGGAGAGACGGTGCTATCTCCTGGAAAGTATGACTCTTTCTGGGCAGAAAAGATGCATAATGCAAGAACGTGCACTTCTATCGCTTAAAACAACCCCTAAACGGTTTTAGTCACAGTTTTCTTTCTGGACTTTTCCTTATGTTGTTCTTCCCGTCCCAACATCCATAATGTAAAATATAAACCACCTTCTCCGTGATGAGGAGTTGTCTGCTGGGAATACATTGTGTCTCTTTTTTTTTTTTTTTTCCTTTCTTTTTTTTTTTTTTTTTTTTTTTGTTTGTTTGTTTTGTTTTTGCTTTTAAGGGGAGGAAAAAAAAATTAAAATATTTATACACCTTTTAACCACCGTCTTTTGAATATGTATATCAGCTAATATGCAATACTTCCAGGTTCATAGAGGCGATAAATTTCCCAGTCTGTTCTTTATGGTGATAGGTCATCTTCCTAACCACCAATAAATATTGTAAAGTACTTTCGCTGGAGCTGTGCTAACCCAGGGCATCTGTCACTCGCTGCTTGCTGCTATTAGGAATTATTGGGCCGTACCACGCGCCGGGATGCGCGGGGGGGACACGGAACGGCGCTCGTCGCGCTCGCCGTCCTTTTGTGTTGCTGCTGTCAGAGGAGCCCCGAGCCTCGTGCATATTAATTATGAATCAGCTCGGGTAAAATCATTCACCTTCTGCTGGGTCTTGGGGAGGGGGGAGCGCGAGGAGAGAGGGGCCGGCGGGGCTGGGAGAGCCCCAACTCTCGGTGCACTCAAGGCAGCCGCTCCATCTCTCTCGCTCGCTCTCTTTGATGCTATACTGTAAATTTATTTCACCTCAGAGAGTAAACAGATATATTGCAACCCCAAGGGTTCATGGGTAGTGTATTTACAAAGGGAAGGCGCAGCAAGCCCCCTCTGTGCCATTTCCATTAATGAGAGCGGTCATTAAGTAAATGAGACATTGCCTTTAGCAGGCTTAAGAGTTCACACACTAAGGAGTATCAGATATTTAATTGAAACCAACAACCCGTCTTACACGCGTGTTACTGGTGTAGGGAAGTGGGCTGCCCTCCAAGAACTCTCCCCCCACAACCTCCCCCATGCAAATTTCATGATTGGTTTCCGTGATGTCATTTTGTAAAGGGGCAGACAATAGCTGTGGGGAAAGGTAAGTCAATATTATGTTCTTTCGCTGACAAAGGCAGATAATGCTGGCTTTTTTTTCTTTTTTTTTTCTTTCTTTTTTTTTCCCTCTTCTTTTTTTTTTTTTTTTTTTTTTTTTTTTCCCTCCCTCCCCTCCCCTGCCTTGGATTGAGACAGAGGGGAAAGGCTTTCGGAGCACACAGTTGATGTAAACAGACGCAGGCGTTTCGCCTTTACAGCACGAAGGCTGGGTTGTTGTTTTGAAAATTGCACTGGAGAACCGAGGGGATTTTTATGATGATCATCATGCTCCTAGGTCCATCTTTGCTTGCTCGCTCTCTCGCCGGCTGCGAGACGCTAGTGGACATGTTATGCTTCTGACTGAAAAGAGGTTGAATAAGATGAGAAAGGAGGAGATTTATTAAAAAAAAAAAAAAAAGGCACAACGTCGCATTCAACCGGGAAACTTTCTGAATATTTCTGGAAGAGGATGCTTGCCGGGTTTGTGAACCGCGAGATCGGTGGATGTTTATCCGGAGGGAGGTGTTAGCAGAAGACGCTCCCGGGCGCCGGGAGGAGTTTGCGCCGGCGGCGGCGGCCCCGCGGCCGCGGAGCTCTCGGAGGTGCTGACGGCCGGGCGGGACCGGGGCTCCACGCGTCCCTCACCGCGCTCCCCTCGCCCCCAGGCCCCTTCCTGCCAAAACTCCAGCCCAAGTCCGCAGCTCCGCACTCCTGGGGCGCTGGGGAGCTCCGCGGCCCCCTCGCCCGGGGACGCGGGTGCGGAGGGCTGGCGGCTGCTCCCTCCTGCCACCGCCAGAGTTTTCTTTTTCTCCTCTTTTTCCCCTTTCCCCCCGTCTTCTTTCCGATTATTGCCTACATTAGAGATCTCTATTTATAGCAGCGAGGCACAAGGGAAGTGTGCCATGTTTGTGGATTTCTCTCTATACTTTGACCACGACAGAAATCTGCGTGTTCTTATTTTTAGCTTGCTCGGAAGAGGCTTTGCTTGGCTAATCTCTTTATCAATTTTAGCAAAGTTTGTTGTTGTGGCTGTTCCGTGGTTTATTTGGAGAGGGAGCGAGGGGCAGGGGACTGGTGCCTGAGGATGTGCTTGCGCTGCCATCGACCCCGGCCAGTTGGGCTGAGTTTGGGGTGCACTTTGCCGGCGGGTAGGACGGACCTTCCTCGGGGAGGCGGCCCCAAAAGGGGGGTCGGCACCCTCGGAGGCTCTCCCACACAAAGGGGCAGGTCGTGGGGATCAGCTGTCGGAGCAGGAGCCTTGGGGCATGCCCGGAGCTGGGCAGGGGAAGGGGGCAGGTTGCCCAGTGCCCCCCTCGATCAGGCCGGGCAGCGGTGCGGGGGCAGCCGCTCTCCTCCCGCTATTGTTGAACCCCCTCGCTTCGAGCATCCGCTGAAAACAAGTGCGAAAAGCCCCGGCTAAACCCTCGCCATCGCCCTGCCACTACTTTTAGTATTCTTTTTTTTTTTTTCCTTTCTTTCCCTTTCCCTCTCTCTCGTTGGCTCATCTGCTGTTATTATCAGCCTTTTCCATATGGCCACTTTAATTAATGGCAGACAAAAGGGAGTTCGAGGCGGGGGGAGGAGGAATCTAGGAATTAGAGTTTATAGTTGGTTTGTCTCTCTCTGATGCTGTCATAGAAACCAGAAGCAAAGATGCCGCCTTTCCACTTCTTTGTATGATCCTGTTTATTGTTCCCGAGCGGCGCAGATTGGAGCAGGCGCGTGTTGCAAAGCACAAACCAGCGCCGGCTGCTACCGCCGGGAAAGCCGGGCACAACTTGTCCCCTTCGGCTCTTTCAAACCTGCCTGCCCTTCCCCCTTCTTTCCCCTCCTTCACCTGCCTCGGGAAAAACAAGGGAAACTTGGTTTTCCTTTTTTTCCCCTCTCTCTTTCTTTTTTTCCTTGTTTTCCTTTTTTTTTTTCTTTTTCTTTTTTTTTTTTTTTGTTTTTCTTTTTTTCCCTCCAAGTGATGTTGTGGGTCTCTGGGATCCTCGCCGCACAAAGAGTAGGAAAACTCTGGAAAGTTAGTGTTTTCCCTTCCCAGAAAGCAGACGGGAGCTGTCCCCTGTGTGCCGCTGGAGGTGGGGTCCGGAGCGGCGGGTCCGGCTCTGTCCCGGGTGCTGTTACCGAGCAGTCCCGGCTCTCCCGGGCTGGGTGGCCGCGGTCGGGGTTGGCGATTTCCCGGGGGTCCCGTCGAGGAGGGGTCCGGGCTGGCAGCGCCGCTTGTTCCCTGCTCGGTCCCGAGTGAGGAGCGGGCATCCCTTTCCCCCGCAGGGTCGCCGCTGTCCCGTGGCAGCTCTCGGGGAGTCGGGGGGCAGCGGGGGCACCTCGAGCTGTCGGAGAGACAGAAATTCGGCCCCCTCTCCTCCCCCTGGGAGTCCTGGGGCTTGGCCCGGCTGGAGGGCTGTCCCGCTGCGGGATGGTGCTTAAAGTCACTGCCGAGGGTGGCCTTGGTGACTTTGGGACCCGGGTGCTTTTGGCAAATCCTGGGCTGGAAGTGGGCGAGAACCCCCTTCCCTGAAGATCCCAAACCTCCCTTGTTCTCCCCCCACCTCCACCGCCTCTACTCCCTGTCTGTCTGATCTACTCGGTCCCTTTGCCCCCAGAAACATCCTCGTCCCCGAGGCAGGGGGGACACGAAGCAGGGGGACAGCAGCCCGGGGGTCGGGACGGCTGCCACCCCTGCATTTCCCGATTCTTGTTTTGGAGAGCCGGGCTACCCCCGTGAGTGGGAGAGAAGCGGGGCACAGGGACCTTCTGGCCTGTGACTGCCCCGCGGGGCCGGACTGTCCCCGGCAGCCCGGAGTGACAGTCTGGGGACTGGGGGTGTGCAGGGGCAGGCGAAGCACCCCCGGTTCTGCGTCTCCCCCGCCCCGTCCCGCAGAGCCCCGGGAGCCGGAGCAGTTCCCGGCAGTCAGATGATGATGATGATGGTGATGATGAGGGCAGGGCTGACTTCGCAAGACGTAGCTCGGCGTCAGAGAAGCTGCCATTTTAGCAGACGGTACTTAACCCCCCCCTCCACCCCCCGGAAGGCTCGGCTTTGGGGTGCTGCCTCCAAACTTGGGTTCTGGATGGGACACGCTGCTCTTCTTGGGCTTTGGGGGGAGCAGTGCACCCTAAGTCAGCAATACTCCCAGAAGAGGCTGAATGACACAGCTTTAGAGCTCAGGAAATAGAAACTCTTTTCCCTTCCTGAAATCCCACCGCAGTTTTGCATCAGGGCTTGAGGAGGACAGGTGAGGTTACACTCCTGAACCCCCAAAATCAGTCTGTGTAATGCAGAATGGTCTCTCTCTCCCTGCCCGGTGAGGGGCAGAGCCCTCCTTTTGCAGCCTCGGGGGGGGTTGATTTTGCCCGGGACGCTGCCGTCCCCAGCTCAAAGGCTGGGGGCACCGGGACCCTCTGCCCCCCGAGAGCAGAACGTGGTAGGGGAAGCGGAGGATTTACAGTAAAGGCTGGAGCCAGGGCTGGGCTGGGCTTCCCAGAAGACGCGAAATGAGGCGTGTGAAGGGGAGGGAAAGGCGGGGAAGCATCGCCTTACCACGGGCAAGTCAGATGTGGAACTTTAGTGGCAAAATGGGGTACAGGACCCACACTTTCCTTTGCTTTGTGAGTTTGTAAATGGAAGGGCTTATTTTTCCAGCTGTAAACTCTGTGGCTGAGTTGTTAGAACCCTTTCCTTAATGACAAAGTGCATCTCCTCTCGTCACTTTATAGCTGTTCCCCTTTCTCATTCAGGGGAGCTGAGCATGGAGGATCCACGCTTCAGACTTCCAGAGCTGTGTTACTGTACCACTGTGTGTTACTCTTTTTTCCCCAGCAAATCCCCTTTTGGGTTATTTATTGTGCAGATGCTGTTTGCTCCCTGGCAGTGTGGACAAGGAGGGAGCCCGAGGTGTCCCACACTCCGGGTTTATTTGGCTTTACTGTCCTACAGCAGCTATGAAAGGTTTATCAGCCTGGGGTTTACTGCCACATAGCCTCTCAGTTCCCAGGTATTTCTGGAGTTTTGGCAGGGTGGAAGTTGCTGTCAAAAAACTTTTTCCACCTTTTTCTTTGCCTTTTCCTTATTTGTTCTGTGTTTTACTGGTTTCTATAAATAATAATTCCAGCCATGTTCCCATGCTGGTCTCCCTGGGTGTGTGGTGCAGAGTCCACTGGTGTCTCTGACACCCTTGAGTGGGATAGTATGAAACTTCCCGTCTTAAAATATTTTTTATCACTTCTGAGGATGTTTACCTTTGCAAAGTAAAGCAGGCCTTAGCCCAGGCCTTAGAGAGGAGAATCATGGTGTGAATAGAGAAGTGAAGAGATAAGTTTCTGGAGTGGAGAAAGGCCACAAATACTTTGTTCCTAGCATGAAATGAAATTATGTGAGAGTTTCTTCTCTGGAATCTGGGAGCCAGGTCTTGAGTAATGCCAGAGAGCAGAGTTGGGACATCCCTTCTGCTCCCTTCAGAGCTGGGAAGGGAATCTGTCCCCTCCCACACCCACACATATTTTCACCAAGGAGAAAAGGGCTTTGTGGGTTTATATTTGGAGTTTCCCCTCTTGGCAGGTTAATCTGTCAGAGGGGATTTCTGGAAGTGCAGCGTTTGCCCTTGCAGAGCTCAGGAGCTGCTTCTCTGGGAGCAGCTGTGAGGTGCTTTGCCCTGTGGGATGGGGCTGGCACACAGAAGGTGAAGAGCAGTTTCCAAGCATCTCCTCCCCATGCAGGTGCCCTGGGAGCAGCAGCACAGGAGAGCATCCCTTGGCTTCCCTGAGCTGCTTTCCCACAGTGTCTTGCCTGGAAGGGAGGTTGTTTCTGCCTTGGGAATAGCTGAATTTGGGCACTGAGGTGAGGACATCTCAGTGGTATAAACATGTATTGAACAATTATGTTTAAAGTCTGTAAACATTCAAAATCACCAGAGTGGAGCAGATCTTCAAAAACTTTAAACACTGGATTTTCTAAGGACTGTTTCATAGATGGTACAAATTGGAGTTTTAAGGAAAAATGTCAAATATGCATCCCAAAATGAATAATTTTCTACTGTTGAGGTTATTCATCCCTGCAATGCTCCTGTGATGTTTTGCTGTGGGTTTGCAGGACTGGGTGGGGAGGCAGAGAAGATTTCTGGGCTGGAGAGGTCCAGACAAACACACTGACCACTTTCTATGAAATGCTGGTCTCTTGAAGCAGGAGTTTGCCTTTTGAGAGGCTGTATTTTGAACAGCTCTGGCTGCTTTTTAATACCATGCACCTCTCCATGCTACAGCAGCCTTTGGGGAGGCAATGCCTGTAGGAAACTGGCCCAGCAGTGCCCTGGATGGGCCCAGCACTGGGAGCTGTGGCTGGTTTTGGGCAGACCCAAGAGGGAAAAGGCCCATGTGGCCGTGGCTTGTTTAGGGACAGGATGTGGGCTGGGGCTCCATCCCACTGCCCCGCTCCTCTGCTGCTGCCATCAGAGCACCCTGGGTACCCCTTGCCACACACACATTCATGTGTGACTCCGATGCCAGGTGTGCTTTGCAGCAGCAAGGAAATGAATTACCTGGGAAAGGCTGCCCAGGGAAGGTTGGTCTGGTGTGAAAAGATGTCAGGGATGGGAAACAGGGAATTCCCAGGAATAGTTTGGTTGAGGAAAAAGTGGCTGGGATCACCTTGTTCTGCCAGTTGGGCTGTTCCCAGCAAATGTCAGTCTTAGAGCACAATACTGAAGTGCTGGGGTCTGCAATCCTCTGATTTTCTGTTTGGTTTGGTTTAGGGAAAAAAAATCACCTAAATTAAAATACTTTTGATCTTTGTCTTTCATTGAACTTTTTGCTTCAGAGAGAATAGATTAATAAACACTTTCAAATGGAAAAACATAGTTTGGAAAGGTTCCCCTTTCATCTTTAACACAGAGCTTTAATGCTAACTGGAGTTTGAGTAGGCTGTTCCCCCATTCCTTTCCCCTCGCTTTTTTTTTTTAATCTCAACTACAATAACTTTGCTTTTATTGCGATCATGCTGGCCTTTACTGGTCACTTTTTATTCTTTCCTTTTTTATTTTGAAGTCAGCATGTTAAAAGAAAAAAAAATCGTAATGTTATTTTAATCAGACCAAATGAAAGAGCAAATCAGAGCGAGAATTTTAATCTGCCCCAAGCAAAACTGCCTTGTACATCTGTCATGTTGGGATTAGTGGAACTCTTTAAAGAAGCTGCAGACTTTTTAAACAAAGTATTAAACATTTGTGACCTGATTTCCATTCTTACGATATTCTCATTAATAAGAGTGCAGGCTGAAAAGACATCTGTTAGGTCCTATTTGTTTTAAGAATATTAAAGGCTAATAAGAATATTGGAGGGTGGGGGGTGTGTGGGGGGGGAGTCTAAGTGTAATATTTAGAGCCAGATCTCAGAGCTGCAGTTTTCCAAAGTGATTTTGGGTCTAACTTGGTGCAGGATAGAGGGAAACACAAATCTTGGACCTCGCATTGGATGCTCCATGTTGTTGTATGTGATTGATTTAGGCTGATGGTGCTTGTGTGAGGCTTCCCTTTGGGCTGGGAGCTTTGCCTGGGGCTCCATCTCTGTTTAGGGAGTGGAGAAGGGGAAACTCTGCCTTTCCATGGTAAAATTTAGGCTGAAATGGCGCAGAAGCAGAGATACAGTCTTAAATTGTACACAAACAAAAATAGCACGCGTGTGTCACCTGCACTCATCCGGTGCTGCTTTGGACTAGCCAGGAAAGAGAGTAGAGAGGGAGTGAAAATGTCCTTCATGGGCTTGCTGCTTGCTTCTTGCTGAATGGGAAGGCAGTTAAAGTAAATGGCCTATCTTAGACCCCTAAGGAAAAAATAAAGCCAGGCATGTGTTGGGTGAAGTTCTCTCTGAAAGAAGCCTTCAGTACTAACGTGCATGTATGGTTTAAGAGAAGGTTGCTGTCGACTGCAATCTTTGCATCTTGTTTATGCTTGCTGGGTAAAATATTAACTAAAGCATCTGAACATAAAGTTCTGGTGTGAAAGAATATCAGCAGGGGAGAGCCATATGGTGCCAGGCTGCTAACAAAATACCAAACGCTGGAGATTCCTTTTTGCAGAAGCCTGAAAACTCTCGTTCCCATCCATAATACATGAGTTCACGCCTTTGATTACTCCAAACATTAGTCCAAGTAGTGCAGGAGTCTCTTTGGAGCTTACACAACTTAGGGCACGCTGTGCTCTTCCCCCCTCTTCCTTTACATAAAAGAAATCGATGTCGAGCTGTTAAGATACAAATATCCAATATGCTGTAAGACAATATGTTTCTGAAAGTGCTGCGTAAGCTGCCTTCCCTCTAATTAAATATAAACTGCAGCAGAGACTCGGCTTTCTTCGTTCCTCTGCTTGAAATTGTTTGGCAAGCGTGTGGCTCTCCCTAGGACAGCATCTGCAAGCGAGGCTGGTGCCAGTTTTGGGGAAGCCTCCTGCTCCTTGTGGGTGCAATCAGAACCTCTCTGATCAATGCTGGGGGCTGTAATCTTCTCTCTGAGCAGCAGCTGCCAGGCAGGTTTATTTGAGCCCTCTCTGCAAGTCCAGGGTCGGGTGTATTCAGCAGCAAAGAGTTCAAACCCAGCATTAGGAGGATTCCCTTGGTGAATATTATTATAAGGTACAAGAGATGGCTCAGGGGAGCTTTCATGCAGGCAGTATTTAAAAAACTAGTTATTGCTGGCAAAATCTATAGGTGACAGTCTGAGGACTTTTGAAAATCTCTCTCTTCTTTTAAACAATCCCTTGAAAGCAACAATTTGATATTGAACAACTTGTTCTTGTCACTGGGCTCCCTGTTTGTGGCTGGTTAAGGTTTGTGGTGAGCACCTCATTACCTGAACACCTACAGCGTGCAGAGAAACCTCCCCAGCAGCTGCCTGTGGTTAACCCACATTTCAGAGCTGGAGCCTTTCCCTGCTCCTAGTGTTTTTCCAGCCTGGGAGATGCAGGTCTGGGAGGTGGAAGGCAGTGGCTCTCTGGCAGCCATGGGTCTGGGGCCAAAGCTTGCATTTGAGTCACCTGTTTCAGCTCTTGGACATCCAAACCCTCTGGAAGCACATCAGGTTTAGCACCTAAATGCAGAATTAGGCTTTCCTTTTTGCACTGGCTCTTCTCATTGTGGCTGTGTGGGCAATGAAGGGTGATGGAATGGAATTAAGTCAGTGCCAAAATGCTGCTGGCTGAATGTTTGGTAAAAGTTTTACAGCAGGGAAGGGTTAAATCTGCAATACTGTGTCCCAAAGAAAGGCTGCTCTGGTGAGCAGCTGGGATAAGTGAAGGTGTCAGGTGGGCTTTGAGAGAAGTTGTCTGGTTTCAGCCTAAAACTGAATTTTAGTGGGGCTTGAAGGCTAAATTGAGCCTTCCTGAGGGACGTGTGTCTAGTCCTTGCTCCCAGATGCCTGTGTGGGAATGAGAGGAAAATAAATTCACTTCCATGGCAAAGGAAAAAAAATATTCTTTATTTGTAGGAAATAAAAATCTTTGGGTGGGTGAGATGCTGGGTGAAGTTAGCCCAACTTGAGTGGCTCTGCAGAGACGAAAGGGTTCATCCCTCTAAAAGCTGATGTGGCCATGAGCACGTCTGGAGTCTCAGCTTCTCCTGCTTTTGCATACATTTCTCTTCCATAATTCTGGAGCTTTGCATCTAGCAAGCTTCTGGCAAGTGGAGTTAAAGGTTTGTTTGTTGCTCTCAATATTTTGATGTAATTAGTCAGTGAGCAACTCACTGCTTTTGCCCAGAGAAACGCGCTCTCCAAGAACACAAGTGACAGGAGAGGATTAATAGCCTTCTGGAGAGAGCTGCTCCATTTTTTATTTAATAAAAAAGAAAAAAAAAATGTGCCTGGGAGCAATGTTGTTGCTTTAAAAAAAATGACATTTGAAATGGTTAACTCTGCCTGTGGTGTCTCAGCAGAGCACAGAGTTGTCAGCTCCTGTCCCACATTCCCTAGAAACTTTCAACTCCCTCTCATCATGGAGCAGCTTTCCTGGCTCCCAGGGAGGCAGGTGGCCACTCCTGCTGCACTCACCCACCCAGCAGGGACACCCTGCCAGAAAGGGGGGGATTGGGAGAAAATGATTTGGAGAGGAGAGAAACTTCCAACTTGTGGGATATGAGCTGAAGCTTGGCTGTGGAGCCTGGGGGTGACTGCCCTGCTGGGGACTGTGGGCTTCCCCTGCTCTTGGCTCAGTTTTGGGACAAAAAACTGCATTTGGTACAAATGCAGCACAGAGGGCTCAGCCCGTGAAAGAGGCTGGAAGTGAAGGTGAAAGCTGCTCCAAGAGCAGTGCCCGTGGGCATCCAGCTGCTGCCTCACCCTCCTCCTTGTCCCTGCATTGCATTCCCAAGCAAGTGAAGGCTGCAGGAAGGACAGAAAGGTATCACTCGCCTCTATTTAATTTCAATTACACAGAGCCCACAGGAGCGCTCAGAGCGGTGCCAGCAGGGCTATAAACTCAACATATTTGATGATTCTTCTTTTTTTCAGGCAAACGGTGCACAGCAGCCGCCCCATTCAGCAGCAATAATCCTGGGGGGCTGTGACACTCGTGCTGCAGTGGTGACTGCTGTTTAATGAGCTGACCCTTCAGAAGGCATTAATTGCCTCATTTCATGGTGGGCAGCGTGGCACCCTGTGCCTGCCCCTGGTCTGGGGGCTGTGGTGAGGGAATGGTTGGGTTTCAGTGTGCCAAGCCCGGGAGGGGGATGCTGGTGGGGGCTGAGAGCCAGCGGGCACTGAGCAGAGCTGCCTCGTACCCCTGGGGAGTTGTTGCTGCACGATGATCTCACCTCCTTTTATGCCTTATTGCTTCTGTCTCCCTGACTCCATATGACACACGCTTACGTGTCAAGTTTTCACTTCTTATATGGCAGCAGAGAGAAAAGGCTTAATATCGTAAAGACAAGCTGGCAGCTGGGAAGTAGCCCATTTAGTCATCTAACTTTGCATCAGAGGCACTGCCAGCCCCTTCCCTGGCTCTTCCAGGCAGCTTCTCCCTCCTCTGCCTGACCTGGTGTCACATGTGGTAGAAATCCCTGTCAGGAGAACACCTCCCTGAGCAAACACTGTTGTTGGACCCCAGTCTTGTGCTGGGGCAAGGCAGTGTGCATTCCACAAACACATCTGTGTGCCCAGCTTGGGCCAAATTTGGGCAGAAATAATGTGGGGTTTTGTTTAAGCTTCTGGGGTTGTTTTGCAGCTGTTTGTTACCCAGAACCTACAGGGCTGAGGGTGAAGTGTCACAGATTCAAAATAACTTGGGTTGTGACAATCAGGAGTATCTCAGGAGGTTTGGAGCCCAGAAGGAACCCAAGAATCATCGACAGCTGAATCTATGGATGGCTAAAATGGTACAGGAAAGACCAGTTCATATTTTCCCTGTTTCTTCTACTCTTTCCCTGCACACTGGGGAAATCTGTATTTGCTGCTCAGAAGCAGGTGCTGAGCCCTGGGCTGCCTCATCCCAGGAAGGTTGTCTGTAGCTGGCTTTTTACATTTGGCTTCCCCTCAGTGCTCAGCCTTGTCCCCCTCTGTGCAAGCACCGTGCTCGGGCTCTCTCTTCTCTCATCCCTTGGTTTCCAAAGTGATGATGGAATGGTTTGGCTGCAGTGTGTCAGATACTCGAGCTGGATCAACGCCTCCAGCTCAGTCTGTTTGATGTCCATCATGCTGGGAGTACTTCCCTGTGCAGGCTTACAGCAGCTGTGGGGAAGAGGACTTTGGTTTCAGCAGTTGCTGATGCCTTCTTTCACCCCCCAGCTTGTTGGGGTTGGGCTTGTGTTACCAGTTTGGGGACAGCTCTGTCCCCATGCCCACAGGTGAGGAGATGCACAGGGGGCTGGTGCTGTGACTGCTGTCGTGGTGGAGGTGGAAGCTGCATTCCACCAGAGCTGTCCCAACAGCTGGGAGAAAGAGAGGTGAACTAGGGGAGTCTCGGAGCTGAAATCCCCAGCTCTTATTCGTTCCTCTGAATTATTGTGGCTCCTTCCTCACTGGCCCCTTCTTCAACCACCCTTCTCCCTGTTCATCTTCAGGCCCACAGTCCTAATGCTGCCCTGGAGCCCCTTTGTACAGCACAAAGAGCACACACAGCCCTGAAGGTCATCCCAGACATCCTCAGGTGGGGAAGGACATCCTTGCCCAACACCGGCACTGCCAGTGGACACGCTCCTTGTTCCTGTTCTCACCCCGGCTTACACAGCTTGTTTTCCCACTCCTGAGGGCTCCCGATCAGCAGCACCACGGGAAGGGTTTTACAAGACTCGTTACCTCACCCTGAGCCATCAGGTGGTTTCCTTCAGCAGCATCTGTCTTGAGGCTGCTTCCTTCCCACTGGTCTGAGACATGCTTGTCCAAAAGCATCTCCAAGAATTTATCCACACTGAATTCTCCTGCTGGTGTTTCGACACTTTGGCTCCACAGAGGCTTTCAATTTGGTATGAAAAGTAATTATTGCCAGGGTGCAGTTTAGCTGTTGTGTTTTACAGTGCTGGTAAGGTTAAAAGAAATAATAATAATAATACAAGAAAGACTCAGCCAGAGTAACTGCCTGCAACATGCTATTTGCATTTTTAAGGAAATACTTCTTTGAGACAGCTTGGGTGAAAGGTCGGCATTTGCATATAAATGGAAAAGAAAGTGTGTGATGCTGGAAGTTACATCTATATTATTTTCTCAGCAGTGAGCTGCTGTTCTGGAGATTAAGGGACGCCGTTTGCATTTGGCTTTTGTTGAATAGAGAAGGTACCAGGAAAGGCAAATTAGAACAAAATAATGAGGGAAATGTGCAAGAAGAAAGAAGCAACATCCTGTTTCTGAGCGATGCTCTCGTGCATGCCTGACACCTCACACGCCTGCTTGCACACGCGCTGGGCACACGTGGATGAGTGTGGCTGAGAAGGGCTCCCTTTGAGTGTACAAAAGGATGGATGCTGGGGAGGGATCCCTGCTGTGAATAAGCCTGGAAGAAAGGAGGATGATGGTGCTTATCATTTAGAAGTGATATGCTGAGGCTTGCTTGTTTTTTTTTTTTGTTTGTTTTTCTTTTTTTTTGTTTTTTTTTTTTTTTAATATTGTTATTTTCTATTTTCATCAGGCTCAGGAATTATCAGCCATCTCAATGAGGTTCCTTCAATTCACACTTTGTGGCTGGCAGGGCAAAGGCAGGAGGCAGAGAAATCCACAATTCAGATCTTGCTCTTGCCTTGAAGGGGGCCACACTGGCTGAGGGATTTCCCAGGCCCGGCTGCTGCCCTGGCCCTTGGAAACACCAGAAGGATTTCCTGGTGGAGAACCCCAGTGCTTTGTTTCCCCTCTTGCTGGTGGCCTCGCTCGCCACACTCTGAGCAGCTTTGTGCTCTGACAGCTCCCCCATGGAGCTGGGGGAAAATCAGATGTTGAACAATGTTCACTCTTTAATCTTTTTGATCAATACTTAAGAACACCGTGCAGACAGCAGCGGTGCTGTGGGCACACGGCTTTTGTTCCTCTCTGAAGAGTACACAAGTGGTTCAAGGATGGAAAGTGAAAAAACACCTCCTTTTATACCTTCTGCTGTGTCCTGCTGCTGTGTACTGTGCTGCTGCCACTTGGTAGGACAGGAAAAAAGGCTCTAATAAAAAACTCTCATTAACTGGCCATGAACACTGGAGCATGAATATTGCTGCTAATGAGGAGACACCACAGCCTCATTTGCTTCCCTTACATTGTAGGTGCACAGGGCTTCAGCTCCTGCAGCCCTGGGTGATACAGAGAAATAGGAGGGAATGTTGGTCCTTCCCTGGAGCACTGTTTGGTGTGCAGAGGTGCTGGGCAGGGGTGCAAAGAGGACCCCAGATGAAGGGTGGCACAGCCATCACCAGGGTCTGGGGATGCCAGGTCCCATGGCAGGGTGATGTCTGTACCCTGCTCCTGGTGGATTTGGAGCTTGTTAATGAACCCCACCACTGAGCTTCTCCAAGGAGCAGCTTTCCATGCTTCTTCCCATTGCAACATGTTTTTTTGTGTTTGGGAAATTTGAATCTTTTTGTGATTCAACTAGTTGCTCACTGTCCTGTCCTCGAGCCAGGGGGAAGGGGTGATTCCCTGTTCCCATCAAGGACCTGACAAAGAGTTCAAGAGCATGCAAAGGTGCCGGGTATGACAGGACAAAGCATGAGCTGGCAGGGCTGAGGTGAGCACAGGGGCTGACAGCTGCCTGGGCAGGGGTGGCAGCTGCCAGCATCAGAAGCAGGATGAGCCAGGAGGTGAGGTGGCACGGGCTGGGAAGGAGGATGTGAGTCACTTGAGCTTCAGGCAGTGCTGGAGGAGGGAGCCAGGCAGGGGATGCTCCCTGGGCTGCAGGAATGTCTGGAAGGAGAGTGGCAGGTTCACGTGGCTGGAAATGGGGAAGCAGCAGCACGGTGCTGGTGGTGACCTGCCCTCTTTCCCTTGGCACAATCTGGTGCTCCCCTCCTGTGTCCTGTGCCCCAGGACCTGCAGAGCTGAGCAGGCTGTACTTGGCTGTCAGCACCAAACACCTCGGAGCTGTGCTGGTGCTGAGCCAGTGCTGTGTGTCAGCAAGGCACGCTGTGCTGCAGGGGGCTGCTTGGCAGGGAAAGCACTAGAAAGGCTTGTTCCTGCTGAAATCAAACCTTCCTTTCCTTCGGGTAAGGGGAAAATAAAAGGTCAGAATGCACATCAGAGATTTCATGACGTCACAGCATGTGGTTTGGTGGCAGGGTGGGTTAAGCCAGCTCTGTGTGTTTGTTGGGGCAGTGGAATCACAAATGCAGTTCACTGGTGCAATGAGTGCTTGGGTCTCTGCACAGCCACGTAGTGCTGCAAGGCACCCTGTGGCTCTGTGCTGCCGTGAGAGGAGCCCTGGCTGGGAACGCTGTGGGGATGAGGAGCAGAGAGCTCATGAGCAAAGTCTGTGGGCTGAGCACACACAGTGACAGGGTCAGGTCCACACAGCTCAGCCCCAGCTTTTAGGAGGAAACTGCTCATGACCCCTTGATTTTTCTTTTTATGGAGATTACAAACACTGGGACATCTTCCAGGGGAGAACGTCAAAGCTCAGCATCCCCATCCATGGAAGTGTTCAAGGCCAGGCTGGATGGGGTTTGGAGCAACCTGGGATAGTGGAAGGTGTCCCTGCCCTTAGCAGGGGGGTTGGAATGAGATGAGCTTTGTCCTTTCCAACCCAAAACATTTGATTTGGTGATTGCCCAGCTCCTCTCTAAATGTGATAAGGAAAACTATCTTCAGTTTAGCAAATGAACAAAGTAAAACCACGATCTAGCCAGCCATGCTAGATCTCCCATCCATACATCCCATCTTAACTAATTATTAAATCATATTTGCTGATAAGTATGAGATGTAATATCTATTACACAGCTGTTAAACCTCAATTAATATGTTTTAATGATCAGTCGTTTACTGTGCAGTATACAATTAACATCCGGTATTAGATCTTAAATTAAATGCGTGTTTGGGAAGCTAAATTTGCAGCACTGAACACAACCCTGCTGCAGTAAACAGACATAATTGCCTGGAATAGGCAGCATTCCTGTGCCCTGAGAGGGGGCTAAACCAACCCTCCTGGTATTGGAGATGAATGGAGGAGAATTGCTGAAGAAGCTGGGTTCTACTTATTCAGTGTATTTTGATTCCTACAGAGGTTTTAATTCTTTTCCTTTGGAAAAAGCACCCTGATGCAGAGTTGCTGTGTTCCTGCAAGTGGGGAGGTTGAGGTGCGTGGGGTGCCGGCTCGGAGGGGTTTTTACTTGGCAAATGTTGGGCAGGAGCGTGGGGCAATCGATTGTGCTGAGTCCTGGGGCTGTGTGAGGGTGTTCAGTGCTGCAGTTTGGAGCTGAGACTGAGGCCTTACATCAAAGATAAGGCTCATGTTACCTGCCAGCAGGAAAGCTCTCATTGCACCAAGGGCTTGGGGCCATGCAGGGAAGTAAATTCACTTATTGGTGTTCTCCAGGCAGTGGCCACAGAGCTGCATGTGTGGGCAGCAAACCACAAAATCACACAGAATGGGCTGGGCTGGGACTTTAAAGATCATCTTGTTCCAGTTCTCTCCAGTCAGGGACACCTTCCAGGATTGCAGAATGCTCCAAGCCCTGTCCAACCTACTCCAGGGGTGGAGCAGCCACAGCTTCTCTGGGCAGCCTGTGCCAGGGCCTCCCCACCCTCTGAATAAAGAACTTCTTCCTAACAGTGAACCTAAGTCTCAGGTTTAGTTTTAAGCTGTTGCTCCTTATCCCATCACTATTTATCCATGTAAAAAGTTACTCTCCCTGTTTTCTATAAAATGCAGGGGTGTCAGGCAGCCAGCAGTGCAGAGGGGTGCAGCAGCCCAAGGAGTGCCTTCTCCAGATTAGTGAAGGTGTAAAATTTAGTTTTGAGATTTTTTTTTTTTTAATTTCACATAAAAGTTGGGGCCACAAAATGCTCCCTCCCATCCCTTACACTGCTGCAGTGTCTGCTCTGAAAAGCAGGCCCACATTGTCTGGTGTGATGCTGAAGGACCCAGCCTGCTCTCAGCATGCTGCTGCCTCCTTAACTCAGGATTCACCTTCCCCGTGAAAAATGGGCCTGAACAAAAATGAAGAAAAATTTTCCTTCCTTCCTTTTTCCTTTTCTTACCCTTGGAGGAACGAATGAAGATTGATATGTTTTCCCTCTAGTCTTTCAGTTTGAATATGCAGTGATGCATCTTACAAGGAAAGGAAGCCTTCACCCCCCATGTTTTCTCTACAGAACCTTCCCCTCACCCCATCACTTTGTTATAGCAGGTGTAACCTCTGCAGAGATTTGGGGATGGGGTGGGGCAGCAACTGGGGCACTGTGAGGACATGTGTGAGAGCTGACTGCCACCAGGCCCCCCTCCTCATTTTCTATTCACCCTCACCCCAAAGCTTCCTATGAGGTTTGTTGTGTTTATTTTTGGGGGACTTTTCTGTGATTCTTTAGAGGGTTATATTTTTTTTTTTCTGGCAAACTAATGCTTTCTTCTCTCTTTGGAAATGTGAAGTAAAACACACATGAGTCTGATTAACACTCCCAATTGCTGTGGTCTCCCTCCCAGGTTTCCACATCATCTTGTTTGGGGTTGGATGAAGGTGACTCAAACCCTTCAAGGAACTTTTTCTTTTGTACCAGGATTCCACACAACTTGCAGTGCTTTGGTTCACAGCTGTAGATATCCCAGAAGGGGACAGATAGATTTGAGGTTTGGGAAGAACCTCATTTGGCAGAGGATGGTGGTGGCTTGTCACAAATGTTGATGGGCAAAAGCAGCCTAAGACTGCGTGTGCTCCAGTCCTGCCTGGGTGAATGGGGAGGGACGTGGTGGGGGAAAGCTGGTGGTTTCCTTTGGGATTGATCCATCAGACCAGCTGAGCATCTCAGTAATTTTCCAAGGGGGTGTGGATGCAAGTGCTGCAGGCTCTGAGCTATCACTGTCCAACCTCAGTGCCAGGGGGGACCCCAGAATATGCTGCTCCCTCGGGGATCTGCTTCCCATGGGCTAAAAAACATATTTAAGGCAATATCCCACAGCTGCTCGTGGGTGGCCCAGGCAGGGGTTAACAGACATGTCCTTCACACAGCCAGTGAGCTTCGTTTCTGCTGAAGCCAGGATCCACAGGGAGGTGGAAAGGGCAGAGCCAGCAGTGCAAGCTGATCCTCCCTGGAGACCAGATGCATTTAAGCAGCATGGAATAGAGGAAATCTGATTCCAGTGTTGACAGAGATGCCTTGGCCATTCCAGCTGGGCTGGGCAGAGAGGCTGGAGCAGGCTGGAAGGCTCTGAGCTGCTGTGGCCAACACACCTTCAGCCAGGCCAAGGCTCCTTGCCCCAGTACTCAGTCCTTCCCCACCTCTTGCTTAAAGGGATGAAGGCATGGGACATCAGGATGTGGCCTTTGGCAAGGATAAGATGGCACTTTGAGCCAGATTTAGCCACAGCAGCTTCCAGGATTCACCTTTTACTTGGGCTCACATGAGAAAACAGGCCCAGAGAGGATGAATTTGCACGTGTTACTAATTCTTCCTCCTTGTGGTTGAATCTCATGACATCTCATCCTTTCAAAATTCTTCTAAGCTACCTTTCAGGTTATCCAGGATCCATTGTTCATACAGTTTAACCCTCTCTTTGCTCCTGCCCCTACTGCATCCCATAGAGGATGTTCCTGTTTTAAAATGTGCAGCTGGGAGAAGGATGCTGAGGGAAATGCTTTAGATAAGCAGGCACGCAGTGCTGATTTATGAATGGGCTATCGAAACATCTTTATTTCTTCTTATTTGATACTCTCCCCCTTTGTTCTCCTTTCTTCTGTTTATTTCTAGCTTCTCTCCCTCATTTTCTTTGGTTTGCCTCCCCACTCCCTTTCCTCAGAGCTTCTCCAAAGCAGAATAATTTTTCAGCAACTCTTGGGTTTTGTTTGCAAGCCCTGAGCCTTTTCTGAAGGTCCAGGCCAGAACAAAGTGCTTCAAAGAGGGTTTGGAGTCTCTAACACAAATGGTTCTCCTGTGACACCTAGAAAAGTCCCCCCAGCTGCCTTTTTGATTACAGAACAGCTGTTTTAAGACAAATACATAAAGGGGACTTTGACAGTCACCTATCTTAAGAACCATCTTGGATGTACATTACCCTAAGATTGAATTATCCCAGCCTTTCAATGTTAATTTTTCAACTGTTAGCAGTGTGTTTTCTGACTGAGGACTGAGCTGAGCTGCAGTGTTTGGGGTAGGCTGAGGGTGGAAATTCTTTATGGTTTGGGCTCTTGGCCCTGGCACGGCACCCTGGGGTCCTGCTTGGGGCATAGAGACCCTCAGGATCTGTATGGCCATTAAAGAAAGCAGGAATAAACACTGCATTTCTACCTATCATTGGTGCTGCTGAGTGGAGCTGGGCTGACTCTGGGTCCTGACCCTGTTTTCCTCTTTCCCTGCCCAGAAAATGAGTTTCGGGGTGAGCTGCTGAATCAGAGGTGGACCTGTGGAGAGAAGATCAGCAGCTGCGAGGGAGCCGCCGGCCTGCACGGCACACACATCAAGGTGAGTACACAAGCAAAGACATTTTTAGGACAGTGACCCCCCCACCCCAGGAGCTGGCCATGGGACAAGGGCCAGATGAGCTCCAGCTCCTTCTGGACCAGCTGCTCCTGGGGAAACGGAGCCTTTCCGGAACCCACAAAGTGATGGGCAGGACTTAGAAATTTCTGTCTCCTTGCTACTTCCAAACCTCCTGTATAGCGAATCCGGGCAGGGAGGGCTTCCAGCTGTCAAAGTTTGGCTTGGAGTCCAGATATTTAAATCCTTGCCTTCCTCTCCGGTGCCATCCTTCAAGGGTGGCTCAGATGTGGGTATTTAGGTCACTCCCAGGCCTGTTAAAATAGGCCTTTTCTCCAAGGCGCCGGCTGGTCGGAAGGAGCCCCTCGAGCACCAGGTGAAGCTGTGGTGCCTTTGGAGGGGACAAGCGAGTCATTCATCCCCACCGGGACCCTGGACAGCTCCTGGGGCTCAACACAGCCACTCATTTAGTGCTGCAGCTGTGGATGATGAAAGAGGTACAGCCAAGGCTGTCAAACCTCCCGGCAGATTCACTGCCAGCAGATTAGGAAGCTTTAATTAAGCAGAGAACTGGGCTGTTCACTGCACAAATGGCGCTTCCTGTCCTATTTTGGCCTCTCGGTAGTCAGGCACCGTCTCCAGTGAGTGGATGGACCCACCTGGGTGGTGAGGAAGCTTCCCTAGGTGACTGATGTTACCAACTCTTCCTGTATCCCTAGATAAACCAAACCCTGGGAAAACTCCAAACCAGCAAAAACCCAGACTTAAAAACATCCTTCTTCACTAACAAGCTGTCAGCTGCACGCAGGTGTCGCCAGGAAAGCTCACACCTTCTTAGAAAGCAGAGTAAGCAGTTGTTGCTATATTTAAAATGAGCTCAATTAAGGCTTTTCTATTGAAGCTGCCAAATAAGCACTTAGGTTAGATTTAATAAGATTGTCGTATGTTAATAAAGTAATGATTACAAAAGGTAACATTCCCAGTACCTGGCACTCATCTGGTGCTCTGTCTCTAACAAGCACATCACGAATATTAACCATTTCTTGCAATGCTCAGCTCTGCTTATCTGTGTTTTATCTGAGTGCCTGGCTCAGGGGTGACAGGAGGGGATGGGGAGGGGGAGTCTGAAGGGAGCCTGGATATTGTGCGAGTGTGCAGCCCTCTTCCCTCACAGGGGGAGAGGTCCTGATCACTCTCTAACCTTTGGATCTGCATTGTGTGCACATTCTTGCACTTCTCTGTGTGCTCATAAATATATATTGTATTTAAATGTAGTTTTTCATGCCAGTCACAGCTCGTAACCCACAGGATGCGCAGTGTTGAAGGACAATGGGATGTGGGGCACGTTTACTTATTTATTTTTGCCTCTAAAGAAGTCCAGGCATGGGATAAAATTTCCCATGACAGGTTTGAAATGAGATCTCTGCATTGCTGAGGAGAGCTGATCTCTGCATGGAGCCAGCTGAGCCCGGACGCTGCTGCCAGTGCTCGTCCTGGACCACGGTGTCTGGCGGCAAAATGAACCTTTGCCTCTCAAATCTCTATTTTCCTGTGCCGTTGGGATCTAGCTGGGAGGCAGCTGAATAGCAAGCAGGTTGTTGGTGAGGGCTGACTGCTGTCAGGACAGGTAGGGTGGATGGTGGTGGGGCCACCAGAGCCCATCCCTGCTGTCCCCTTCGCAGAGATGCATCTCAGCAATCCCCTCACATTGTGCCACCCAAGGATAATCTCATGGAAAAGGCAGCTGGCTTATCACAGAGCTGGAAAACAATGAGATTGAAGAACTACAATTTTTCCTCCCCCCCCCCTTCCCTACCCCTCCTCTTTTGGCACGAGAGCTGTTGGCACGTACGGAGCCACTTAGGTCTCGCTGGCATTGGGATTGCGCGCTGTAGCACTTCCCAAGAGTCGAGAGGAAGGTGTGTGTCAACTCCAGCCACGGCCTCTGAAATCAGCCAGCCCGATGCTGGGCTGGCAGTGCTGTGGAGGCAGCGGTGCAGCTGCGCCTGTGTCAGATGTGATGCTCAGGAGCAGCTTTTCTGCTCCGCTTCCCTCGAGTGCGGAGGATGCTGCTGCCATCGCGGCGGAGCAGCCGCGCGCGGGAAGCGCTTCACTCGCAGCGCTGGGTGATTTTGGGTGGGGGCTGGACCCTTTCTGCAAATGCAAAGTGACAGCATGGCTTCAGGAGGATGTTTGTGACACAGCTGGAGTGTCAGGTTCGAGGTGGGTACATGCTGTGGATTTGCATCTCAACATGTCAAGGCAAAATCCTCCCCCCTCCCCAACTCCGAGCCTGGGAACACCGTGCAGGGTGTCCTTTCCTGGAAGCAGTCGGAGCAAAGGCAGACGAGAGCTTATTCAGCTGAGAACAGGACTCACAATAGGTGGAATGTCAGGGGGATTTAAATCAAGCAGCTAGGAAGACCCTAAAGGAAGAAGAGGGAAAAAAAATCCTCCTAATCTCAGAGTGTGGTTATAAAATAGCAGCTGGGAGCTACTACTGAGCCTTTTTTTACAAGTAGAGGCACACTGTTGATCAAGAGTATTTCTTCCTCCATCACCCCTTTTTTATTTATTTTAAAAATTCACAGCTAGAGAAGGTCCAGCAGGACAAAGTCCTCCTCATTTTCTGCAATGAAAAAAGATGTCATGGCACTTTATAGAGAGGAAAGGGGAGAAATTTGGAGAGCCAGATCCAGGTCTCTCCACCTGTGTTTAGCCTGCAACAGCAAAGGAGAAATTCCTCATTAGAAACAAAAGGGAGGAGAAATCAGGATAGGCCATTCAAACCCATCCTCACTGAGAGGCAGTTTTGCTGCCTTTTCCCTTGAGGAACTAAAGAAGGGACTCTGCATCTTCAAGAGGGGAAGGACCAAGCAGAATACCCCTTTACAACAATTCTGTAGGAAAAAATGTCATTTCTTCTGGCATTTTCTTTCTGCTGCTAGGCAAAGATAAGTTGGGGGGGGTTTAAAAACTAAAAATAGAGGCCGTGTGTGTCTGTCTGTCCCTCTAAAGCTCTGATGCTGCTTCTTGCAATTGGCATTTTGCTACATCTACAAATAAGCACTGATGGAAGCTCTGCTGCTTTCAGTGTAAAATAAATATTCCTGCTGAATCCTCACCTCCCTTTGTCCAGCTGAAGGGTTTTTCAGCATGTTTATTTTCTCTGAGCTCCATGGTGCTCTTGAATACATATAAAGTATTACTGCTGACCGGGGGGAATTTCAGCAGGGCCTTTAATGGCAGATTTGCATAGAGCTGTCGAAGCCCAGGCACACCTGGGCATCGGCACGTGCTGGGCTCCCAGTGGGTTTGTGTTCTGTTATGTTCCTTTGGCTTCCAGTGGAAAGGAAATATGTATTAAGACAAGAAGGAAGAATAAAATGTCAACTCTGTAGGTACTCCATAAAATGAAACTTCAGATCCATGTTGCACTGCTGTCTTGGCAGCAGAACAAAACCTGGACTGTAGAATCTGGCTGTTAAAATTCACACTGTGCTTGGGTTAAACTCTTTTTCAAGTTTATCTGTCTGAACATCATCGATTTAAGTCTGCAGCATTGACAAGTTTTCATTATAACTTGTATTCTGTTCATGTCAGGGAGCTCCTTAGTGCAGGGTAAACAGGATAGGAGGACATTTCTTAGTTTGAGAGAGAAAAGAGGGGGGAAAGGGAAACATAGAGATGAAGTCATGCTCCCAAGGTTACCCTGACTACCACTGATCTGAATCCTGAGGGGAGTACCCTGAGACCCAGCATAGGGTCCTTTCCTGTAGTGTTAGGCTAGGGAACTTGGGAGATGCTGATTTTGATTTAATCTTAGAGATAACCCATGGATAAGGTGAGGAGGCGTGGAATAAACCTCTGTCTTTTCCAGCCAGACTAATGTGTTTGTGACTGGCATCTGGCAGCAATAATTTATTTGCAGGTTTCCTTTTGGGCTGCTTTGTTTCCATTCAGAGTTAAAGCAATAAGACTGAAATCCAGACAGCTCCTCAGCCTGGCTGTTATGTGAACAAGAGAGAGACCTAATGAAAATAGCCTGTCGGTCTCCAGGACTGCAAACATGCACTGTGTGACCTGAAATTTCACATTAAAACGATCTGTCTAGAGGGCTTCTGGCTGAGAAGGCAACAATAAAGGACAATGGTTTCATGTAACCTTCCTGCATCTGAGCCTGATATCACAGAGGCTCCAGAGCACAGTCAGGGCTCTGCCAGTTGTTTAGGTTGCCTGGGAGGAGCAGGGGCTGAGCTCTGAAATGGATCTTATTCCTGGTATTTCTGCACTTTGGAGGGAAACGAGGATTTTTGAGGATGATCCTGATGTTGGTTTGAACTAAAAAAAGTAGCTTGACGGTAGAAAACAGAGTCTGGGAGCACAGAGCCCACCCCATCCTGACAGTGATGTTAGTGAAACATTATAAATACACAGCAGTGAGGCTGTGTCGGGGTCTCTAAACAAATAATGGGGTCTTCCCTATGGAGAAAACTCCCAATAATCAATAATCTAGGAATTTGGAGGTGGGTTGTTTTGGTTTGTTGTTGCTGTTGTTGTTTTTGGTTTTGGCTTTTTTTTTTTTTTTTTGGAGAACAGGCCAAACAAGGCAGCCTATTTGGCTTTTCCATTCTTTGGTCCTTAGCAAGGTTGGGTCACCAGCCCTGAGAATTCTGTGGCTCTGTGGGTCTGTCCCTGCCTTAGGTGGCTCCTGTCCCCTTTGTCCCTGTGGTGACTGAATCTGCTCCTGCCTTCCCAGGGTGTTTGATCCTGGCTTGAAAGAGGAATGGGAGGCAATGGGAGGAATTGCTCTGAGGTGCTCTGCTGTAGTGAGGAGCCTGCATGTCAGCTCACATGATATTTAACTCCCAAAGACAAATGTGACCTGAAATGGGATCTCCTCTATTTATAGATAAGCAGCTTGAGTCCATCCCACCTGTCTGGCTAAGAAAAATGAAATTTTGCTTTGCTTTTCCATGCTGTTTGTGTGGGTCCTGGCCCCTCACAGGCACTGCCCATTGCCCTTCCCACAGCCTGACCTCCTCCACCCCTTTGATCTGCAGGAAACTCATATTGCTAGGTCACCACCCCAGCACACACCAATTCCCTGCGAGAATAGTCAAAAAAGGAATAAAAGAGAGAGAAAAAAGAAAGAAAAAGCCCTCTGTGACATTGCTGTTGGTTGGAGGCTCCCAGCCATCCAAGGTGCTGTTGCGTTGGCGGCGTGCGGCGGCATTAGGGAGCGAGCTCAGCGCACGCCAGCGTTGGAAGGCTCATAAATGTAATGAAGTCCCTGTGACACCTGCTCCTCTCCACACTTTAAACAGGAGCCATTGGTCCGCAGGGAACTGGGGCTTTAAAAATACAAATTATAGTAATTGTCTGCTGTGTTATTGGGAAGATTGTAATAAACGTGGAGCACAACACTGCCATGCCATGAGCTGAATGCTGACAGGATGCATAAATTGCTCCAGGTTTTGATTCCCCTCACCACCCCCCCCCTTTTTTTTTTTTCCTTCTTTCCTTTCCAACCCCCCCATCTAACAAATCATTGCATGGTAACTTTGAATTTGTGGAAAGTGGCAGTGTGAAGGAGAGAGGTGCCTGGGGAAAATTTCATCCCTCCTCTGAGGGGTTTTTAGCTGTGATGCCCCAAGGGCTGGAGACCTTGGTCCCCTCTCCCTGCCTCCTTCCCTCTTTGCTGCTCCCAAACCTCAGGGAAAGCACCAAGTAGTGCCTCTTTTGAGAGTGAAGAGTCCTGGTTCTCCTGCTGGGAACTGGGAGTAGCATTCCTCAAGATGTTTTTAGGGAGCATGTAGGGATTCAGCAGCACATACCCTACCTGCACCATCCCTACTGCCAGTGGAGCAGCACAAGCTCTATGTGCATGTCCCCTCCTGCCCCTGGAGCAGAGAGAGCAGAGGTGGTGTCCCTGCTCTGTCGGGGTGCTGGAGCCATGGAAACTCCTCATTTAGGAGTGATACAGGAGCTGGTTTGTTCCTTCTCTAACTGGGCCTGTAGAGGATATTCCAAAGAGAGTTGGTTTTTATTATGTCAAATCCCACTTGTAAATGGTTCTTTCATCTCCTTTTTTCTCTTCTTGTAATCTCTGGAGGAATGCCCCACATGGTAATGCTGCAGTAAAACCCAAATTGTCTTCCCAACCTAGCAGGCTCTGATCCCCTGCCCTGCTCACACCCCCATCTTGCTATTCCCCCTTGGCATTCACTGCCAACACTCCTGCCTGCAGAGAGAGCACCTGTGTCAAGGCTGAGATGGAAAACAGTTCTTTGACCACTTCAGCAGCTCCTTTGACAACTTTAATGAAATCCTATTTGTATCATTCCAGCCATGCCATGGAAGTCCCTGCTTTCCTGCTCCCACCTCCAGGCACTGCCTGGTTTCAAAGGTGCTGTGCCCCAGAGGTGACTGCACTTCAGATTTCTGCTACCTTGTGGCATGTGGTGATGTTTAATTAATACCCAGAACTTTGAAGTCCCCGATGTTACTTATTCATGCCCGTGTTCCCTGCAGACCTCGTGTTTGATGTCCATGTTGTGAGTTATTTAGATGCAGTCGTCTTTGTGGCAAATTTAGGCAGAGAGGAGAGGTTGTTCTTTAGGGCACTTGTGAAAAATTGCTCTTTTCAGGCAGGAGATCAGCTCATACACACACTCAGAGATTTCTGATTCTGTGTTGGCATTCCACCCAGGTTCTGTGCTGTAAATCCAGAGAAATCAGCTCTGTCTTTAACAAGGGCTATCTCATACACAGCCAGCACATCTGGATATTTGTCCCTCTGTGCTACTCAACAGACAAAGTCCTTCCTGTGTCCCAGGATGTGGAAATTAATTTTAAATTGCTAAGTCTGCGCACTGTGGGTTGAACAACAGCATTAAGGTAAGAAGTTTCCATCTCAACAACACAGGAAAGCTTTGTCAGCCACCCACAAAGCGACAACCACATATGAGCTTGTCCTTTAATGATGATTTTCTGGTTAACTTTCAGTAATGATTTTTTTCTTTCTGTTGCAGATGAGTTTAGAAAATGATGATAAGAGAGCACGCACGCGATCCAAGTCTATCCGAGGTGAGTGGGAGCACTGGGCTGTGCAGACCTCAGCTCCCTGCACTTTCCTTGTTCCGAATAGGCTTTGGTTTTTCAAGTCCAGGCTGAACTCTTCAAGTTATGCTCACTACCCCTGCCCCAACCACACTGAAATTTGTCTTAAAAAAACCTGCAAAAGTCCCAACCACAAAACTTCATAGGTCTTTATGATACTTAACCCTCATCCTCTACACTCAGCAGAAGGAAAATAACAAGCAAATAAGCAAAAAAAGCCCCCGTGCCTGCTCTGCTGTAGGGGATGGCAATCACTGGAGCTTCAGATCAGCTCCCAGGGCTTTCATCAGGCTCATTCTGCCAGCGGCTTTGAAGTCACACATCTGAGAGTGCCTGGCAGAAGTAGCTCATGCTGGAGAAGCAAATGGGCCATGCCCCGGCAGGGATGGGAGGACAAACAACTGGTTAATGCAAAGATTGATTGTGATTTATTTCTGGATTAGAAACAAAAACAAAACAAAACAAAAGAACTGAAATTCTGTGCATGTTTTCTCTCTGGGAGAAGCGAGAGGCTCTGATAGAGCCCAGGGTGTCACCTCAGGTAGTCCCAGAGCCATGGGTGATGGTTACAGACCAGCCTCTCTATTTTTTTGGTTCATTTTTGTGGCTGTAGATGTGACGAGTGACAAAGATGGCTGGAAGTGAGGAACCAACAAGGTTGGAAAGGTGTGATGGCTGCAGGGACTGTAGCTTCATCCTACAGCTGGGTTGGGCCACCTTCCTTTTGTCCTCACCTTCCTTCCTCCTTGCGCTTTACAGCAGCTGCACCTTTTAAAAAAAAAACCAAACCCAGATGTTGCCAGCTGTGTTGAACTGAGCTTGTATATCTGGATTTCATTGCTTTGTTGCACATACACAAAGGTGCTCGTTCAGGTTGCAAATGAGAGCGCCCTGATTCTATTTATTTTCTCACACCCTGCCTTTTCCACGCTTGAATCTGGGTTTCTCGATGTGAAAAGGTAATTTATTGCCTGCACCCTGGGACTCGTCACTGCCTCCAGTCTGTTGAAGCTTGTGAGTCATCCCACTGGGAGCTGGATCCCAGGAAACCCAATTAGCTCAAACAAATTGAGCAAATGTGTTATGGTTTTTAGCCCAGGCAAATTTAGACTTGTGCTGAGGGATTTTTTTTTTTTTTTTCTCCTCTTGATTATTTGGATTCCTGGCTGGATGTAAGGTTTCAGTTGCGATGTGAGGTTGTTGTATGTTCTTGTTGTGGGCAGTGAGAAACCCTCTTATTCACAAGTGGGGAGTAATGCCTAAAAACCCTACAAACTCTTGTTTATCCTATACCCCAAGTAACAAATCCCCACCATATGTCTGGGCACTGGCAGGGACTCCTGCATCAGTCTGATGGGATAGGGAGAGGAGAAAAATGCTGGTGTTATAGAGGTGAATGTGGCCATTGCAGGAAAACAGTTGTGAACTGTGAAAGAAGAAATTGATGAGCAGCTTTAAAGGGCAAAAAAGAGAGATGAAGGCATTAGAAAACTCAGTCTATTTTTAGAAGTGTTTGAGTTACATGCATGCATGTCAGAATAGTTCCATTGACTTCAAAGTCATCACGGATTCAAAGAACAGAGGTAGTCCCTGATGCTGCCAGTGTGCATTCACCTCCTTGAAAATCAGCACAGGTGTGAGGATTTACAAGGCACGATTATAATTTGCTACAGGCTGGCATGCAACAAAGGACAGCAGAATAAATTGGTTCTTTCTTTTCCAAATGGGATGTCCGGGGAGGAACTAGAGACCCAGCTGCTGGCAGGAGAGCTTTGGTCTTGGGGGGCCGGGCACATCTGGTTTGTTTCTGACTTTGTGTTTGTTTCCATTGCTGCATCCTGCCCTTTGCCCAGTGCCCACGGAGCTCATCGGCCAGGAGGTGAGGTAAGGACCCTGCTCCTCCTTGGCCATGGGAGGGATGGGGGGCACACATGGTGGGACTGGCTTGAGAGAAGCCCCTCAGCTGGGAAACCCGGCTGAGGGGAGCAAACCCATGGGACTAATGGGGTCTTGCTGGGGGGCTTCTGTTGGTGGTTGTGTCCAAGTCCTCAGGGTACAGTAGACAACACATCAGGGGAATCATAAGAGTTAAAGAAATAAACTGCGGCTCTGGATGAATGACATTAGACTGGAGACCCTCCAGCCATCTGCTGTCCCACCCCAGATCTAAACCCCAGTCAAACCTAATGCCCACGGTTTGTATTTCAGCATCATTGGGGACACCATCCTACTAACCAGAGTTTTTTTCCACATATTTGTCATGTCACTTCTGGTGCTGGATGCTCCTTCAGCCCCACCCCCGTCCTCTGTTCAGTCACCGAGCTCACTCATTTAGCAGTGCTGGGAAGCCAAGAGCAGCAGCCAAAAGAGCAGGAGCAGAGCCTGTGCAGCCCTCCAGAGCTTCTCATTAGACGTAACAGCCTCCCCCACCTGCAATGTCCCACTAAACCTGGCACAGGGGCTTATGCCTGAGGTAGGAGCCTTTAACCTGAACAGGCACTAAGAGCAGGGGCTGCCTCTCCTTGCAGCCTCCCGCGTGTAATTGAGTAATTGGACCTAAACCAACGCCATTTCAGAGCATTTTGCTCCTCCACTCTGGAGGATTACTCTGGAGAGCCGGGAGGAGCCAGCACTGGGCATGCCCCTTCTCCAACTTTTATTGCTGAACACTTGAGTGGAGGTGGTAATTGGAGCAGGTGACATATCTAAGGGGCAGGACAGAGTGCTCCACAAAGCCATCTCTGCAGCTGTCACCTAATTGCCTGAATAACTGGACGATTAATCGACTAATTGGAAGCAGGGCATCGTCTGCATAACAATAAGAAGCCCTTTTGTCAAGCAGATGAAGGCAGCGGAGAGGGGGAGAGCTGTTCGGTGTGGTGGCTCTTGAGGGATGGAGAGCAGCTTTAATAGACCTCGAAGCCCGTTTCCTCTTTCGGGACTCCTGCCAAAATACACGAAAAGTCCCCAGCGGAGAGTGGGGAGGGGAAGCCTGGCCCAGAGCATGTAGAGCATCACCTTTGTGCTGGTGCTTTTTAAAGGCATTAAATCAACAAAGTGAAGCCAGAAACATCCCGAATCGACACCTGCTTCGGCAAACCTCGATGCTGAACCACTTGTCTCTTTCCTATATACTTTTTATTGCAGGCTTCATTAAACCACATGAAAAATGGGGTGATGGGTAATCTGCTTTTATTGATACAGGAAAACTTATAAAAGTCTGTAATATCTTCATCAGAGCTGCTCCTGTTTGCCATTGAATAAGGCCTTTTTCAGACAAGCCACTGGTGACATAAACACTGCTCTGCCTTTTGGTGTGCAGTCACTGAAAGTGTGGCTGGGGCTGCTTGGGACAGAGCAGCCTCAGTCAGGCCTGAGGGCAATTAAAATTAAATAGACTTTTAGATCATAAGCAGCAAAGAGGGAAGCTCCCTCTTCCAATTGCACATGTTAGTGGGATGAGATCTTGTTCTCTATGACCTGGAGTGTCCTGCTGGAGAAGGGACACCGTGCTGTCAGGCCAGGCCCCAGGTGTGGTGGGGCTGGGGCTGTGTGTGGGTGCCAGAAGAGCTGGGAGCCATGCCATGAGAGATGGCACTGGAGGATGTGGAGCCTCATGGATTCAAGCCAGATCACAAGCAAAGGGGACAGCAGGAAGTGGGGACTTTTCTGGAGGAGCCATGAGGGGCAGCTTCCACCTCCCCAGAGCACTGTGGCCCCTTAGGGGATGTGGTGCCACCAATTGCCCTCTCAGCATTTGCTTTGCTAACCTAAAGCCAGTCAGTCTCCCTGAAGGAAGGGTTCCTACTCTCCTGACAGCTCAGCAGCACTGTGCTGCCCTGGTTTTGGGTTGAATTATAATTTTTGAACACAAAGATCTGACTTGTACCCTGGGAAGTTGAACCCACCAGTGCTCCGAGAGCTGCTGCACCCATTAGTGCAGCCAGACCCTCCATGTCCTCAGCTTTCTGTAAGGGCTGAGCTCTGCTGAGAGCAGAAACGGAGTCCCTAAAGCCTGACTTGGCACTTGATGCTATTTAATGTTGTCCCATGTCTTTTACTCTGAGAATAACAGCCTGGCCAGATCCCCTCTGGGCTGGCAATGCCTTCTCCCTTTGCACTGTCATCAAGAGATTTCATTAGTGCTTCCAGCTTCCCAGGCTGAGGGTGATACAGTGCTAAATGAGGTTATTAATCCTACACGACTCCAGAATTCCTCAGACATCAGGCAAGTCACTTGGGCATCCTATAATCAATGCCATAATCTGGTTTTGCCAGAAAATGTTTGCTTTAATGCTTCTTATCTGGAGCCCTTACAGCTCCTGAAGCTGGGACTAATTACCCCTGCAGGGGAGGCGCGTGGTCCCGTGCAGGGATGCTCAAGTGAAGGCAGCAGTGGCTGTGAGCGGGCTCAGAGCTCCCTGCAAGCCTTTAACTCATTCTCTTCTGCACAGCAGCAAGAAAAAATTGCAGGGATTTGGGACATCTAGTCATCTAAATCCCATCCATTCCCCCAAAAGCGAGGTTTTGAGGATTTTAGTCCTGGGGATCTGCATGCAACGTGTCTGGCTAAAAGCTCCTTGATAAAGTCCCAGTTTGCTCTTCCCCAAAACACACACATTTCTTATTGTAAGTGGCCCCAGTTCCCTGACAAGCCACCAAATAAGGGAAAATCCCATGTTTTCCTCCTGAGAAAAACTGGAGAGTAGCAGCGGGGAGGCAGAGTGCAGTAGCTGTCTGCCTTTAAAAGCTTGCTCTCACACATGCAAATCTTTAATTAAACATACTCATAAAACTATAGCAAACTGTTCATCTAATTAAATGGGGTGAGTAATTTCATTAGTTTTTAGCAAACTGCAAGGCTGCTCTCCTGCCCTCCTCCCTTGGAATTCAAAGGGACAAACGGAACCATTTGAAGGAAATTAACTTCCTGTTTGCAGTTAGCTTCTTCCTTGGGCACGGGACCTGTTTAACTGACTGTGGATTGCACAATCCTAATTAATTCTCCGAGTCCTCTTGCTGTTCCTGACGGTTGTTTGTTTCCCTCCCAAGCTGTCCAACCCCAGGCTGTAACGGCTCAGGACACATCCGTGGGAAGTATGCGAGACACAGAAGGTGAGGTGGGGTTGGAGGTAGTGGGGATGGAAGAGTGTGAGCCACAGAACCAAACACGGGTGTTCACTGGAGAAAGTCTGGTTCAGAGCAGCAACCCAACTTGCATGCCCCCAGTCTTTTTGTCTCTGGCTCTCCATCAGTCTCTAAGGGATCCCAGGTGGATTCTCCAGACTCATAGCAGTCTTCCTGTCGACCCCAAACTTGGCCAGAAGTGCCTGACAGCTGTCTGGAGTTGGTGGGAGCTGCTGATGGGCAGAGATTTTGGTCTGTCTGGTGCTTCTATGGATGAGGAAGGCAAATGAGAACACATTGGCTGCCTTGGAGGCTTTGCAAGCCTTAACAGAGGGTTTTCATTACCCCATGAATCGTGGAATTGGAGCAGTTGGTGAATGTGTCCCAGGGGCTGGTTCTGCATCCTGTGCCTGGTTTCATGGTGCCCATCACCAACATTAGTCCTGGGATGCCACATTCCAGCATCTGTGTGCTGATTTCCCGAAAAAAAAGTTGATGTAGTTGCACAAAGTCAAGGTCTAAGAGCACGTGCAGCCACAGAGGTTAAATTAGCTAAAAATCTGGGGTGCTGGATGATTTTTTTTGTAGTATTTGTGTATTTGTCCTACTTACTTTTGCCTAACCAGTTGGATTGAAAGGTAGCCAGGCCTTTCTCACTCAGCAATGCCTCCTCTCTGCTCCTTGATCCCATCTGCAGTTTACAAAGCTGCCCTCTAGCCAAGAAGAGGAAACTTCAGGATGCTGAGGCCGAACATCTGGTATCCAAGAGGAAATCCCATCCACTCAAACTGGCCTTGGATGAAGGCTACAACGTCGACAGCGATGGCAGCGAGGAGGCCGAGGCCAAGGAGGAGTCGGGCTCCGACGAGTCGGAGGGGATGCTGGAGGAGGACGAGGTGGAAGCGATGGAGCAGGAGGAGACCCGCAGCCCCGAGGCAGCAGAAGGTGCTTTATCATTATTGATTGCAGAGCTGTGCTCTGCAGACGAAGAAAGGGCAGGAAGTGTTAACAGCCAGGAGTTACAGCTCCTCTGAATTATGTACAGGATGGGTCCCTCAATTACCGGGGGACCCATTGTTGGGTAGAAGACAATGGCAATACTCTGGTCAAGCTGAGAAGGCACAGTGCCTCCAGTGTTTAAAAATGAGAGCTTTTCCTTCAGGGATGCTCCCTAGGGAAGGACCCATGGAAAGAACAGAGGAGTTTGCTGTGTGGTGGGGAAGGCAGCCAGGGTCCCACACACGTGCCATGAGGGGCTTAGCAGGATCCTTCTCCCTGGACAGATCTGGCCACTATCCAAAAGCAGTGGTAGGAAGAGGACATGGAGAAGGACATGGATTTTCAGCCGGGGTCCTGACACTGCCTTGCTCACTGGTTTGGAGCCCCGGCCTGGGGAGCACAGACATTAGGGGTGACAGAGGGCAGATGGTGCATCAGAGTCCCATGTAGAAATCCACCTTCCACCTGCCATCCCCAAATTTAATAAATTAGGATGCTCCAGAGGTGGAACTGCCAGGCTCTGGTTTCAATTAAGTTTAAACACAACGAAGTTATATTTTATGAGTTTATATAATTACTTTCTTTGCCTCCTTTTATATTCCCTCTTCTCTTCCCTCTCCTTTTCTCTTTTACTCCTTTCTTTTTTTCCTCCTTTTCTCATTTCCTCACTTTTTTTTTGTTCTTTTCCATCTTCTCTTTCTTTTCTCTTTCTTCTTTCTATTCTTTCTTTCCCCCCTTCAGAGAGAAGCCCAGCAAAATCAACCCACTATGGACAAAACACAGCAACAAATACATCTGGGCCCAGCAAGGCCAACTACAGCAGCTACCAAGAAATAATCGCCAACTCTCTCCTAAACTTAGGCCAAATAGCAGAGGAAACCCTCGCCATCGAAGGGCAGCTGCCCGAAGCGGAGCTGCAGGGCTCCAAGCCGGCGTCCAGCGTCGTGCATTTGGTCCATGAGGATGCAGGAGAGGAGTTGGTAGAGGAGGAGTGCGACAAGGAGATCATCATCCAGACAGAGGACGCGGAGGAGGTCATCGAGGTCACCAGCGAGCGCAGCAGTGAGTTGTGTCCGGAGCCCCGGGATGAGACGAACGGAGAGGAGTCCTGCAAACTGGAAAAGGCTGAAGCAGAAGAAGAGGATGAGGAGGATGATGATGAAGAGGATGATGATGAGGAGGAAGAGGAGGAAGAGGATGAGGAGGAGGAGGAAGAGGAAGAAGAGGAGGAGGAAGAGGAGGAGGAGATGGCTCCTGAAGTGATCTGCGAGGAAGCTCCTCACACTTCTCAGGACCCCCAGAAAAGCCACTGTGAGGGGCAGTTCAGCCCCAAGCCCGAGTACTCGGTCATCGTGGAGGTCCGGTCGGATGACGACAAGGACGACGATGCCCGCTCCCAGAAATCAGCCGTGACTGATGAGTCGGAGATGTACGACATGATGACCAGGGGCAACCTGGGGCTGCTGGAACAAGCCATTGCCCTGAAAGCCGAGCAGGTGAAAATCGTGCGGGAGCCCAGCCGGCTGCCAGGAGAGCACGTGAAGCACTTCCAGGTGGAGGACAAACAGAACAAACCGCTGGACAGCATCCGGAAGAGCTACTACGGCAAAGGTACAGGACAAACCTTTGTGCATCTCCCTCCTTCCCATCCCTGGTGGAAGAGCTGAACTTGTCTGCTCAGCACGGACTCTCAGGCTGATGTGGGGGGAGTTCACAGCCCACAGGGGGAATTCAACCACAAATCCTCAATGCCCAAAGGGATGGGGACATCCTTGAGGTCAACAGTGAATGCATAAAATGATGGTGTCCTCTACAATGTCACGAGGGTTCCTCCCTCTGAGTAGAGAAATTGCTTGGCTAAATTGTCAGTTGAAAATTTCAGCCTGAGCAGAAGGGCTGGTTTAAAATCCAAGTGGGCTTTAAAGTAGTGGTAGAAGTCTGGCCACAAAAACATGAGGGCAGGGGCTTCAGCATCCCCTGGCTCCGAGCCAGGCTGCCTGCTCAGTAGCTGTGAGTGTCTCCATGCTCTGAGCTGTGTCAGTTCCTAAAACACTTTGCTGATTTCAATTTTTGAAACTTCCTGTGTTATGCTTCCAACTCCAGGAAAAAAACCTCAAAACCCAAAGGTTTCGCCCTGCTTGACTGGAAAGGCAGTGAGAAGCATGTTCAGCACTTTCCACTTCTTTACCTCCAAATCCACTAACCTGCATCCCTTTGCCCTTTTCCCACAATCCTTAGATCCTTCAAGACCCGAGAAGCGAGAAATCAAATGTCCAACCCCTGGCTGCGATGGGACTGGACACGTCACGGGACTTTACCCCCACCATCGCAGCCTCTCCGGTTGTCCGCACAAAGACAGGATCCCCCCCGAGAGTGAGTACATGGTGGGATACTAAGGGTTGCTTCAATTAGTCTGGAGCCTAATTTTCTTGGGGGAATTTCTCAAATGATACGAATTTCATGGCTGAGTCCCTAGACCAAGTCTGATGTCATTCCTTGGAGTATAACGAGTTTTTGGAGTGGGATGGTGCTTTTCCAAGTTGATCCTGGATGCTGTTATCCACCAAAGTGTTATTGCTAATCACAGGAAACATGAAGGGGATTTACTTGGAAGTCCTGTCCTTCTTAAAGGATTTTTAGCACCATCCTGTGGAGAATGAGATCCCTTCTCTGAAAATCAAAGAGGGGCTTTAAAAACGCCTGCCCATGTCCAGAGGTGTGTTAAGCAGCTCCCATCTTTACACTGGAAGTCACATATTTTTCCCTACTTGGGACATCATGTTGGGAAAAAAGGGATATTATTCTTCCTTGCTGTCCAAATATGTTGCCATGCAGGAAAGAAGAGGAGTGATGAGTGATTTAGGATGTGCAGGATTGCTGAGTCTCCTGTGCCCTAATCACTGCAAAGTTCCCAAACTGCTACACCAAGATTTACCTATTCTACAGAAAATATGTATCGTCCTCATAACAGATTTTTGTATGTACATATGCACAGAGAGAGATTGTTTCCACCTCTCTACCAGCATCCTAAATAGCTTTCCCTGTATAGATACATAAAAATCAATGTTGTATGTTTACGATAATGGCATAATACACCAAAAGAAAGAGGAGCCCTTCCTTATCAGTAATTTCAAAGGTTGCAGACCTGACATAAACACAGAACTGGAATAAACAAGGAGAAAGTACAGTTATCTTCACAGGCTGGGATGCAAGCAAAAAATATTAATAAATAATAACACAAGCTGTGGGCTTTACAAAAGCTTGCAGATCAAATTATTTTCTTTACTTTTAAGGTCAGCGCTACAGGAAGCAATAATCCTGAAGATTAAAAATAAAAAAAAATCAAACAAAGACTAGTCCGAAGGATAAAAGCAGAGCTACAACTTCAATCACTTAAAACTACCTGAAACTGGAGACCTAGTTCCAAAACAGGGGTGGGGAGGAGGGGCTGGATGGGGGAAACGATTGCAATCAGAAAATGGGGAGGCTGTGTGCAGAGATGCTAACCTAGTGCTGACCTGCACTGCTGCCTTGTAAATCTTTTATTTTTCCCTCTGCAAACTCTAATTACAGCATTTCACATTCCCTGATTTCTAGGAAACCAGCGTACAAGGCTTGATGATTTTCTCTTTTTTTTTTTTTTTTTTTTCCTCTCTGATTTTTATTAAGTTGTTTTTCTTTCCCTTCCCTTCTCCCCTTCCCCTTCTTGCTCCGAAGTCCTGGCGATGCACGAGAACGTGTTGAAGTGCCCCACGCCCGGGTGCACAGGACAGGGTCACGTCAACAGCAACCGCAACACGCACAGGAGGTACCAGCTTTGGCTTCTTCTTACACAGGCATGGGGTGACAGGATGGGGAAATGGCTTCAAAATGACAGAGGACAGGGTTACATTGGAAGAAATTCTTCCCTATGAGAGTGGTGAGGCCCTGGCACAGGTTGCTCCATCCCTGGAAGTGTTCAAGGCCAGGTTGGATGGGGCTTGGAGCAACCTGGGATAGTGGAAGGTGTTCCTGTTCATGGCAGGGGGGTTGGAATGAATTGAGATTTAAGGTCCTTTCCAACCCAAACCATTCTATATCATTCCATGATTCTGTGTTGATGAGGTGCAGGGTGAGTTTGTCTTGTTTATTGAACTTTTTCAGTGTGGAGGAAGCAAACACTTTTCTCACAGGCTCAGTGTAGCTCTGGGTCCACGAACTGAAGGTTTTTGTGCTCATTCCTCATACTTGGTTTCCTTCTCTCTTTTTCTTCTCCTTCAAAAAAAAAAACCCCAACCAACTCCCACAGTTTATCTGGGTGCCCCATTGCTGCTGCTGAGAAATTAGCCAAATCACATGAAAAGCAACAAACCCAGTCTGGTGATCCTGCGAAGACCAGCTCCAATTCTGACCGGATACTCAGGTAAGGGGGACAGGAAGGCTCAGCTCCATGTCCCCACACTGCCCCAGCCCTCCGTGCCCTGCCACGCTCCCAGGAAGAGCAGCCACGCTCCAGCTGTATCTTGATACTGCTGAGTCCTGTTATTATGATCATAGGTCTCGCCAAGGTGGGGAGATATTTAATTGATGATCCCAGGGAGAGCATTGAGGACAATGAATTGCTTCTGTAGCATCAATTAATGCTGAGGCTACAGGCCAAAGGGTTTTAGCAGTGCAGCAGAAGGCACTTGTGCCGATTGCTCCGCAGCACAAACTGCCAGCGAGGGCTGGTTATTATATCAGCATTATAAGAAGGGTGGGCTTGGGGAGGGGGGAGGAGGAGGAGGTGGAGATTTGGGCTGCACACAAATCATTCCATGGCAGTTGTGCATTAAAGTCCACCTGCTTTTCTTCCTTAGCCTGCAGGTTTCAGAGGAGAGGAACCTGCCGCTCATTTCCAAGCCAGTCACATTAATTTTGATACTTTGCCCACCTCTCTCTTCCCGGGAGAAAGGGCTGTCTCCCATTAAGGATGTCCCTGATAGATACTGGCTTCCGTAGCTGATGTGATTCATGAGGCTACAGATGGATTGGAATATGGTTGGTTATTTTGCAACGAGAGCAGGATAAAAACCACGGTGCGAGCCCCGAGCAGCCCTCCCACAAAGGCACCGAGCTCTGATTCATTTATTTATTTGCTCCCCAGGACTGCTGAGCACCCTGGTGCTTCAGCTCTCGCTACTTTGGAAAGGCCATTTAGAGCCATTACTTATTTATTTGCAGCAGAGCCCGCACAGAGCACTCTGAGCACATCACGAGGACAGTCCATGCTCCAAGGAGCTCCCGCTCCAAGGACTCTCTGGTGGAAAGAGGTCACGGGAAGGAGAATAACAATGGGCCATTTATATACAATTTATATGCAAGACAAATTGATTCATGATAGGCAGCCCCGTAGCAGCGGGTCTCGAGGAGGGGCTGAGGCAGGGGAGAGGCCCTGGTGCCTCTGCAATGAACCTGCAGCAGGGAGCCGAGCTGAACTGGGGTCCTCATGCCTTTGTGTGCCACCCTGTGTCACAGGTCCCATGAGGGAGTTATTGCCCAAGTTTGTTCTCTTCTGGAAAATGCTGCCACACCATGACAGCCTGCAAGAACATTGTGCTGGATGAGGTTTACAGCTTGATGTTTTGCTTAAAAAGAGGGGGGAAAAAATGAAGGTAGAAAAGGATAGAAAAAATAAAACTGGAGTCTGTGAGATCCAAATCAGATGCAGACTTGCTGAGGGAGAGCAAAAGGGCTGTCACTGCCTCCTCGTCCCCGGGAAGCCTTTAGGAAGAAGGTGCAGCTGTACCCCCATTGTGTCTGGTCTCCTCTCAATAGTCAACTCGTCAAAGAAAAAAAGAAATAATTGCTGTTTTTTTGTTTTATCCTCAGGCCTATGTGCTTTGTGAAGCAACTGGAGATCCCTCAGTATGGAAGCTACAGGCCCAACATGGTCCCAGCAACCCCTCGGGCCAACTTGGCCAAGGAGCTGGAGAAGTACTCCAAGGTCACCTTCGATTATGCAAGTTTTGATGCTCAGGTTTTTGGCAAACGCATGCTTGCCCCAAAGATTCAGACTAGCGAAACCTCACCTAAAGCCTTTAAATGTAAGTTGGGAGCAGGGATGGACTCGGTTTTTGCATTTTCTGTCTTTCTCAGCATTGCGAGGCTCTTGGGATTGTGGCTTTGGGGTGATGGGAGACTCTTGGTGCTGAGCTGTTGGACCCTCCTGGGACAGCGAGGGTGCGGGGAGTCCCAAGGTGGGCATCTTTGATGGTGAGGGGAGTCCATAGCTGCTGGGAAAGCTTTGTTTGGAAGAGAGTCTCTTTGGCTTTGGCTTTGGGAAGGGCTGTGGTGGGAACATTAATCTGAGTAATGTCTCGAAGCAGGATAAGTTACACAGTTGTCCTCAGTTGGTCCCCATTGCTTTGCAGCTCATATCTATTGATCTGGCTTTCCTCATCTAGCTAAATGGATTACAGTTTTCTTCTCTTCCATCTTATATATGACCCATTCCCCCCATTTGTCTTCCCTGCCATGCTCTGCTCTCCAGCTCTACCTATCGATCACCCACCTCTGTCTTCCAGCTCTTTCCTATCGTAGCCACCCACCTCTGCTCTGTTCGGAGGACTTTGCACTGATTATAGCTCTGGGTGAAAATGAAATGGCTGAATAAACCCTGAGGGGTCAGGCTGCCAAAGGCAAGAGGGACACTGCATGGGGACACAGCCCTTGCAAATGTCTTATTTGACACTAACTGTGCACCTCAAGACATTTTTTTGAGGAGCAAAAGAAAATATCTAGGAGCCTAGTTTGTAGAAGTCAGTAGCCTCAAGAGGGCTTTCTGTCTGGCTAATCCCACTTCCCCAATCCTGTTTAATCCTGATGCAGCTGCTCTCTAAAAAGTGCTCGTACTTGAAAGCATCCCGGTTGTTGCACTACAATGGGAGCGCTCTTTATTACAGTACTAAATCTGTACAGGATCAGACAATGAAATTGGATGGAGGCCAGAGAGCACAACTGCCACTGTCATCCTGGGTTAGGGCTGATGGAAAAGTAATTTGTTTCCCAGTACAAGTGATTCTCTCACTGAATAGATAGTGTTATTTGCAATATTAGCAAAGAATTTTCAGGGTAATTGTACTGACAAAAATAATTCCAGCAGACCCACTAGGATAATCCTTTCTATTTTTTCTCGTCGCTTATTTCACTAATTTGCTGATTGCGAGTCTATTAGTGGTAGAAATACTTATGAAATGGAAAAGCATCGCTGAGCCTACGGTGTGAAATTGAAATTGGCATCTCCCAATCCTGGATATTGTCAGGTTGGGTTGGCGAATACTCGCACCCCGCCTCGAAGACATGGATTAAACCGGACAGGAAAACAAGCAGCCAGACACAAAAATAACCATGTGGGCAAGCCTCCAATGAGTTAATCAAAGCGACAGGATGAATATGATTGCCAATCATAGCAGGGAAATCTGCTCCTTTCACTGAGAACTTATTTTAAAGAGATCTTCATCCAGAGGGATTTATATTCCCCCGCATGTGTGTGCGTAACTCCCATTAATGTCAATATGCATTATATACGCACGCAACGAGGAAGAAAGCAGTGCTGGGGAAGATTAGTACTTTATAGTGTCTTATATTACGAGTTTGTAATGGGAATAATGAAATCACTTTGCTCCGTGGCTGCATCAACTGAGGTTGGCTTTGTTTTGCCATGATCAGGCCAAAGCTTATGAGTCTTCCCTGGGTGAGCCTCCCACTAAAGTGGGGATGGTTTCCCTCAGAAAGAGCATGGTGGAATGAATTAATATTTTAGATTTTGATAATTGATTCAGAATACAATCCTATGAGTGTTCTAAATCAATGATCTCCTGTTTGCACCCACTGAAACTACTGAGGGCCCCTAAATCTGAGCCACATCCCTAAATGGGATCAGCTTCAAGTTTTTTTTCTTAGGGAATTATTAGTTATTATTAGGGAAAGTTTTACTGTGCATCCACCCTGAGAAATACTTTCATTTCACAGGCTATGAAGAGAAATTGCCTCTCCAGGCTGGCTTTGCTGCTGCTGTGACATACAGGAGCAGAGCAGCAGCGTGGCTATGTGCAGCTGTGCAATAAATCCTGTTACTCTGGCATATTTAAATGATATGTCAGCTGTCAGAAAATCCATATTTCATCAGTGTCATCCTTGGAAGCTCATATTTTATGACCATGCTTTTTCCATTAATGTAATTTTATAAATTCAAAGTTTTCAAACATATTACTAGAAATCTCACTGTAAGGCAGCCCTGCAGATAAGTTATGAACAGAGAGAGAACAATAAAAAAAGAGTCAGGAAGCTTCTCTAAGCTTTCTCCTTTAGCTGCTTCCACTGAGGAGCAGCTCTAGTGAAGAAAAGCACTTGTGTTTTGGGTATTTATGGCAGAGTCAGTTAATGAATTAACCTTTCACACCAAGCACAAGCTGCAGCCACTACTGCTCCTGTTGCACGTCCCAGGCAACAAACCAGCGCCTGGATTGGGAATAATCCCAGGAACTGTGCATACATTAACCGTGTCACACTGACTTAACCTTCCCCTGCTGCTCGTGCCGCTTATACATTAGCCTTGTGTTGTTCCTTCTCTTTTTGTTCCAGCCAAACCTTTTCCAAAGGCCTCTTCCCCCAGCCACAGCCCCTCCAGCAGTTACGTGAAGAGCACTTCATCTTCCTCCACAGGCTTCGACTACTCCCACGACGCTGAGGCTGCGCACATGGCGGCCACCGCCATCCTCAACCTCTCCACCCGCTGCTGGGAGATGCCCGAGAATCTCAGCACCAAGCAGCAAGAGGCCCCTGGCAAGGTGGGTGAATGTGGCCAGGAACCACTGCCCAGGGGCCAAACTTAAAATTCAGGATGGGAGAGACACCTTGGTTTGTCCTTCCTTTCATTTTGTTTTTTTTAAATATGGAGGCAATGCAGGCATTCATCCAAAATCACCCTTTTGGCTCCCCACTTTGGGTTTGGAGGAGGGAATCTTGGCTTTTTGGGTGATGTGGAGATGCCTCGTGGTTCAAATTACCCATGTGAGATGAGCATCAATCCCAAGACAAGTCTTGGGCTGAGACTGGATATTAGGAAATATTTATGATTTATGATGGTCAAGCCCTGGAACTAGCTGTCCAGGGCAGTGGTGGAGTCACCATCCCTGGAGGGATTTAAAGGACATGTGGATGTGGCACTTGGGAACATGGTTTAGTGGTGGGCTTGGCAGTGCTGGGTGAATGTTTGGATTTGATGGTCTTCAGAGGTTTTTTCCAACCCAAACAATTTTGTAATTCCATGATTCTCAGAGCTGGTTTCAGTTGTTCCCTGATCTGTATCTGATGCCATTTGAAGTACCCCAGTTTTGCCCAGTCTGATCTCCAGCTGTTTTTCAGAGGAACACAAGTTTCCCAAAGTCCCACAGAGCACTCCCAACCTAGAGCAAATATTTTGGATGCCATGAGGCATCCTAAATGGCACTAATGCCTGCATTCAATCAACTGAGTCAAAATGCCACCCTGCTGGTAGTAGAGGGGTGCATTTGCATGACATGTTCCTGAAATATTTAGGAAAGAGCAACCCTTTTTATTCAGTTCCTCCTACGTGACTGTGCAGAGGCTGGGACATGAATACCTGCCCACTGCACTGCAAAAGACAAACAGGGGCAAGATCCCCATGGGGACTTTCTGGCAGCTGCTAACATTGGTTGTGTTTCCAATGTTTCAGTCCATGGACATTGAGGTTGATGAAAATGGAACTCTGGACTTGAGTATGAACAAACACCGCAAACGGGAGAGCACCTTCCCCAGCAGCAGCAGCTGCAGCAGTAGTCCCAGCATGAAGTCCCCAGACGTGTCCCAGCGCCAAAACAGCACCAGTGCCACGAGCAGCACCATGACCTCCCCCCAGTCCAGCCAGACATCCCGCCAGGATGAATGGGATGGGCCCATTGACTACACTAAACCAAACCGTCAGCGGGAAGAGGAGCCAGAGGAGGTGAGCGGTGCCTCTTGATGCTTGAAAAACAACTCAGGGGACACTGAATGCCATGTTTGCCTGTACTGTTGTCCTGTTTTCCCCAGAACCCCCAGTTTGTTGGTTGAGCCAAGGAAAGAAATATTTCTGGCACTTTTTCAATGATAGCAGATATCAACCAGGCAGGAAGCAACTGCTCTTGGATCTGTTGAGATGCCCTTGCAAAGGAAGAACCCACCATTTTACTTGTCCTGGGTCTGCAGTGTTTTCTTCATTGTAAATCCTGTCAGCTCCCTTGCAGCAGTGCTGCTCCTGGTGGTGTTTTTGAGGATGATTTATATCTGCCATTAGCAGCTACAGCCCTGCTTGGCACTGACATTAATCCTGCAGGTGGGGAATCCATCCAGACACCCAGCTGGGGTGGGGGTCCTGGCTCTGAGAGCATCACCTGCCTCTCCACCCATGGGGAGGCTGCTGAGGAAGAGTGTGAGGGGGTTGCACTGGTCTTCATTCCTTCAAGACCTTGGGAAAGCCATGTGTAAATCCCTTTACAGACGTGGTTAGCACGATTCTCCTAATACCCCAGGAAATTACAGGCTGTTGGATCTCCGGGCTGGGTGCTGTGAGGTGCTTGCAGGGGGCTCAGGAGTGCTGGCAATGCTGCAGTAACCCTTAGCTGTGATGAACTTGGGATTCTTTCCCACCACAGCTCAGCAGCAATGACCACACCACAACTCTGACCTTTCCTTGCAGTCAGAGCCTGCTGCTCACTCTTTTGCCTCCTCGGAAGCTGATGAGCAAGAAGTGTCAGAGGAGAACTTTGAAGAGAGAAAATACCCAGGTGAAGTTACTTTAACCAACTTCAAGCTGAAATTCCTCTCCAAGGACATCAAGAAAGAGCTGCTCACGTAAGTCCTGTCTTCTTCTCTCTTCCTCCAAAATATTTTAATATGTACTTAGCCAGGATGGTTGGAAAAAAGATTAGTAAATACATTTCAAAAATAAGAACTGTAACTCCCTTTCCTACTGTGATTGATCTTACTCATCCTCCTACAACTGCTAATCAATGAGGCAAAATATGTTCCTGCATTACTTTGCAGTGGTGAAGGGAACCTGAGAGCTTCGTGCTCTGTATTCATGGACAAGGTTCTGGGAAACTCCTTTCAGGGCCAGTTTTCCCTGGTATTTTCCTGCAAGAGTGTTTCTGGCACGGTGACGGCACTTACCCAATGTCCTAACCCCCTGTTTTGGGACACTTACTGATGTTGTGGAGCCAAGAGCACCCAAGGGAACTCAGCACCTTCTTGAAGAGGGTGTTGAACACAAGATGTCTCATTGAGAAGACAGAATTTGTTGGCTTAGAGCAATGGGTCCCAGCACTGTGATACTGCAGGAACACAAAATGTGACCTCGGGCTGCAGCAAGTTTGCTATTGTGCTGCATTTTACATTGGAGAGAGACCTTGACCCAGCTCACACCTGTCTGTCCATCACGTGGGGGGAAGCACAGACCCAGATCTGCCCTATTGGATGGAATATGGCTCTGCATCCACACTGATTCCCACAGGAATGGTTAATGTTAAGGGTTTGAGCCAGACATGGCAGCTTGGACCTGGCTCTGGTCTAACAGCACGCCAGGATCAGCCTGGAGGTTGTGATGGGGAGATTTCCCCTCCCAGGCATCCCAGCTGTTCCTGGCATCTTTCCTGTGCATCTGACCCTCCCACACATCACACAGGGAGTTGGTGGGCACCCTTTTGCTGATCTCATCCAACTCACTCATTATCTGCAGGCAGGAGGCTGACGGAGCAGCCAGGCAGGGAGGAGATCTGTGGGGGCAGAGCAGCAGCAGCATCTTCCCTAAATGAGCAAAGTTCAGATCACCTGCCCTACACAAAGCTCTAAAGGGTTTTTCAAAACCCACCAGTGATGTGAACAGCAGTTTCTGAGGTAGAGCCCTGAAGTCCTCCTGTGCTTTAATTTTATTGTGATGGTAGAGAAATTTCCTAAATGGAAACAGCTCTGGAATAAATAAATGGTGTCATGGGCAGCCCTGAGCCTTCCCTCTCCATTTAATATCCTTGCTCCTCTCTGGCCCAGGGGCTGTAATGAATTAGCTGTAGTTAACTCAAGAGCAGACTCACCCGCTGTGTCTGATGCTCTGTGTCTTGTTCTTGTGCCACTTCCAGGCAGGTGCCCCTCACCTGTATCTGCCCATCACCCCCAGGCACAGCCAGAGGTTACTGTCATTCCCTTTCAGCAGCAAACAGTCCCTTCTTCACAGCTGTAAGGGCTGGGGAAAAAAAAAAATCATTTCAGAAAGCTGAAATCTGAAACATCTTATTCAGATCTGAAATCTGAACAAGATGATTCCTGCAGCCAGAGCTTCAGCACGGAAGGAATGATCCAACCTGGCAGCAGCAGCCAGGGGTGGCCACATCTGTCAGGCCGTGCCACCCATCAGGCTGTGTCAGCCCCCCACTGCCACCAAACCCTCCCATCAACTAAGGGTTTTAAACACTTTCTTTGCCTGTGCCAGAATTTTTTCTCAATTTTTTTTTTTAATTGTGTTTTTAGGATCCTTATGATCTTTTAAAAGTAAAAAGGGAGGAAGGGGAGCTGAAAGGGGAACAGCTGGTTTATATCCATGCAAACATAGAAACACACACCAAGATCTGATGGACGGGGCTGGTGTCAGGGGTCTGGCAGCAGGGCTGGACTGAGATGCCCCAGACAGACGCTGAGGGGGCTCTGCTGGCTCTGCCCACCCCTGGGTCTTGGGAAATCCATTCCTTTCCCACACTTATACTCTTTGTTGTTGTTGTTGCCCAGTTGCCCAACCCCAGGCTGTGATGGCAGTGGACACATAACGGGGAACTATGCCTCTCACCGCAGGTGGGTTGACATTTTTTATGTGGTTTGAACTTTAAAAACAACTTTTTTTTTTCTTTTGGTATAGTTTGTGACCATGTCGATAGTTTGGTTCTGTTTCCTCCCCCCTTCTGTTGCCCCTCTCCCTCCCCATTCCCCTGCCCTTTTTCTTTTTCCTTTTCTTTTTTTTTTTTTTTTTTTTTTTTTTTTGCTTATCCAGATATTCCATCTCTTCTCTTTCAGCCTTTCTGGTTGTCCTCTTGCTGACAAGAGCCTCAGAAACCTCATGGCTGCCCACTCTGCTGACCTCAAGTATGTTTGCGCTCAACTTGGAACTCCTTTTTTTTCTTTATTTCCACCCTTTTTTTCTCTCTTCTGCCTTCCTGCCCCCACACCTCTTGCTCTGCTTTTGCTTTTCCATCCCCTCCCTTCTCCTTTCAAAGAGCTGATCAAAACCTGCCTGCGAGGAGCTGTGGTGGAGTCCAGCTTCCAGGTGCTGCATTGAAGATGCAATGGCGTGGAGGAAGGATAATTTTGGGGAGGGGGCTGATTGCAATGATTGGAAATAACCTGGATGCCTGGCAGGTTTCCTCTGGGCATTGTAGACATGTTATTTTCTTTTTCAATTGGCATCTTTTCCTAAGCTCTTGTTGCTTAGTTTGGGCCATAACCCTTTTCATTTAACATTTTTGTCCATCTCAAATAATCCAAAGCCTGGATTTATTTTTGGGTAGAGACGCAGCTGGGAGCTCACCGCCAGCACACAGCAAAGCCAACTCTTTTGGAGAACCTGGGGTGCTATTTTTATGCTATTTTTAGGGGCTGTTTGGGATGTAGTGAGAGAGGTTCCTCTTCATTTCCATGATTTGTGAGGGAATGAAAGAGGGAATGAGCAAATGCTTGGTAAGGCCAGATCCTGAGCCGGTGGTCGAGGGCTCACAGAAATCCAAACTTCCCCATTCCCATTGCTGTTTTTGAAGGGAGGAACCTGGTTTTAACATTTTCATTCAGGTATCTTCCTCTGAATCCCATATTCAGCTTTGCTGATGCCTTCTCCAAACCCCTCCTTTTCAGTAGGAGCTTATTCTTCACAGGTGGGTTTCCCAAACACTCTCTTAGGTTGCCTTCCCTAAATAAAGGTGAAATTTTATTTAGTTGGGAACACTGGGGAGACCCCAACCCTCTCCACCCAATCTCCATCTCTGGTGTAAAGTCCATTGAGAATTTTTTTTCATCATCTCTTTCATGAGCCCAGTCTGTCCCTGTAGGCTGAGTCTCCTCTGGGTTCCCAGCCTTGCTGAATCCAGTTTTTGGATCATTTAGACACTGACCTAAGTGAGGAGCCTCCACTGAGAGTAAAGCCTCATGAAAGGCTTTACATTGCACAGGGTCATCATGAAAAAACCCCAAAGTGCTGTTCCCTGTGTGCAGTCAGGGCTTTCTGGAGCCATAGGTGAGCCAGTGGCAGTCCCACTGGTCACTAAGGCCATTGGAAAAGTCCCAGATCTCTCTGTGGTGGCTCCTGGACTTCTCTGTGCCCCACCACCAGTGTGGGGCTGGTGCCAGGAAAAGTGTTAGTTAACCACCTGCTCCTTATCACAGAGGTGGACAAAGTGGCAGGATTAGCTGACATTAATAGAATTTGCTGGTGGATGGCAAGGACTGCTGTGATTAGTGCTAAGCACACTTAATCACGCACTGCAGACCATACACATTTTGAAAGGACCTCTTCAAAGAGCTTTGCTGGACTGGTGTTTCTCCAACAGTTTGAAAGAACAGCCTAGTGATCAGACAATTAGTGTTAAAGATATTAAAAGCTCTCAGGAGCAGTGGCCATTCCCAGTAAGGGCCAGACAAAAGGCAAACAGGCTCATCCCTGAGACCGAGCATTGTGTCCAGCCTCGCTGTGCAGCATCCCGTGTCCCCTCTGGCATCCAATGTCAGTGCTTTTTATCAAAATACTGTAAAAAAAAAGGAGACTTCTGGCCTAAAAAAAAGCTCGTTAATATTATTTCCTCAAATACCATTTTTTTTTCTGTGTCCTGGTGAGGATGGGAGCAGAGGAAGGGATTTTGAGATATTATAGATTGCTCAGTCATAGCTTTTCAGAACTCCAGATAAGACCATGTCAGTGTTTCTATTATAAATTCTATTTCAGGGGTTAATATTGGTGATATAAAAAAAAAAAAAAAAAATAGCTCCAGGCTGGAACATGCAATAAAAGGTCTCTGTTGGTATGATTTGTCTCCAGATAATTAAAAATAAAAATCAAATTACTTCTCTCTCCTCTTTAAAAATCCTGAAAGGAAGAAAGAGTTTGGTGTTAGTGTTTTCATAATTTCCTCCCACCCTGAAGCTAGAACAACAGAGAAATAGTTTTGCTTTCTACTGCAACAGTGTAGAGTTGGGAAATATTGCAGTCATTTCCCAAACCTGTAAGGTTTCTAAACAAGCTGAAGAATTTGCGCCCTCATTGAGGTCCTGCTAGATGTGTCCTGCCCTTACTGCACCAGCCCCATGTGCACTTCTGTTTTCCTGGCTCTGAGCCTCCCTGTCACCCCTCTAGGACCAGGCCATGTCCCTGCCCTCTTACCCGAGGTGAGGTGCCAATTTTTTTTGCCAATGGAGATTATTCAGTGACCTGTAAACACCAAAGTCTCCCTCAGAGCTGCTGCAAAGAGAATTTTGGAATATTCTGAACAAAAGAGAAGACTTTTTTTAAAAAGCTGTTTTCCAAGCTGCCAAACTAAAGTCACCTGTGGAAACCATTGCTCCACTGACTCTCAGAGGGCAGAGCAGCAGTGCAGAATCACAGAATAGTTTGGGTTGGAAGGGACCTTAAAGGCCAAACCCCCTGCAGTGAGCAGGGACATCTTCAGCTACATCAGGCTGCTCAGAGCCCTGTCCAGCTTTAGGGAAAGCATCCTGCCTTTCCCAAGGGCCCTGACCTCAGGGGCTGCCCGTGCATCACCATCATTTCATTGGCACGTCCTGGAGACACCAACCCCTGCCCTGCTGCAGGTACCAACCAGCCACCCAAACCAGGCACCGGTGGCTTTAAAAACAGAGCTGGAGAAAGTGGGGGCACCACAAACCCTCCCCTCGAGGAGAATGGGTGCTCTGCAGGCTCCTGGACGTGCCCTGAGCTTTGCTCAGAAGGCGCAGCGAGCATCTCCCCCTGCTCCTGCGGCAGCACCGTGGATTTCCTCTGCACACCCCCTCCCCCGGCCTTAATCACTTGACTCAAAAAGCCCCGGCTAATTGGCAGGCTGGCGTGCACATCCTCTGCAAACACTCCTCGCCTCTCTTCCTTGTCCCCATGACAACTTTTATGTCCACCACATCACCTACAGCACTGGGAGCAGACCTTTGTGCGGTGCTCCTTTACATCCCCTCACCGTTGTGGCTCTGGGCCCTTGATGCGGTGCTTACCTCGGGCCGTGCTCTGCGTGCCGCTGCCGGCCTTTGTGCAGGTCTGGGTGGTCACAGCAGAGATCTCCAGCCTTTGCTGGAGAGCTCTGGGTGCTCACCTGGAAGCTCAGGGCCAAAGCTCACTGTGAGGCAGCGGCTGAGGACCGAGGGGCAGAGCCTGCACCAAAAGCTGCTGGGGCACCGTGTGTGGTGACCCGGTGGTCCCCAGCCCGAGCCCCTGACAGGCTGACTCCCTGTCCCCTGCCCATGGTGTCATGGAAGGAGGGGACCCAGGGCTAACCTAACCTTTTTCCTCCTGTTTCTCCATCATTTTCCATCAGAACCATTGGCCAGTTTTGCTCTCTGCGGACCCTCCTGCCATGGGCTGCCCACTTGGCCTCACTGGGGGGTCCCCAAGTCACCCAGACCTGAGCCAAAACCTTCTGTTGGTGGTGGCCATGGTGGCCCTGCTGTCCAGAGCTGTCAGCTGTTTTTCTGGATTCTGGTCTCTGCTTGGGTCCATCCTGCTGGCTGTGGACAGCCCTTGCTGTCTCCCTATGCCTTCTTCAAGTTGACAAACATTGTCCTGGAGGGGCATTTTAGCTCATTTTTAGCTCCTGAACTGCCTCCTTCACGAGGGTGGGGACACAGGCTGGGACCTGTGTCCTCTCAGAGAGCAGCTCCTCACTGTGCTCCCAACATCTCACAGATGTTCCTCTCCAATGTCACATCATGCAGTGATGCATTGACTTCAGTACCACGGATATTACAGACCAGATCTTGTCCTTACAGAGGGGGAAGGGGCAGGAAGGAAAAACCTGCTCGTGCTGACAGTGCCCAGATTTCTCTTTGAGAAGAGCTGTCACAGAGTGTCGATCCCCTGCTCACACCCCCAGGCTAATCTGAGCCTCCCTTGCCTCTGCAGGTGCCCTACTCCTGGTTGTGATGGCTCTGGTCACATAACAGGAAATTATGCATCACATAGAAGGTAAGATCTCCCTTAAATTATTTTCTCTGTCGCCTCTTTCTGTGTTGCTTTTTTTTTCTTTTTTTTTTCTTTTTTTTTTCCCTGCAGTGGGCAGAGTTGTAAAGTTCTGAATAAAACATTAATGTTACTGACAACTGAAGCCTATTTTCATCTCTTTAATCTGACTTTCTTTTTTTTTTTTTCTGATGTTTTCAGAATCTGATTAGAAGCTCCTTTCAACAGAATAAAAGACAAAGGGTCAGATTTTAGCTGATGCAATGTTCCTGTTAATATTGCTACCTATTTATGACTTCTATTATCACTTTAGAACATTAATAGCACAGATCTGAGCCTTCTGTTTCAACAATTCCATTAAACATTGCAGGCTGTTAGCAGATATCTTCTTATCTAGACACCATTAATTACTGTCCATCTCCCTCAATTTTTTACTATTTTTTTTCCTTCTGACTTCTCCTCGTGATGTGAAGCTGCAAAACGAGAGAGATCAAAAACACTGTGCCAAATTCAAGGGAAAGATGACTGAAGCGGGGGAATAGCAAATGCAGAGATTCTGCCAGTGAGACAGGCCTTTCTTCTCTTTTTAACCACAGTCTGTCAGGCTGCCCTCGTGCCAAGAAAAGTGGGATCAAGATCACCCCGACAAAGGATGATAAAGAGGACCCAGAGCTGATGAAGTAAGTCTGGAAATAACTCCTGAGCAGAGCTTGTCACTCCATCCACTTTGCCTCACACAGATTTATGTGGGGGATCACTCAGCACCCACCCCACATCCCCCCTCGCTCGTGCTGCTTTGAGCATCCTCCACCAAAGCTCTTTGCTGTGTTTTGGTGTTGCAGTTTTGATATTTGATGGAAAAATTGGGTGGTGGGGAGGTAATGGTGCAGTTTTCTTGCAGATGTGAAAGGTAGGTTGGTAGGGCACAGTTTCTCTGCTACCTGTACTTTATATAATTGCTAGAAAACCACACCAGTGGTTTTGTTGTAAATGAGGGTAAAGCCCCACAGTCAAGTCAAACATTGCAGGTTTTTGGGAAGCAATGGGCAGGCAAGGGCTGATGGACTGGCTTAACTGCCAGGAGCACAGCAGAAGTAGAACCTACCCAGCACCGAGTTGGGTCAGGATCTGGTAACCCTGAATAAACTGTGTTTTGTGGAGTCTTTGCCAGAGCAGAATATTTGAAGTGAACTGAAAAAAAAACTCTCTCTGCTGCCTCAGGCTGAAGTTTTCAAAACATCCCAGGGGGTTTATTCCTGTGGGGAATAGAGATTTGAAATTGTGTCCACCTCAGGAGTTTTCATGAGCTGTGAAATCCATTTGTCCTGACTTTTAGCAAGTCTGAGCATCACAGGCTCAGCATGTGGGGTCTGGGATCTATATCTCCTTACACAGCTACAGGACATGAAAGGCAGCACTGACACAGGACCCTAAATTTTTTTTTTTTTTTTTTTTTTTGTTACCTCTGAGCATCTCCAGCCTTTCTGAAGCCTGTACACTCATCCAGCAAGTGCAGGTGGAAGGGGGTAAAAAGAAACATGGAAAAGATTATTAACCACTTCCAAAGGTTTCTGGTTGCCCACGAATGCTGGCATATCTATCCAAACCCCTTTGGCTCAGCAGACTGTCTCCGAATTGATCTTTTTTTGAATATTTCACTGCCAGGGCAGGTCTTGCCCTCACAGAGGAGCAGAGGTGGATATCTCCATGTGCCCAGGTTTTGGCCTGGAGCAGAGGCTGAGCCAAAGCAGGACCCAGTGGGGGTGGAAGAACCCTGCGGGGGCCGTGGGAAGCTGGGATGCGCCTGCTGGGGGGGAAGGACCTTTCAGAAAAAGATGGTATTTCAGCCATCTGCTCTGTTCTTCCTCCTCAGTCTACAGGAAGCAAAGCCTCCCAGTTAAATGAGCCGTGTGATAATTAGCAGGAGTTTGCAGAGTTTATTAAAAATTAAGCAACCTACTCGGGAATCTGCAGGAAAAAAGCCTCTTTTGGCTCAAATACACTGAATTGCTGGTGGTGTTGCAAGGCTGTGCCATTAACCAGTGACATAGGGAAGGGAAGGGCAGGCAGCAAATTGGTGATGTGCAGCTGCTGCCTGTTGTACCTTTGCTGTCACCATGGTTGGAGCCCCCAGTTGGGAGGTCACCCCTCTCCATGGTTTCCCCAGGGACACGTGCCCTGTGGGGCTGGGGAAGCTGTGGTTTTGCTCATTTGTGCCTTCCCCATTCAGGGCAGGACAGGGCAGGAATGTGCCAAGCAGTTTCCCCAGTGTGGTTTCTCTGCACAGAAATCACTTCCCAGTGCAAGGAGAAAGGAGTTTTTATGTGGCTGTTTTGTTGTGGGGCACATGGGGTGGGCTGGCAGGACACCCACAGCAGAGTGAGGGTTCCCACCAGCATCCTCACCAGGGACTGAGTTTCTCCTAGACCACCCTAAAGATGCAAACACTGGGAAGATAAAGTTGCAAGAAATCATTTAATTGTTTGGGTTGGAAGGGATCTTAAATCTCACCTCATTCCAACCCTCTGCCATGGGGTGGGATACCTCCCACTAGATCAGATTTCTCAGAGACCCATCCAGTCTGGCCTTGGACACTTCCAGGCGTGGGGCATCCATAGATTCTCTAGGCTCCAGGCTCCAAATGGGGCTGGATTTTCTGACTCCTAGAAAGCTGGTGCCATCCACCCCCAGAACCATGGACATGGGTGCAGGAAATGTAAGATGGGCTGTGAGGGTCTCTGCAGCAACAGCAGGAGGAGGCATTCCCTAACATCCCATGGCCCAGAGAGCAACCCCTCATCTTCCAGTACACCCAGGAGGAGCAGAAGCTCCTCTGAGATGTGCAAAACAACGTGGCACAACAATCCCTGGCTGGTGCCTCCCCCCAGCCTGTGGCAGTGTTTGTCCCACCACCCACGGCAAGGTGTGCCTGGTGTGGGTTTATGTTAAGGAGCTTTGGCTCTAAATCCTTCCTCTGTCTGCACTGAGCTCCACTTGGAACCCAGCCGAGTGTTGCACATCGTCACCGAGGAGAAAGTCATTTAGTCCCTTTTGTTTGTGCTGTTCATCCTTCAAGTAATTTGCTGCAGATGTGATTGAACAGATCACCTCAACCTTCAGTCCAGCCCATACAGTGGAAGCATCCACAGGTGTCTAATTGATCAAACGCTACTGGTGCTGCCATTAAATAATAATAATGTTAAAAAAAAATTAAAATATGTCCAAGACAGCTGTTTTGCGCAATAAGGCTCTGGTTTATTTTTTAACAATGAAAATGTAATAAAAGTTAAATTAACGGTGTAAAATATGTAATGGTTGGGCTGTAATGGCTGCATACAAAATGCTGGGGTTTGTCTCTTTCTCTCTTGCTCTTCCCCCCTCTCCCCCTTCTCCTTTTCCTCCTGAGGATTCAGTAATTTGCTCGTGATCATATAAAAGCAATGATGTTATGAATTTACTGAGGATCCTGCTGGCAGGGATATTATAAGTGAATTGTGCTGCATTTGCAGCTGATTAAAATCGAGATCAGCATTTTTCAAATTATCTTGGGAAAAGGCTGGGTGTAGGGCCCCCCCTTTTGCTGTCATCTCCCTTTTGTGTAGAATGTAAACAATCAGGGCAATAATTTCTGTGGTGAAACGCAGCTTGTGATTTTCAGGAGCAGCTCCGTGAATGCTTTTGCTGGAGAACCTCAAAGCCCCTTAATTGCTTCCAAACTAAGGACATGGGGGCTATTTTTGTCATTTCTCACCTCCTTCCACCTCCGCTAGTTTTAAGTAACCTCCCTTGAGTAATAAACTTTTAACTGTATTTACAATTGACAAGCATTTTTAAAACAAATGCAAACCACAGCAGAAACCCTGATACGTACACTGGGCTTGTAGGATGGCTGGGTTTAGGGAGAATACCATTAGGTGAGGAGGGACAAAGAGGTGCCTTTTAGAGAGCCACTCGTATGCTTGGCAGTAGCACAAGTTGTGTTGGTGCTTCCACAAGGCTCCTCACAGCTCCTGTGTGTTTCAATGGGCCATAAAGAGGCAGAAGTAAGGGCAAGGCTCATGTGCTGCCTTGATGATAATTCTCACTTTATCCCCTTGAGAGCGTGGGTTGATCTCCCCAGAGAGGCAGGATGTGAACCAGGAGGAGGAGGAGGAGGCAAGTGAGGCCATGCTGTGCTGCAGAGTGAGTGGTGGCCCAGTGATTTGTCCTGTCGGACAGGGTGCAGGCTCAGACACCCCTCGCATTCCATCCTGGCAGGAACAGGGCTGCAGCTCTTTGTGCACAGCCTGAACAGCTCCTGGCTCAGGGACTGCCTCCTGGGGAGGGCTCTGTGCCCAAGGGCACGGACAGTGCTCCTATGCTGTGTTGACTGTGCTGGTGCAGGGTGATAAAAGATGAGCCTGGGTTCATCAGCAGTGGCACTGGGCAGAGCCAGCAGTACATGTTTGATGGTTCAGTGTGAGTGCCAGCCTTGGGGTCAGGATCCCATGTGAGACAGCTCAACCTGCCATTTTTGTCCCCAGTGAGGCACAAAATACCTGTTTTCTGACACCACTGGGACCTACTTTTGCCACATGTGACGTGACCTCCACAGACTTCCCTCCTGCAGAATTCTCCTTGATTCTCTTTGGCTCTTTTGAAGGAGCAGTCGTAGCTCTTAATTTCCCATCTGCTATTTCCATCAACCAAGTATCTCCCCTATAAACTCCAGACGAGACCCAAATGCAAATGCTCTCTTCCCAGGCTTCATTCCTGCTCATCAATAATTTCCTTGCGCCTTTATTCCTTCCCTCTGTTCCTTGCCCTTGATGGCCGTGCTGTAACTCTGGGTGGTCCCCCTGCCCAGGTGTCCTGTTCCGGGCTGCGTCGGGCTGGGACACATCAGCGGCAAGTACGCGTCTCACCGGAGCGCCTCCGGGTGCCCGCTGGCAGCCCGCAGGCAGAAGGAAGGATCGCTCAACGGCTCCTCGTTCTCCTGGAAGTCCTTGAAGAACGAAGGCCCAACCTGCCCCACCCCAGGCTGTGACGGTTCTGGCCACGCCAACGGGAGCTTCCTCACTCACAGAAGGTAACTCCTGCGGTTCAAGTCAGGTTGAGCGTGATGATTTTGCTGTGGACAAACCTACCTGCCCCAAGAGGCTGCCTGAGCAGAATTCAGCTCTTCATGTGAGGCTCAAGAACTGGTGCGTTGGACGCTGAGTTCAGTCAGGTTGAAGTTTACTGAACAGAGAAATGTATGGTTGTTTGAATATTCACAGAATCACAGAACGATTTGGGTTGGAAGGGACCTTAAAGCTCATCTCATTCCAGCCCCCTTCCACTCCTCATTCCAACACCTTCCACTATCCCAGGTTGCTCCAAGCCCTGTCCAACCTGGCATTGGATGCTCCCAGCAATCTTCCACAGCTTCTCTGGGCAGCTCTGGCTTTACCACCCTCACAGGGAAGAATTTCTTCCTAACCTCTAATCTAAATCTCTGTTTGCATGCTGGAACAGAATTTGAGCACCACAAATAGGAGCTTGGTGCGCACGACAACCAGACTCATCTCACCCTCCTCACCTGGCACACCTCCTCTTTTAGGAAGCAATGTGTTTTCAATCTTTGCTTAAAGAAAATCTCTCTCACTTTATAAATGGGGTGTTTTGAGGCATTATTCATAAAGCAATTTCCTGTGTACCATAAAAAGCTTTTAGAAGAACTGTCTCACAGCTTGAATTCCACCAAATGGCACATGTTCTTATGTTGGGAACATAAGCACCTATAAATACTGAGAGTTTATGAAACCCATTTTTACTTGTTTTTCAGTTTGTCAGGGTGTCCAAGAGCTACTTTTGCTGGGAAGAAAGGAAAACTCTCAGGGGATGAAATTCTCAACACAAAGTTCAAGACTAGTGATGGTAAGATTTTTCCCTCCTTTGCCTTGCAGATGTGTCAGGGTGTTGAGCCCATAGATCTTTTTCTTTCTAGACTGGGGAGGTTTAAGCTGAAATCTGGGCAAAGATTTCAAGGGCATCGTGTACTTTGAAGACCCATTCCTTGTGTTTCCTGTGTGCTTGTGGTGGCATGGTCTCACTCCTTGAGTCACACATTTTAAGGGGGCAAAAATAAAGAAGGCAAAAGCAGTAAGCTGAAATTCAGATTTTTTTTTCATATATTCACTGGCATTTTTACAAATCCCTTGCAGTCATTCAGCGATTTTCACCTATTCAGGGCTTTTAGTACTGAGATATTTCTGGATCTGGAATTTTGTTAGCGGTGGCACTTTGCATTTCCAGTGCTATTACTGAGCTTTCTGTGGTATTTGACAAGGTTCAAGCATTGAACTTGATAGTTTGGAACCTATAAATACCTGCACTCCTCTAGAAATATTGCTTTATTTTATGGACCTCATAATTTCTCATCAAGATATGCATTAGTTTTTTAAATGGCATCATTCCAAACTCAGGATCGGAGAGAATGTCCTGACTGTTCAGAACAATCAACCTTGCTGGGTGTGGGGATGTGTTGGACTTCAACTGCTCTGCTGTCCTTTGCTTTTGCATTTACATATTGACCTGTTCAAGTACCATTGAACTGTGATAATAAAAATATTAATTATTTAAAAAATAGAAAGAAAAAATGCAGGTGAGAGGTATGTCCTGTTTCGAGGCTGTAAAGGCCAAGGTGAGGACGGTGCAGCAGGATGGGCTCAGCAGAAAGCCCAACACTTTTTCTCTTCCCAAGAGCATTTGTTGACTGCCCATGACCTTCCTTTCCTGCAGTTTTGGAGAACGATGAGGAGATCAAGCAGCTGAACAAGGAGATCAGTGAGCTGAACGAGTCCAACTCAGAGATGGAAGCAGCCATGGTGAAACTTCAGTCCCAGGTTTGTGTCCCTGGCCATGCATTCAAGCCCAGGGGTGACGGGTGTTGGTGAGTGCCACTGGTGAGGGTTGGTAACCCTGCCATGCTCCTTCCTCTGCAGATCTCCACCATGGAGAAGAACCTGAAGAACATTGAGGAGGAAAACAAAATCATAGAGGAGCAAAACGAAGCCCTGTTCCTGGAGCTCTCAGGGTTGAGCCAGGCTCTCATCCAAAGTCTTGCCAACATCCGCCTTCCGCACATGGTAAGAAACTTTGACAGTGCTCAGCCCAAGCCGGCGTCATTGAGGGAGCTGTGCCAAACCCAATTCATGATAAGGCTTTTTCACAATTAAAGAGTGGGGGAATTTCTTTCCATACACCTAGGTGTCCTTTATAAGATCAGTACTTTTCTCTTATCTCTGAAGCTTGCATTGTATCTCCCTTTTGTTGTCATTTTCTGCTGATCCCCCTTTTTATCTATTGTCCTGTCTCATTACATCTGGGAGCACTATCACAAAATAGGAAACTTTATCAAGGGCACCCAGTGCCTTTTAGGCTAAGACAGCACAAGCAGAGATCAGGAGGGATTGGATTTCAACGTCAGAAAGATCTTAGAGCTCCTATTACAATGCAGGTAGTTTCAATTCAGTTTTGAATAGCTGGCAGCTAAAGAATAGCATTCTTAAAGAGCGTGTATTTTGTTTAATTTAACAAGGTCTAACAGCCCACAGCATGTTACCATAGAGTTACTGAGAAATGAAAAGACTGCATTAAAATAGTAAAACCACAAAAGGCTATTAATTGCCTTCTCTCTATTCCCAGGAATGTAATTACTGTTGTCAAAACCAGGTGTGTGGAGGTGGGGTTCGTGTTGTTGAGAAAGCTGTCCTCTTACAACTCATGAAGACCATTGCAATGATCAGAGGAATGAGCTTTTGATTCATTTTTTCTTCCTTTTTTTTTTTTCTTTTCTTTTTTTTTTTTTTTTTTTTTTTTTTTTTTTTTGGGAATCCTTTTCATTGGGGTTTGTATTTAAATTCAGGCTGGTTGGAGAGAAGCCATCCTCCAGCAGAGCAGTTTTGGATAGTATTCACCCAGCTGCCTAACTGGCAGAAAACCACTCGCTGAGAGCTTTTTTGTAAAGTATTTGACACATAAAGGTCAAATAAACTGTTCAGCAAATATTTTTTCAAGGTTTCAGGCAACTCTAATTAAATGATGCCCATGAGACTTTTATGCTCATTTTATTCCTGTTCTTTTTCTTCCTTCCCCTTCTCTTTTTTCCCCCCATTAAGCCCAAGTTAGGTACTTGCAATGCCCCTCAAAAGCAGAAGCTGTACTTCAGCAGAGAGCTGGGCTGGGCAGCTGTGAGCCCAAGGTGACCCAACTTTGCCTTTGGTTCCCTCCGTGATGTTTCAGCAGTCCTGTTGTCCTCCAGCCCTTCATTTCCATGCCTTAATTCAGCCTCCAGCCTGTCAGGCTGCCTGAACACACTTAACCTGATGCTGTTAATAGCTCCACAAGGCCAGTGCATAAAATTAAGGACCCGGTTAAGATCCAGCAGGATTAGGGCGATGATGAGATTCCTGTAGATGCAGCACTGCACACAAAAAGCCTTTGATATGGAGACCTTTGGCTGTCGGTACATACAGAGAATCATGGAATGGTTTGGGTCAGAAGGGACTTTAAAACTCATGTCATAGGCAAGGACACCTTCCCCTAGACCAGGTTTCTCCAAGCCTGGTCTTGAGCACTTTCAGGAATCTACAACTTCTCTGGGCACTAAAATATGCAGATGATTTATTGCAAGGACCCTCATCCTCTTCCTGCTCTTCTACTAATGCTTTTATTTGACTTTTTTAAATTTTTTTTTTTTTGGCTGCAGGATCCAATTAGTGAGCAGAACTTTGATGCCTATGTGAACACACTGACAGACATGTACACCAACCAGGAGTGCTACCAGAACCCGGAGAACAAGGACCTGCTGGAGAGCATCAAGCAAGCTGTCAAGGGCATCCAAGTGTAGTGCCATGAGGATGGAGAGCAGCAAGCAAACAGACTGTAAGATGGAACTTCCCCTCCAAGTATTCAGGTTTACAAGTTAGAAAACTTGTTTAATGAATGAAAAAAAAGAAAAAAAACAAGGACCAAAATGTAACCAAGAGGCCATTTCTGAGACATGGAACTGATCAAACTCAATGTTCTCGTTTACTTAACTTTGGACCTTCTTGAGAAAAGTGGGATTTTTTTCCACCTTGACCACGAGGTAGATGAGGATGGAAGGGTAAATTCTCCAGTAGGCTGTGGGGCTTGGTAGCAGGTGAAGAGCAGGCATCTTCCATGAGTTGCTTGTTCTTGCAGAATAGATCCAAGGGTTAAAACGTTACAAGAACAGGGTCTTGTCTGATCCAAGACTAGTGTATGACTGGCTTAAACCCTCATGTTGTCTATGGTCGTATGTCCAGATCACCTACTCACACATGAGTTATATTCTATGTTGCTACAAGTGCTGGAGCTGCAAGCTACCTGTAAATCTGAACCTATGCTGGGCCTCCCAACCCCGAAGTGTTCAGATATCCACTGGGCATGGGAACTCTGAAGTATTATAAAGTAGCTTATTTTTATTTTCGGAAAGAAATCTGAAGAGCAGTTCTGGATCTCCAGTGGAAAGCGCAATGGAAAAAAGGTTCTCAGGGAAGCTTTTGGAGTTTGCAACTACAGTATTCCTTTGTCTGTCTTAAATATGAAAGTAGCTATTATGAATAGGCCAATTTCAGATATTTCAAACAGAAGAATTTCTTTAATATGTCATGGTCCGGTGTATATGATTTTTTGGAAATCTGTTTGATGACAGTTCTGGTTCTTTTCATTGTTGTGATCATCCCTACAGTGGCGCAGTACTGCCAGTCCAGAGATCATACATCAATGCCAGAGAACGGTTGAGATTGAGGTGAACAAAACAAAACAAATCAAATCAAAAAGAAGCAAAAACCAACAAAAAGAGATGTTAATTGATGGCCAGAAAAGTGCTTACGTAGCGTGAACCAGGAGTTGATTTCTTACACGTATCCACAGGGCAATGAGGATGGTTAGGTTTGGTGTTCTAGGATTTGCGTGAAATCACAGCACCAGCGCCATTCTGCAGCAAAAAAAAGGGAAAAAAGGAAAAATAAAAGAGGATGCAGGTACTGGGAATTCTTCCAAAGAAGCAGTTGTAAGCAGCTGGGTACATGCAGCCCTCTGTGCACTTAGAGAACAACTCTATGAATGTCTTTGGGGCGCTGCTCTGCAGCTCTGCTCCATGGCCAGGGCCGGCTGTCACCCCACGGGCTGCTCCCCACCTTTGCTCCCATCTGGAGCTCAGTTCCTTCTCCAAATGCTTCAGTGGGGCAGAACCCCCTGAGGGGCCCCAGCGTGGGGGCTCCCCATATCCCACATCCCATATCCTGCATCACTCCTGGCCATGGGGCAGGCAGAGCTGCGGAGGATCTTGCTGACCCCAACAAAAGGCAAGAGTGTGGTGTCATTTCGAGCCAAATCCTGCAGATATTTAGGGTATAATTCTCGATTTGGGGAAGTCAGTGGAAAGTCCCAGTGGCTACCATGGCCACTGAATCTGGCCTGGAAGGCCATGAGTGGCTTGATTGGAGTTGTTCCCTGTGTTAAGTTCCATAGGGCAGTTGGCCTGGGTGGGCTTGCTCCCATACTTAAGTGTTTTCAGGATCAGACTCCAGGAGTTCACTTATTTTAGAACCCATTCCAAGTGCAAAAATGCAAAAAAAAAAAAAAAAAAAAAAAAGGGAAAAAAAAGTATAAAATTTGAGGTGTTAAAAACACAATGTTCTTAACATGTAAATAGAGTCCAAATTGATTGTGACTGCAATTAAGTTAGTATTTAAAAGTAGAGAAATTGCACTTATTGGAAGAAAGAGAAGAAAAAAAAAGTAGTTAGTTTAATTATGCTGTAAATTATTTAATTTTGGCAAGATGTATGTAATTTATATTTACAACACCTTATGTTAACTTTTTGCTATTTATTTAACTTTTTTATTTATTAATTTTATACTTATTTTAAACTGGACACTGCACCATAGAAATGAAGATAAAAGAAGCAAAAAAAGTTAAAAATTAAAACTTTTGACCGTAAAAAAATGATATTCCAAAAAAAAGAGAAAAAAAATAAAAAACCCCTATCTACAACTCCTACTTGTAATTTTGATGCAACCAAGTTATTTTTTATATATTTTGTTATTTATTCTTTTAATGATGGGAATTTTTTTAAAGATATTTTATAACTGAGACATTTTGATAATTTTTTGGTTTGTTTTTTTGTGGGGGCAGGGGCACTGGGGGGAAGAGAGACTTTTTCAGTTTTTCTTTTTTTTTTCATTCATATTGTTTCAGGCACTGATAACAGGAAATGAAAATTCTGTATTTATTATTTATTTAATATTTAAGTCGGGAAAAAAAATGAACTGTGCTCTTGTTGTATATTTATTTTGTTGTTTGTGTGTTGGTTATGTGACGACTGAGTACTTGTTTATGTGAAGGAATACTGTTAATATTTAAATAATAAAGAGTCACATTGAAAGTTATAGCAGGCTACATGTTATTCTGTGAAAAACGAATACTGTGATCTACTTTCCTCAGGAAATGTATTTTGCAGACAGAACTTCCTTATGTACTGGCAGGGTTATTTCATAATAAAACCCAGTTCTGTTTGTGACTTTAGTTGCTATGGTCTTTCTTCAAGCTGTTGCCAATGTGTCCCCACTGGGCTTTTCCCCTGTCCTGCACTGTGGCTTGGGGGTGCTCAGCGTGTCCCTGCTCCCCTGCAGTTCTAGCCAGGGACCGTGCACCGCCCACCTGGCTCTCCCCACCTCCTAAGCTGGGGGATTTCAGGGGAATTTAGATTTGGTATCTCTGAAGGCTTTGGAGAAGAAGCAGCTGCCACCATCCAGCCAAGCAGGTGCTGAAAATCTCGCTGGTGCTGTGATGGGAATTGTAAGTCCCAGGAAGGCTGGAGGCAGAATTCCTCTGGGCAGGACTTGCCCCCTGCACCCCGAGGAGTGCAGGAGCACCTCTGCTATGGAGACAGGCTGAGAGAGCCAGGGTGTACAGCCTGGAGAAGAGAAAAGAAGAGCCTCTTCCAGTGTCTGAAGGTTGCCCAAAAGTGATAAGGAGGGACTTGGGGCAAGGGTGTGGAGGGACAAGACAAGGGGGATTGGATTCACACTGACTGAGGACAGCGTTAGATGGGACATTGGGAAGGAATTCTTCCCTGTAAGGGTGGAGAGGCCCTGGCACAGGTTGCCCAGAGAAGCTGTGGCTTCTCTGGATGTGTCCAAGGCCAGGTTATACAGGGCTTGGAGATACCTCATCTGTGGAAGGTGCCCCTGTCCATAGCAGGGGGTTGGAATGAGGTGATCCTTATGGTCCCTTCCAACCCAAACCATTCCAGGATTTCAGATCTTGTGGTTTTGTACTTCCACAGGTGGTGTGTGAACAGAGGAGATGCCATTGGAAGCAGTACAGGAAATGTCAGCCCTGGGATGCAACACAGAGATGGACACTTTTCCCTCCTGGATTTCCAAAAAAACTTCAAAACCCGATTTTTGTCAACAAGATTTGCTCAGTTGCATCAATCTGACTGTGACGTTCACAGATTGCCCTCTTGGAACAATGGAGACTTTTCTCTGGTAAGAGTTTATGTTTTGAAGCTGTGGCAATGAAGAGAATTTTTCACTGATCTCTGTGTTGGATAATTTCTGAAATTGCCAAAATTCAGTTTTGCTCTGCTGTAGCAGAGGTGAAATCATGTAAATCATGTTAAGGCCATTTGGAGCTGTGTGAATTGGATCAAATGGGAATTTCAGGCAGGTTCATCACCAAGAAATTCAATTGTCTGGTTAACTGAACTGAACTTCTCTGTCTGTCCCTGCATGGAAGCACAAGCACTGCTGGGTTTCAGCAGAAAGAGGTGGCCCTATCACAGGCATGAAAGTGAAGGGGCAGATTAAAACAGAGCTGAAAAGGTAAGAACTGTAGTCAGAAAAATGTGGAGAAAAGTTTGGGTAGAAGAAAGATTTCCTAAAGCCTTTTCTTGAGAATGTGCATGGCCATAGGTGTTCACTGGAAGTTTTTTCTGCCTTCATTTACTGTCTGCAAGGTGTCCTGGTGCAGGACAACCAGCAGAAGTTTAGGACAGGCTTAGGATTCCTTAGCCAGTGGTCCCTGAGAATAAACAGCCCCAGCCATGAGGACTGCTGGAGATGGAGCCCAGCTTGCCCAGGAGCCCCAAGAACAAAGTCTATTTGAGGCTTTGCTGGACTTAACTTGGAGTTGATGGGATTTTGCCTTTTTCTCACAGGAGGAAAAGCAGTCGGACTCATGTTCACCTCACCGGCTGGCACGCTGTTTTCCTGAAGGGCACATAATTGTTTTATGGGGGTCTCGCTCGACTTTGCAACACTGAGCAGTTCCTTGTGCCAATATTTGATTATGATGATCGAGCTAATAGACGTGCTTGCCTGTCCTTCCTTAACGAATTGGCTGAGCTGGATAATAGAGCACTCAGATTTGTGCTAAATTGCAGCTCGGGGAGCCATCACTGGGAGATGTTATCTTCTTGGAACTGGCGTCCTTTATCGCAGGGAAGGGAATTGAATTGGTTTAAGATGGTACACTGTCAGTTTATAGGTGTGCTTAGGAGAGCTCTTAAGCCTCCTCCAACAGGATGTAGGGTAAGAGTGGAATGTCAGAGCAGAGGGGGCCTTTGGCTTCAAGGATGCCAGGGAAAAGATACTCGTCAGCATATGGTTGTCTGTAAACACATTGATAAACCATTGACCAACGAGAGTCATTTGGCCTCACTGATGCTGCTGTTAATTGTTGAAAGCTGCTAATGACCCATTCCTCCAGTGGTACCTTCCACTTGTCAGCATTGACCTGATCTTTCCCAGAGAGGCTTTCCAGCCATGGCTTTCAGCTGTAAGCAGAAACGGGGAGTCTTTCCCAGTCTTGTGCATTTTTCTGATTTTTGTTCCCCTTGCCCCCACAGCTCCTCTGAGTGAAGGCTTGAACCACCTCACCCTGCTCCCACAACCAAGGAGTCCTGCAGAACACACAGCTGGGTGGTCAGGAAGGGGTTAGCTTGTTCCCGCCAGGCTACTGGGGAGAGAAAGCAACTTTGCTCTTCAGAGATGCCATTTAGCATCAGATTCATCCGTCCTGGGCCTCAGAAAGACAATGTGAGGCTGGGGAGCAATGGGACGGGCTTGAGATGACACTGCAGCCAATAGAGCAGCCCTGAGCTGGAAATTGTTCCAGCACAGCTTGGTTGGATTCAAAGGCTCTGGCCTGCACTTGTTAGCACACTCACTTCTCCTACACTTTTATGAGAAGATAGATCCTGAAACGACCTCCTGCTTTGTACAGAAGGGCTCGTGGGACTGAGGCTTTGGAAAGCACATGGATGATGCATTCTTCAGACAAATAGCTCTTGTTATTCCAGCTGCCTTCATCCCCATCCCTCAGTGGGATGAATAACCAGCAGCTGTTGTAGAAATGGCAGTATGTGTTTTAAAGACATTTTTGACCCTGTCAACAAGGAAGTACAAGAACCTCTAAAGCCTGCCTTCATATCCATGACTGCAGTGCTCTTTTGTTTAAATGACAGGGACTATCTGTGATGACCCAAAGAAACATGAGCCACAAAGGGGTAGAACAAAGACACACGCTCTGCCTGAGCTTCCCAGAAGGACCTGTCCATGCTAAGATGCCCTTGCAGCATCCTGCCCACTGCAGGTTAACACCAGCACATCCTTATTGAAACCAGGATGTGCCAGAACTTTTCCTTGCCTCTTCCTTACTCACAACAAGTCCCAAAGTCCATCTACCCTGAGCATGAGGCAATGGTTGAATGGTTTTGACTCAAACATGAGCTAACCTGGCCTTAGCACTGCGGGGAAGTTTGTTTTGATAAGCCAAGTCCAAGATCAAGCTCCTCAGGTTTTGCCATTTGTTAAAGGACTCCTACTCAGGCTCCAACATTTAAGATTCCAGCCTAACCATGCTGAGGCTGTTTAGCAATTAAATAACATAAATCCAGAAGCTAGATTAATAAACAGTCTGGTCTGTCTAGAGCAGTCTACAGGGTGGAGAGATAAAACTATAAAATATTTATTACCAACTTGGGGATGAAGTCATTTATTTAATTACTACCCATTGCTTTGCTTCTTACAGTTGTTAGGAGTCTGAAGGTTGCAGAAGATTAGGTGGGAAACTTACTGCTTCCCTGCTGTGTGGAGCCTTTCCCATGAAAGCCAGGGCCCAGCTCCCATCTGTCACCCCATTACGTTCGGAGGTGGTGAATATATTACTGTGCTGCTTCCCAAAATAAAACAAAACAAAATTTCTGCTGGCCACATGGCAACCCTCTGCGGGATTTAATGAGGACACTGCCCTTTGTGCACGAGGCCACTTCCAACAGCTGTAGAGACGAAGGCAGGGGGATCTTTGACCACGCTCATGATGTGGCTCCCATAGCGAGCACGGCCCTGGCAGCACTGCCAGTGCAGGTGCCTTTGGGGACCAAAGCTTTGGGTGCCTCTTGTCCTGAGAGGTCAGGAGTGCTGTCTGAGCCTACCTCACCAAGGATTTATCAGTGGGTTTTCACGTTTTCAGGAGAGGGAACAAGGGTATTAGTTGGGTCCCTGCTGTGATTTGATATTGGGGAGCATCCAGGACTTAGATCCACGCATCTGCTTTGCAGTGATTATGGCTGGAGTCCCCTGATGAGTGTGCTCCCCTGCTGACAGCTACAATTTGCAGCAATGCTGTAGCAAAAGTCATGGGGGGAGAGGGAGGGAGGGCGGCTGTGTGCCCTCAGCATGTTTTGTCATCGGTTTCATCCAGGGATAGCAAAGGGGTGACAGCTGAGGGAGTGGGGTTTGAGCAGGAGCAGTGTGTGATGTGGGACATCACTGCTGGTGAGGGGCTGAAAAACTGCTAATCCTCCCCAATAACTGCACTGACAACAAAAGTAATCAAATTCCCTAAATAATTGAGTCGAATCGTTAGGCTGTTGTGTAAAATAAATAAACTAAAAATGGCCTCAGCCTGTGAACACCAACCACAGCAGGGGTGAACACAGGGATGCAGCCACCCAGCCCTGCCTGGCCTGTGACTGCTGACTTGCCAGCAGCACTTAGTGTCCACCCCTGCTCCTGAGAAGGGCAGGGGAAACAGCTCAGGGAGTCCTGAAGGCTGCTGGGGGGCTCCTGTTGGGACAGAGCTCAGCCACCAGCCTTGGAAGAACCCCGCTGTCCATGGGTATCCCCAATCCTCCTCCAGTCCTGGCGAGCTGCAGAGCCACAGGAGTGATCCCAGGCAAAGCAGCAATGAGTGGGAATCCAGAGTGGGTGCCTTGAGGAAGTAAGAAAGGTCAACAGGAGAGATGGTGGCCAGGGGTGGAGAAAAGCAATTGTGCTGTCCAGGTGAGAAAGGGAAACAACAGCTGTAACATAATGCTCTGGCTTCTGAGGCTCCCACAAAAGAGATTCTTGCATGAGGTTTGTGGGCAGCTCAAAACAGACAAGTCCAAACCTGTGAGTCCAGGTGCTGGAGATGAGAAGCTCTGGACGGATGGATCAACTGCAATATCTTGGCCAAGACTTTGTACCACAAACAGAGTGAGATTCTAGGGGTACTTTTAGCAGGGTAGGGAGGAGAAGGAAAGAGAAAGAGAAAATTCTTGTGAATCACAACAGACCTGCAAGATACTTCTATTGTCACCCAAAAAGTAAAGGAAAGGTTTCTGCAGAGCATTCACCTCAATTTTTCTTTCACAACAGACTAATCTGAAACTGTCAGCACAAGCATCTTTGTCCTGACCATCCTGCACTGCAGTACACATCCAGCACAGGCATGGCTAACTGCAGAGGCCCCACTCCAGTATCATGTCATCGCATTATCCTTTCATTTCTCTTATCAATGCTGCCAGTCAGTTCCACTCCTTATTCCCAGCCCTTATCACAACCAGCCAAAAAAGTGCAGAACATCAGTCAGGAGGGAAAAAAAAAAATAACAGGTGAAATTCTGATTTTGTCAGCTAAAATAGTTTCTAGATGAGCTCTGCCCACAAAGAAGCTGAATCTTGGTGATTTAGTTGCCAAATTTTACATTTGCTCCCTCTCCCCCATCTCTCCTCTCAGCTCTTAGCTCAAAGTGGAGTCCTGACATTGCAAAGTGTTAATAGAATTAGTCTCCTGCTATAAACTGTTCACTGGGGCTTGTTAGCTCAATTGTTGATGCTAAATTCTTATCAGCAGAGCCACCTAAAAGAGCATTAATCAAGAAAGGCTGCACTCCCTGCCTGGGTCACAGAAATTTAATTAAGCCCTGAGTAAAAATGGAAAATCATTTTGAAAAGAGAAGAGACGAATGCAAAATGTTTTTCATCATTTGACTTTGCATCTCTGCAGTCAGCTGTGATTTCAAAGGGTGTTTTGCCACAGCAAAGGCTGAGGGAAACACAGAAAAGACTTTCCTCAGTGCCTCCTTTAATACAAGGTCCTGGTGCTCATCCAGGGTAAATGAAATATGGAAACTCACTGATTGAGGCCTGTTAAGGACCTGCACCCACAAATGCAAAGGACCAGAATGCAAGTCCAAGTAACACAGTGATCTCCATGAGTAAGGTTCTGTTATGTTTAAGGTTGTGTTATGGTTATTGATTTATGGATTTGCATCTATTTTCCATTTGTTCTGCAGAAAGTCTCATGCAACAAACTATTTATTTGGCAGACACAGAGAAATATCAGTATTGGTACCACCTTGTGTGGGATATTGTGTGTAGTTCTGGGATCTCTCTTTGGAAAAAGAAAAGATTAATTTATCCTTGAACAGGTGTGGAGAAGGACTGGCAGAGTGATTAGCAGAACTGAGATCCTATCTTAGGAGAGGAGATTAAAAGAGCTTGGCTTGTTTAGCCTAGAAAAACAAAGGTTAAGAGAGGATATGATTACTTTTCATAAATACATTCAGGGTGGGAGGAAGGGGAAAGATTTATGTTAGAAGATAATACAGGTGGGAGATCAAATAAGGCTCATCTTGGCCAGGAATAAATTTCCACTTGAAATCTGAAGATGTTTTCCCATTGCTGGAGGAGGGAGGTTTTGGAAGGGCCTTCTGAGCACGATGGATGAGCCCCTGTGGTCTTTGAGAGGACAAATGTGGCTGGCTCAGCCCCACCAGTGAGTCTGCAGGTGGGATATGTAGCATTGCCAAAGGCAAAGGAGGGAAGTGTGATATGGCTGCCATCTGATGGCATTTTTATTATTTATAAATCCATAAAACCCACTGATTTTATTTAATACATGAATCACTTGAAAGATCCCGGAATGGTTTTCTTCCTCCATCAATATGAAAAGCTTGATTTCTGAGATTTTTATTTGGGAGCTGCCTCCTAAATCATGGCAGATGGGCCACAACAAGGCAGCAGAGGGACAGGACAGAGAGCTGGGCTCGCTGGTGCTCCTGGCAGTACCAAAAAGAGACAAAACCCCTCTCTGCTCCATGTCCCCACTGTCAGGGATGTCTGGTGACACCTCCTCCCACTCTCAGCCAGGCTGCAGCATCTCCTGGCTGCCTTCCTTCGATGACACACTTAAGTGAGATGAATCCAGGGCTTTAGGAGTCCTTTTTCCATGTGGCACTGGTTATGTGCGGTGCAATCCAGTGGAAATCAAGACATATGCTCTTCCTCTTGCTTCAGCAATTACTCACAGAGCCCTGAGATGAAGTGAAGCAAGAGGACACACACACACACACACACACATATATATGTAAATATAGAAATCCTTTGCATGAGCAAGAGGATCTCAAGCGATTTGCTGTCAGTGTGTTAATATTAATTATAGTGTAAATGCATATGGCTGCATGTATTTGCATATATGCACGTGTGTGCATATGCATATATAGAATATTTGCATATGAAAGTGGTACAGAGCCAAACTGACCACAGAAAAGGCAACACAGCATATTTTTCAAAATGAAAAAAAATGTGGTGAAAATATACCCCTATGATTTAATGCTCCCCCAGCTCTTAATTTATGTGAGTCCTCCTGTCACTCATTAATTACCCTGCTGACTTAACCAACCATCTGTATCGCCAGGCTGCAGGTCAGCTCAGACTGCTGGGCCCTGGTTTGGGGGCTAAAATGCATTTCTGCTGTTTGATCTTCCAAATAAATGAAATAATCTCATTTTAACTCAGCATCATTAAGAGATCAGAAGTTAATTCATGCTGACTGTTGTTCTGAAAATATTTATTAAAGAAATTGGTTTTTTAAAAATTGAAGTTGGAAACTGTAAAACAGGGGGAAATAAAGACAAGGGAAATCTTGGCTTCAGCTTGGCCTTGTGAAAATTGCTCGCTGTCAGCAATTACCTCAGGTAATGAAGGATGGAGACTGATTGAGATTGGTGGTTGCTGAGAGCAGGGACTTGTACCTGTGAGGGACCCTGCCCCAGCCCGGGAGAGGATGCTGAGGTGCCACCTCCGAACCCCGCGGCAATGCCTGTACTGCTGGGGACACCTTGTGGTGCACGGCTGCGACAGAAAGGCTGTGATGGAAATGCCACCAGCCCCTGCTTTCCTAATCCTGCTCCGCTTTTTCCACTCCCAGGGGTGCTGGGGCTCTCCAAGCCAGGGGCAGCTGCCCACAGGCATTTGTAGGCAGGAGAGAGTCACTGATCCATTGCTGACTGGAACTCCTGGCTCACAAAGCCCCAGGGAGCTGTAAGGAGGAGAGGAAGGACTTGATAAAGAGCAGGAAAAGAAGAAACACAGAGAATCAGCAGCTGGAGACCCGCGGAATGATGGAACACCCAACCGGCTTTATTTTCTTAAATGTGGGGATTTTTGCAATATTATCAGGCAATTTTTGGTATCCCCCAGAGCTGGAGCCCTGTGCTCTGACACCCATGGAGGTGTTTTCAGCCACAGCTACATTCTCAAAGAAAAGAGATGGGAAGAAGCTGCTAGGGGAGGAGAACCAGTGGGAAGCTGGGGATGAGCCCATGGAGCAGTGACAGTGTGGCTGTCTGGGCACGGCGTGCCTCGAGAGATTTGGGCCACGTGCAGCAGAGACGCGCAGGAGTCAGAGGTGCAGAAAACAACCTGTCCCTTGGGGATGATCTGACCTTTCAGCTGCTCCCTCCCCAGGGCTGTGCTCCTGACAGGTTTGGGGTGCAGGCAATGAGGTGGGGACCTGCAGTGGGTAATTTCTTAATTGGACACTGGGTGGTGTTTGGACTGATTGACTAATTAGGTCAAAGCTGTATTGGACTTGCTGTAAGGGTTACTGAGTTTCTTAATAAGTATAGAATAATACAGTATAAGATTATAATAATAAAGCAATTGGTCAGTCTTCTGCAATCATGGAGTCAATGCTAATTATTACCTGGCTGGGGGCCTGCGGGGACATCCTCCCTGTGTGTTTCTTCTGGCTAATCCCTGTAATTCTCTGGCTGGAAACAGAAGCTGCAAGCCTCACTGATCTTGGCAGTTTAAGGCTCCTAGGAGTCATGAATACACCCAGGAGGGGACAGGGTATTTGGGAATCCTTAAAACACCCCTCGAGTTCTTACTGGGCTTCCTGAGGACTTGTTGCTGCCAGAAGGAAGCACATGCAGTGCTCTCCTCTGCCCCTGTGAGCTCTCTGCTGGCAGCACAGCAACTGCAATATTTTTTTTTTCTTTTAGCCCAGCTTTTATTTTAACAATTTTTGCACCAAAAAAAACCAACAAAACAAAAAAACACAAGAAAATAAACAACCAAAAAACGAAAACCCAACTGCTATTTTCCAAGTGATTCCAGCAGCAAAGGGAGCAGATGCTGAATGGAATCACACGTGCAAGGAGTTTGTGTGTCCTGCGTCTGCAGTTTCCAGTGCGTTGCCATTATCCCTGAGCATTCTCCGTGTGAAAGATGAGGAGAGTGCAATCACCACGGCCTGTTTCGGTTGAATCAGCAAGGAGGAGTTTCAGAGCTGTCTCTCCACGAGTAATCCCATTCTCCCAGGCAGCTGTCTTCTGCAAAATGAAAGTGCAGACATCTACAGTATTACCCTGCGCCTGTTTGCAGAGTCTGCTGTTATCACGTTAATGAAGGGAGCTGAGATAATCACCTTAAAGCATAAATAAATCTCGGATGCTGATTCACTTTCTCCTATTTGAATCTCATTTACCAGGGTAATTCTTATTTTTTTTCCGCTGCAGGCTTGTTGTGTCTGCCAAGACAGCTTTTTTTTTCCACAATTCATCTGCAGAGAACTTGAATTAAGAGGCCTCTTGTCTTGTTGCAGTTATTCCTTCTCATTTTGCAGCCATGTGAAGTCCTAGATCCCAGGCCAGGCCAGAAAATTTGATTTCATCTGCAGCATCAGCCAGTGCTGAGTGGGTCACTTACACATGAAAGCAAACATGCACTTTTAGAGGATAATTTCTCACAGTCTTAGGTGACAGGAGACACCTTTTCCCCAGGTCACTGAAGGAGCTCCCACAGGTGTGAAAAATTTAAATTTGTGGCCTCACACTCAGTTATGGCACAGGGATCCCTCACTAAATGAATGGCATGTCAGATGTTGTGAAGTTTCACAATATTCCATGTTTCCTTCAAGCCCCTGGAATCAGGTGAATCTGCATCTCACTTATTTATCCCTCAGTAAATTTACATCTGGCACTTACGCTTGCAGAGGAAAAAAAAAATCTGAGCATGTGACTAAATCTGGATGTTCATCAGCTCAAAATGAAGAATATCAACCAGTTCCCACCACATTTTTTTTTTTTTCCTAAGTTCCCATGATTTTTTCCCAGGCCTGACTAATGATACCAGAACATCTGGTGCTGGCCAGGCTTCACTCAGGAGGTTTGGCTCCTGTGTCTGTGCCAGCAGCTCGCTGGCATGTCCCCAGCCCCTCGCTCCTGCATCCCTCCCGCATCCCGGGATGCCTTGTGAGGGCTCACCTAGAACAGAGACTAGATGGAGCTAAAGAATAAAGCAGGGATTTAATAAAAGGATCTCCTCCATGGATCCACCTTGGGCAGCCCAAGAGCCCAGCCAGGGCTGCACCCAAGATGAACCAAAATGGTCACAAAATGCACGACCGCCCATGGGGGCTCTCACTTTTAAAAGTTATGCTCCATTTGCACATTGGAGTTAATTGTCCAATTATAGGTTTAGGTTATGCAGTCCCATCCTTGTTTTTCTCTCTCCAGCCCATGTTGTTTGTGCTCTTGGGCCTGAGATTTGGATCATTTGTCCTTGGTGCCCAGCTAGAGAAAGAATTGTTTTTTCTCCCTACTCTGTGAAGAGAGCTTACTATCCCTAATATGAAGTTCAGAAATGCACACCAGAGCAGTACAGAATCTGAAAAATATAAAAGCTAAACCTGAGGCATCACCGGGATGCCCCGATGCCACCAGGAGCTGGGACAAGGCTGTCACAGCGCCATCGCCGGCCACCAGGGCTGGGACAGCTGGGACAACTGGGCAGTGAGCTGGAGGAGCAGGCGTGGACATGAAGCCTCGTGCTAGGAACAAGAAGTTTGGGAAGGACAGAGAGTCTGGGAATGCGGAAAGGCATCCACGCTGGGATGGGGAGATGCGCCCAGGAGCTTTGCGATGGGGAAAACGAGAGTCACAGCCTGTGTCTGGTCCTGGTACGTTACACTGAGTGTGCACGGCAGGGTTTGGGTAGTGGGGCGGCTCTTGGCAGAAGCTGCTGGAAGTTTTCCAAGGATCTGATGGAGCCAATTCCAGCCGGCTCCATCCTCGGCACTGCCCTCACGGAGCCAGCCGTGGTACAGTCCTGCCCCCCGCGCCGGCTCTGGTGGTACGGCCCAGACTGAGCAGTGGTGCGCTCCCTTCCCCCCCCACCAGCCCGCGGCGCTGGTGCGCTCCGCGCATGCGCAGTGGCGCGTTCGGAGCTCAGCTGGGCAGTGTTTACAGCCCGAGCGCGCCGGCCTGGGCTGAGCCGAGCCGTGCCGAGAGGAGCCGAGCGACACCGAACCGAACCGAGGCGAACCGAAACGGGACGAACCCAACGGAGCCGAGCCGAACGGAGCCGAGCCATCCGTTGAGGTAGCGCTTTTGTCTGAAAGCGCGGAATAACCTCCCTTTGCCCCTCCCGGTGCTGTGTCAGGGCAGCGACTGCCCCGGAGCCCTGCCGGGGGCGAGCAGCCGCACTTCTGAGCCTCGAGCGTTGTTCTGAGCCCTGCCCGAGCGGTGCTGGTGCGCCTGGGCAGGAGCCGCGGGGTCCGGTGTTGTGCTCCAGGCGTGGGGCTGGGCGCTGGGTTCGTGTTGGGTTTGTTTTCCTCTGAGGGGGAGGTGGCAACGAGGGGATGTTTCAACACGCAGAGCCGCCTTTGATGTCTCTGTTTTGGGCAGCGGTCCGAATTTCTGCCTGTGCACTTTGTCCCTGCTCAGGTTTGGGGGAATCTCTGTTTTGCATTAGAAGCGAGGAAACTGCACCCGGGGTTTGCTGCGGAGGGAGAGGGTTTTGTTTTGAAAAGTTTAATAAAAGTAAGCCCTAGTGGGTTCCCATTTCCCACCAAGTTAAGTGAGGCTGTGGAAGAGAGGAGTTTGAATGTCAGAGTTTTAAGTTGTGCCTATAGAACATGCATTTTACTGGAAGTAAGATGAAGTCCAGGGACAGGGATGATTTCAGGAGTGACTGACACCTGTCACAGTGTGGGTATTCCTGATCCCATTATGAAATGTCTCAGCCAGCTGTGTTTGTTGTTTTCCGTGCTGTAGAACACGGAAGAGCCCTTGCTGTCCATGGAGCTGAGCTGAAACCAGGTCAGACCAGTTGTCCCAGTGGGGCTTGCGTACATCAGCAGGAATCTGTTGGTGATGCAAAGTGGAACACTGTTAAAGGCACAACTTTGTGCTTTGAATCTAAAACTGTAGATTTTAATTTTTTTTTAATAGCAAAAATAGTGGAATAATGAAGGAAGCCTAAGAACAAAAATATATAAAAGAAAGTCAAGGGAATCAAGACCCTTGGCGAAGAGAGTATTTTAATGTGGAATGTTAAATAGAAGACTAAAGATACAGGCAGCCCTGTGTTGCAAATGCAGTGAGGTTTTGTGTATGTAAGAGGAGAGGAAAAATAATTGGTACATTAACCCACCTGAACCTTCAACCTGATATGTTCCCACTGTGAAGTAATAAAAAAGAGTAAATTTTTTTGTAGAGAAAATGAAGGAGTAACTGTGGAAAGGGGAGGGGTGATGTTTTATTTCAAGTTTTATTAATGGTCTTGAACTGGATTGATGTGTTTGAGACATGAATGGATTAAGAAGTGGCTCGAGTTCCTTGCCTAAGTATATCCTGTTTTGTGTGCCTCTACAGGTAATCAGAACAGTGTGTTATTTGAACAACTGTGAAATCTCCTTGGAGTCCTGTAGCTTTGCTTTGTTTCCTCAGAAAATGAAAGTTTATAATTTGCTGTGGCTGAAAGCAACAAATAAACTCCAACAATTTCGCCGTAGGCAGATCTTCTGATCCCAGGAATGAACTCCAAAGCTGCTGCTTCATGGTTATTACTGTGAGCAGGGAAAGGCATTGTAAACAAACACATCTTAAATTATGTTGTGCTTTCTGGAAAGGATTTTTTTTCCTTAATGTATGAGAAGGGGAGAAGCAGCCAGGTCAATTTTGAGTGCATTTGTTCCCCTGTACGTTTTCCTCTAAAACCTGTAGGCTGCAGTGGGAATTCTCTTTGGGGCTGCTGTCTGTGTCATTAAGTGCTTTAGTAATGGTGGTGGCTCAGGCTCTGGAGATGAGCTGTGTGAAAGTGCATTTGCTAAAGTGCATTTAACAAAGTAAGCAAGGTTGACAGGTCAGAGTTTTGTTGGGTTTTTTGAACCTCTGTGCAGTCGATGTCCTGATGCACGTTCAAAGGAAATGCAATTTCAGATTTTTCTGGATTTTCTGCCTGTGTCTTAGTCTTGTCAGTTGCCATTGGTGCTGTTAGAGGTGGAAAGTTTGTGTGACAGGAGCTCTGACAGACAGCCCAAACTTGCCCTGTTGTTTGGGCTTGCAGTGAAAAATGACCCCCAAGGGCAGGAGCTGGAATAATCCTTTCTATAAAAGGGTTCAGTGGAAAAGCTGATGTGCTGGTAAAATGGTGGGAGGGTTTGAAGACAGGCCTCGCACACTGAAATTGCCTATTGTGATTTTTTTTTCCCCCACTGGTGTCAGGTACTGCATGCCAGATCTGCTGCGTTTTGTTTTCCATTGTTGGGATGGGGAGCGGGAGCACTGGGGTGAGGTTTTTCCCTTGGAGCAGGTGAAGTTCTCTCTCAAAGCACTCCATGTACAGCAGCATAATTTAGTGTTGGAGTGCATGTTCTGTACCTCACCTTGCTTTGCTGTTCTCTCACTTTCAGCGTTTATAGGAGGCTGAAGATGGGAGGCGCGGTGAGTGCGGGAGAAGATAACGATGAATTAATTGATAACCTGAAGGAGGCCCAGTACATCAGGACAGAGCTGGTGGAACAGGCATTCCGAGCCATTGATCGGGCAGATTACTACCTGGAAGAGTTCAAAGACAATGCCTACAAGGATTTGGCATGGAAGCATGGAAATATTCATCTCTCAGCACCATGCATTTACTCAGAGGTGATGGAAGCTTTGGACCTGCAACCAGGGCTGTCATTTCTGAACCTTGGCAGTGGCACTGGTTATCTGAGTTCCATGGTTGGACTCATCCTGGGTAAATACCTCTTCAGTCACATTAACTGGTTGTGTTAGAGCTTTAAAAACAGGTTTTGAAATTGGGGATGAGGTATTCCTCCACTAATGAAGCTGAAAAGGTAGCTGGGAAAGTAAAGAATGCATTAATCCAGCTTGGCAATTTATCAGGATTCTCACAACCTTCTCTGGAACTGGATGGGATCCAGATTTCTGTGGCAGATCACAACAGGCAGCAATGTATTTCCAAAGGTGGCTGTAGTGGATTCCTGCAGGTCTGGACACAAACCTGGGTTTGTGTCCCCGTAAGCAAGACCCCAGGTCAGGATCAGGAGCACAGAGTTGAAACTGGGACTGAGCAAGTCCACAAAAAGCTGTGAGTGCTCTGTGCCTGGTTTGTGTTCACAGCCCTGTCTGGACTGAGGCATGTTTGAGATCCAGTTTTGCCTCTTAAGTCCCCAACACACAAATGGGAATATTCTCTGGAAAACACTTTAGTGAAGCAGAACTGATTTTGTGACCATGTCTACAGTGGCACAAAGCAAATTACCCAAGTGGAATTGGACAATTTAAATTCTCCCTGCATTTTTTCAGTCAGACTTGTGTTGCTAGGATAGATAGCAAGTGCCTATAGGCTACTCACTTAAATTTTGGGGGAATGTCCAGAATTTTAACTGCTGCGATGTGTATTCTCAGGGTAAAGTCTCATTTCCCATTTGTGATTTTCTCCTAGGTTTGTTGACATTACTTAGAATTCCAATATATAACTCCAGGGCTTTTATATTCTTTTTGCAGAAGTTACCCTGTCAGTTCTGAATAAAAAGCATGAGTGCTGAACAACTTTTGTATTTCCCAGTTTGTTTTTGCTGTTAATTGAGGTACAGTGTATGATGAGTGTTCCTGATAAATTGCAGAGATTTTTAGCATAAAAATAACATGGATGTGCTAAAACTTGTAGACCGTTGGGATTTTTTTCCAGGTGGTCACTTTCACAGTGTTTCCCTCCTATAGAGAAGTTTCCTGCATAGTTAAAAGAGCAAATGATTCAGAATCAGCTGTGCACAAGAGGCTCATTTGCTGCCAGAAATTGCAGGTATAGGGTTGCAGATCCCATTGTAGCAGTAAGAGCAGTAGTAAGAGCTACAATTTGCATTGTAGCTGCAAATCCCATTTGTAGCACAAACACTGACTGACACACATGGAGCAATCTGCTGGAGGAAGGAACCCAAAGTGTGTTAATCCTGCTGGATTGTGTGTTGTTGCTGTTGCCATCCCCTGGTGTTCTGCACTTGCAGGTCCTTTTGGGGTTAACCACGGCGTGGAGCTTCACTCCGACGTGATCGAGTACGCAAAGCAGAAATTGGACTTTTTCATTAAAACAAGCGACAGCTTTGACAAGTAAGAATGCAAAATGCCTCTTGGGATTAATTTGGTGCTTTTGGCTTTACTCAGGGAAGTTCTTGCTCCCATGTGGCCCCTCTGGATTCAGGGTAATCTGAGGATTCAGGCTCCTTAGGCTTGCTGAGCTGCAATGTGTGACCTTCGAAGCCTGTGTGTGTCATGGGGAAGTCTCAGAAATGTTTGCAGAGTTTTTAATAGCAGTGCTGATGTCGCAGGGCTTAGAAGGAGCTGAGGAAGTTTGTTTATTTTTAAATGCACTTGCAGTAACAGCTTAAAAACTTGCAAGTAACAATACTTGGTTGTGCTCGTGATCTGAGAGCTTGCATGGTGATGAGATTATGAGCTGGTTTTTGTGGCAGCCTAATGTGTTTTATCTGAGAAGAAGGGAAAATGGCATTTTAAAATATGAAGGTAGTTTTATGATGATTAAGTTGGTACTAAAACTGCCTGGGATTTGATTTATGTTCTTCCTTAGACCCTCCATTCTGCTGCTGTCACAAGTAATAACTTCCCAGCTAGATAACCATTGCCAATAGTAACCTCAGCAATAAAAGTTGTGGCTGTCACATTTTTGGATCCGTTTCATACTTTGTTCAAGCAGGGAAGCGAAGCATCTGTGAATACCTGATATCCTTCTCTCCTGGGAGGAAGAAAATTAAAATCATGGCATGCAGGATTTTAGGCTACTCAGCCTTTTGCTGTTCCTGCTGCCCTGGGAAGCTGCTGAGGAGGGGGTTGCATTTTCTGTATGTTGGCAGAAGACTGAAAGTTTCTGGTGCTCAACAGGGTTTTTTTTTTCAGTCATGTTGCTGTTGTTTGAAGAGATGTTTTAAGGAAGACTTTCTTCTCTCTCCAGACAAATATAGCAATGGAGCAAAAGCAAGCTGAATTCAGAAATTAACATGCCTGGAAAATTGGCTTTGCTGAGTGATGTCTGCTGGGTTGTGCTCCTGGAACAGTGTGTGCAGGAACTGTTCTCTGGCTGCTCTGAATGTCTAGCCCTCTTTGCAAACCCAGAAAGCTCCAGGAAGCATTTAGGAATAAATAGGTGCTGTGTTGAGCTGCCACTCAAGATACCAGTAAAAGAATGGATGTGTTGAACAACTCCTTCCAAAATCAGCCTTTAAACATAGGGCTTAAAACTTAGGGACTTTTGGAGCTTGTAAGAAAAACAGAGGCATCAGAGAAATTTTTCTTTTAAACCAAGTCAGAAATACTGTAGGCAAAAAGTCTTTTTTATGAAGGGTGAAATCACAGTTCTTTTGAAGCTGATGGGAAAACTTCCATTGGCTTCAGCACAGCTTACTTCTGTATCATCAGGTGGTAATTCCCCACATCTGGAAACCACTTTAAAGCTTTTGAAAATGCAAAAATAAACCCAGGTGCAGTCCTTAAATGACTCTGACATTTGCAAGCACAGGTCTAGTATTTGTATTTACATTTTATAACTGGGTCAGCATCAGGTGACTAAAAATAGCTTGTTCTGAAGAGTTACCTGCAGCTCAAGTATGAAATCATGCATCCTTATCCTTTGGAGATTTTAATCCATGAATTCTGACCTCATTTTCCCGTGGTTTTGAGACTTCTAGCTGTAGTCTGTTACAATAATGTCTAGAATAGATGGGCTTTGGAGGAGAAATCCTGTAAAACTGTGGGATTTTTTTCAAGTGTTTTCCATAGTTCAATTTTTTCACAATTGTGAGAATAATTTATTTTGATAAATTGTTGTATTTTTGTCTAATACAAGTCTTTTTCACTTTCAGGTTTGAATTTTGTGAGCCATCCTTTGTCATTGGCAATTGTTTAGAGATTTCTCCAGACTGCACTCAGTATGACCGTGTTTACTGTGGTGCTGGAGTCCAGAAGGAGCACGAGGACTACATGAAGAACCTGTTGAAAGTTGGGGGAATTCTTGTCATGCCTCTAGAAGAGAAGGTTGAGTGCCTTTTTACTCATATTTCAGTTATTCTTAATTCTGATCTTGGTTTAGTCAGTAGCTGTTCCTTTATCTTGCTGTTGTATCAGGCTGAAGAAAGAATTAAGTGCACTGGTTTTCACTATGACTGAAAACTGAACTCTGCACATTCCTAATATTTAAGATATTTGTAGTTTTGCAGTCTTCCATATATTACAATCTGTTGTTAATTGCAATTTTCTTCCACACTGCAGAAAATATGAGAAAAGTTTTGTTTGGTTATATAATTTAGTGTTGTGCTTAATGGCAAAGCACAACTTTTTGCACCCTGACTGGCTCTTGAAAGAGTGTGCAGGATGTTTCTATTTATAAGTGTCTGTGGATTCTTTTAGTAAAAAGTGGGTTAAGTGCCTGACCTTCTACCACTGTCAGGGAACGTGAGAGGAGCAGGGTGCAGGGTTTCTTCCCAGTAAGAGGCTGTGCAATGGGCTGGGGTAGGAGATTTGATCTGTGACCTTTTCAGGAGCGAGTGCTCGTGGTGACTCAGGAGTTTTCCCAGAGGTCAGACACAGCTGCTCTGGTCCAGCCTGGAGGAAGATCTGGGCAAGCAGAGTGACCCAAATTACCAGTGCCCATGCTCTGTTGCAATAGATGAAGTTACTTGGAACTAGTCCTGCAAGGACTTCCCAATATTTTTTTTAAAAACCAACGTTTTTTCTCATCAACTTTTACTGTTGCAGCTTCCAGTACTCAACTTGTCCAGACAGAAAAGTCATTTGTTCATTTTTTTTGTTCAAAAATCTCACTGTAGTTCCCATAATGGACAATAATCTCCATGTTTTGCTTCAGTTGACTAAGATAACTCGGACTGGTCCTTCTGCCTGGGAGACCAAGAAGATTCTTGCTGTTTCCTTTGCTCCTTTGATTCAGCCAAACCACACAGATTCAGGAAAATCAAGGCTCGTTCACTTGCGTGAGTACAGATATTCCTGAGCTTGGGGGAATTCCTTCTGCTTGGCTGTGAGCTGTAACATCCCTGGGAATCCTTTCAAGGAAAACTACTCCAAGTCCCTCATTTTTTAGAACAGTTGTTTGTCTTGTGCAAGCATTGGAGTTGAATGAAATAGATTCTAAATCACAGACTCACAGAATGACCTGGGTTGTTAGGGACCTTAAAGATCATCTAATTCCAATACTACTGCTGTGGGCAGGGACACCTTCCACTGGGCCATCATTCTAAACAGAAATTATTCCTTGTGAAGTTGTACCTGAACTTTGCAGGGTGTTTTATCCTTGTTTTTGAACATTCTGTTGCAGTCCTGAATGACTGAATCCTGTCATGGTTCTCAGGCACTGTGCCACAAGGAGAGGAAAATAAACAAGCACTGCCTGTGAACAAATGTTGTATCTACTCAAAGACTCTCACCCCCAGTAATCCAGAATTACCCTGAACCTGGAATGCTTGAGGGATACAAGCTGTGCAGTTCTTGGTTAGCTGTTTGAAATGCAGGTCGTATCAGTGGCCCCAATCTTTAGATAAAGACTTCAGTGTCAAGAGGCCTCTTAAGAGCACATGAAGACAGAGTTACTTTCATAAAGAGATTAGTCAGGCTTTGGTCTTAACCTGGAAAGGTGTCTGCACAACAAAAAGGAGCTCAGGAAACAGTCCACAGCATGCTAGAAATAAGTGCATGTTTCAGCATGTTCTCACTTTGTAGTGAGAGCTGCCCATAAATTCTATGTAGTTATTTTCTTCTTTTTTCATTCAGGTCCCAGCAAAGCTCACTTGTTGGCAGAGGACAGGGACTTTTTGTGTCAGTTTTAATTCATTTTAGTTCATGAATCTGTGTGCATCTATACATTTTTTAATTTTTAGCTGCATTTCTAGGCTGGCAGCAAATAAGTGCAGAAGACAGAATAGTCTTCCAAGCCATTAATGTGGGAGGCATTTTAATACAGTAACTTACTGTAATGTTGCTATAATTACTTTTACAAAATGGTTTCCAGCCTGTCTTCACCCACTAGGTCTGAAGCAGTTTTTGAAGAGCATAAATAGTACTTGTGTTTTATAAGTGCAGAGCTTGGCAAAGCTGAAGGAGCTGTACAATAGAAAGATAATTTTATGGAAGAATTCAACAGACTTCAGGTCTAGTTATCTACCACAGGAAAATACCTGATTCTAAGGCATGAAACAATCACAGCTCCCATCACTATGTCTGCATTCATACAGTCTTTAAGATGTGCATCTTAGAATAATTGAGAACTTGAAATCAAGGCAGGAAACTTTTTAATGAGAGAAACGCACAATTAAATTTCGTTTGGAAAGTTGCAACACAGTTTATCCAAGTTGACAGGAGCTGAATAGAGCTGTTTGTGTAATCCCAGCAGGGAATTCAAATGGCCTGATTTAATCTGAGCAAACAGAACTTTTCCTGGGAGTACTTCTGGGGGAAGTTCCTCCATCTCTGCTCACAGGTTGCGTTTGCTTGCAGCCCCCGTGGCCGTTCGCAGCCTGCAGGACCTGGCTCGCATCGCCATCAGAGGCACCATCAAGAAAATCATCCATCAGGAGGCCATGAGCAGAGCTGGGAACGGGCTGAAGAACCCGCCCAGGTTCAAACGGAGGCGCGTGCGGCGCCGGCGCATGGAGACCATCGTGTTCCTGGACAAGGAGGTGTTCGCCAGCCGCATCTCCAGCCCCTCGGACGACAACAACAACAGCGAGGACATGGACGAGGAGAGGCCGGAGGAGGAGGAGGAAACCAAACCCTCTGAACTAAAGCCAGACCCTCCCGTAAACTTTTTGAGAGAAAAGGTCTTGAGCCTGCCATTGCCCGATCCCTTGAAGTATTACTTGCTTTATTACAGGGAAAAGTAGATTTTCTTCTTTTAGAAAGTGGGAGGTAGGCAGAGAATAAAGTATTCCTTAGGGCTTGACAAACGTGTCCCACTTGCTTGCCTGCGAATGTGACACCCGAGGCAGTAGGCTGGCTGGGGAATGTGGCTGCTGTAAACTTTGACATTATAGCTTCTTTGAGTTCCTTCTTTCTTCTCAGTTGTGTGCTCTAGTTTTATTCTACAGCAGGGATTCCTTAGGAAGCAAGTTGGTGAAGTGCTCAGCTGCTTATGGAAAGGAGGATTTAATTCCCTTGAAACCAACTGCAGGAGATATTCCTAAAAATCTCATGGCTGCTCTACTGAATATCAGTTGGGAAAAACTCTTGAGCAGTTCCCCAAAGACCTTTCCTGTCTGTGCTCTCTCCCAGTAAACCTGCCATGTATTTGCCATGGTGTGTGTATAATGGAGGGTGAAGATTATTAGTTAAAACCTAACCTGGCAAATCATGTTTCTTCCAGTAATCTGAAAAGCACAACTTTACAGACAGGAAAGAATTTTTGGAATTACCCTTGTGGCATCCAGGTTTTGAATGAGAAGGAAGGCATCAGCTCCCCTTTGGTTGATCTGCTTTGCTTGTAAATTATATATAATTTTTCAGTAAAGAGTATTTTACAAAATACTGTTTTTTTTTAAGGGAAAACCCCTGTTCCAGAGGACGAGTTGTTAGATTTTTGTGGTTCTTTTAAAGCAATGGAGGCAAGTGAGGAATTGCAAAAGCTGTTTAACTTTGACAGGATGCAAGGGTAGCCAGGGTTGGGGCTGCTGTCTCTGAAAATGTTTACAGAGAAATTCTGAGTGGGGAAAATGGTAAAGAAAAGCTGCAGAGCAGTGAGTTTGTGCAAGCTGAAAGCAGTATCTGTGGGTTTTGCTGTCATGTGAGATAACCCAGATCGTCTGGGCTGAGCAGAGTGAGGTGCAGAGCACCAGCCTGAGCAATAAATCAGCCAAACAGAGTTTTGTGGGGGGTCTGCAGAACCTGAGAGCAGCCTAGAGAGCCAAACCGATGCAGTTCTCAGGTGTTCCTGTGTGTGTGCCCCTGCTGTGGCAAGGTGGCCAGAATACAACTTGTTCACAAGTGCTCCAGAGTGGAATGGAGCTGCTCAGCTTGGTAGGTGATTTTATTCCTGCAGCAATGAAGTGGAAATTTTAACAGGTTCTTATGGAAGGACTTGTCACTCTGCAGTTCTGTGGATGTGAGCTGTAATTTTTATTTCCAAAACTCTCTGTCATGGTGATGGAGGGGGATGCCATGGAATCATAGGAATCATGGAATCATAGGATCAGAATGGTTTGGGTTGGAAGGGACCTTAAAGACCATCTTTTTCCAACCCCCTGCCATGTACAGGGGCACCTTCCACTAGGCCAAGTTGCTCCCAGCCCCATCCAGCCTGGCCTTGGGCAGTTCCAGGAATGGGGAGTCCACAATGTCTGTGGATAATAAAATACTGTATTTAGAAGAGGTTTACTTGGTCCAGCCTGTTTGGGAAATGTACCTGAACTGGTAAAGGCTGGAAGGAAAACCTGGAGTTTGTGTTGATGTGAAATAGTCCTAAAGCTGGGGGGAATGAAAAGCTCTCTTTCAGCAGGTAATGAAACTGTGTTAAGGCATTGCTCCATCAGAAGCACTTAAGTTGTTATCACTTTGATATCTTTTGTTTTTTTAATGTGTGCTGTCTCCTCATATTTTGAGGAGGATTGAGTGAAGACTGTATTGCCAAATGGTCCTGAGTTGCACAACTTGCTTCATGAAAAATAGTTTCAAAGTTCTGTGTGGCTTTGAAAATAAATGAATAACATGTATGTCTGAGCCTGAAGTGGAGAACTTTTCCTTGCTTAACAGGATTTTTGTGTCTCTTTGGGAATATTGTCTGATAATCCTGTATCATGTGGCTGCTGGCATGTAACACAGTCATAGGCTGGGTTTTGCCTCTGGTTTCCTGTCTCCACTTCTGGTCTCAATGGTACCCCAAGTTATCTTGCTCCCTTGGATTCTGATTTCTTTATTTGCAGTGGGGCAGTTCCATGGTCACTGAGCTGATGTTTCCTGTAAAGATGCATGTCCCCATCGTTGGATTCTGGCAACTCCCATGATTTTTTTTCTACAAATGCAAGTCCTGAATATGGTGGTAAATAGAGGGTTAATAGAATCTGTGTGTAATTATTCTCAGTGCTTCCCTACAGGCTGTGTCCTCTTATTTGTTGGAAAAGTCTGTTTAATGGGTGTCATGCCAGGCATGTGCCTTTCTGGATTGTGGCACAATTTCCACGCCCCTCCATAGTCCAGGGTGCCTCCTGCTTTTGGCTACCAGGTCATTCTTCAGTTTAATCATAACACTTCTAAAGAAGTCCCTTTAAAAATGACACTAAACTTCAGGTTCCTGTTAGTAAGCCTTGCAGAGATTCTGTTAAAACTGACCAGTTGAGGGAGGATTATCTTTCATTTATCCCTTGTTTGGTTTTTATCCCCATCCCAGCCCCAGTTGTAAAAGGTATTTTATCAGATTTTTCACCAGATTTGCCTTTTTTATTACATTTGCTAGATTTTTGTAGCTTTCTATAAGATTCATAAATACTGCTATTTTTTTCCTGGATAAGGTTGAATAAATAAATATATATGTATATATATAGGAAATCTATGTTCTAGGTTGACAGATTGTACCCTTGTCCAAAAAACTCCCACAGATCTAAACAAATAGTAGACATTTTATGTATAATATAGCTGTGAAATAGTATTGCTTATAGCCTGTAAATAAAGGGGAACTGCAAACACATTTTCCCTGTGCACAAGCACTTGCACTGTAGTTTTGTAGGCATTTCTAGCAGAGGGATTTAGGCAGAGCTGGGTTTGTATGGATCTGTGAGCTGTCCAGGAATTGTACCTGCTTTGTTTCCTTTTGTGTTCTCAGTAGTTGTCACTTTTTTTTTTGTATGTGACTCCTTTTAGGTTTCGATCCTGCAGCAAATTTGCAAAGAGAACTGAACTTCAAGCTGCTTTAGTCATGAGTGTGTGAGCTGAAAAATCTCTGTATAGAAACTAGAGTTCAGTTGGCCTGAGGCATGCAGAAGTGTTATGCAATTTAAACTTTATTAATAAGTGTTTCTGTATCAATAAATTCAGTGAAGACTTTTTAGCCTTCTTAACGTGGCTTTGCATTATACTGTGATTAGAATACTTTGTAGGTGAGTGCTTATTTCCATAATTGGAGGTCAGTACACTAAAACAGCAGAAAAAAATGCTTAACAATATGGTGCAGGTGCATAGTTTCAGATGAACTCCTCAGAATGTGCTCTCTCAAACCTGCCCAGATGATGTGTTCTTGTAGTTTGGTGTTCCAAACCTTGAAGTAATGCAGCTGTGCAGGATGAATTTTGGGATCAGCACACGCAGAACTGATGTATATTTATTGTGTCAGAGTGGTTAAAAGTGGACTTAGTTCCCTGGCTGTTTGACCTGTAAATAACAGATACCAAAAGGCGATTTCATCCATTTCTGTACTTCAAGGAGTTGCCTAAACCAAACGTGTCAGGAGTTTGTTCTGTGCATTCTGAACTGCAGCTCCCCTCTAGTCCCCCGGGCTCTCTCTGAGTGTTTAATTAACGTGGATTTTTAAGAGCGGGTGTTCAAGGCTTTCATTTCTCCAGTATTGAGAACAATATTTTGGTTTCAGCTGTGCTAGGAATCTGATCATAATAGCAAATACAGCTGCTGCTAATTAAATGAATCTGTTAACCTTTATTCCATAGGATAATTGCTTGTCTGTGTGTTTCTTCCTGTCATCTGTGTGTATGATAAATGTCCTTTTCCCAGCTATAACAGGAGATTAGTTCGATGTTAATGTTTTCCTTCACGTGATGTGTGCTGAAAGAAAATCCTTTTCTGCTTTGGAAAGCCGTGGATGTGTCATACAAATGGTATTGAGGAAATTAAGTTTGTCAGATGATGTTTATGTTCACTTCATTGTAAAACACAGAACATCACTGTTCCCTGGGGGGTAGGGAGGGGGTGGGTCCCCTGAGGGAAGTCTTTCTGCTGAAGAAAAAGGGACAGAAGGGAGAGTTAAAAATAAAAAATATAAAGGGTATTTGTAGGGGAAAATGGGGAAGGGGAAAAAAACCCCACCTGAAGGAACCCCCCAAATTCCTTGCTTTCTACAGGTGTGAAAAGCTTGTGTAGCAGAGGCTGGAAATGCTGGAGCATGGGACACAAGGGTTGACATCATTCCTGATGTTCAGGAGACAAGTTTTGGTTCTTGCTCAGAGATGCACACTCGTTTTTAAAGAATTTGTCATGCTGATGGAAAATAAGACAAATTAATGTGAGAATAAGGGGCCTGGGATTGCTGGTGTTCTTAACCCTCACCAACATCCCATTTATCACGAGGGGAGATGAGATGAGCAAGGCAGGAGAGAAGTGGTGAAGATCTGCTGCTCAGAAAACGTGTGGGATGCAGAATTTGCCTTCTTGCATTGAAACGATCCCCATGCTCTGTTAAATCTGCTGACTTGGCTCAAGATCCCATTCCTAAAAAGCAGTGGGCAAATACCCCATAATCCATCCCAAAGCTGCTCCCCCACAGCACAGCCAGACTCTGAAATGCAATTCCACAGACAGGACTCATCCCACAGCAATGGGACTGAGCCCTGGCCCAGCTGTCCTCTTTGCAACACGAATAAAAAGGGATTTTTGTTGTTGTTGTTGCAGAGGGTTGGTTTAGACCTCAAGAGTTTATGCACCACAGAGGCAGAAACTAAAAGCCTCGTATTTGCAAAGTGGCCAGATGTGCCAGGGGAAAACGATGGCTCCAAAAGAACTGACATTTGGAGAGAACGTTTTTGTTTATCTTCCCAGCTTTGCAGAACAGCTCCTACCAGCTGTGCTACCCTGTCCTAGCAGTGTGCTTTGCAAGGAGGTGATGTGAGGAGCAGTGAGGCTGGAAGGACAGAACTTCAGGCAGGAGGATTTTCACGAGACGTGCGTTGCACATGGAGGATGTGTTTCTAACGCACTCAACGCCTCTGGAATTAAAAGCTGTCCTATTCACCAGAGCAGTCTGGTTTTAGCTGCCAGTTGTATGAAGGCTGAAGATGATAATTTGGCTTTTTACAACCCGTTTTTGTGAGCAGGGTTGGCCCTGGTTGGGTTGGATGGCCGCTAGAGGACACTCTGCCCAAAACCATGAGTTCAGTGAACTTGCTTAGATTTCCAAGTGCTGGCAGAGCAAACAAACAGCCGATTGCCTGAGGGCTAAGTGCAGAAAACCTGCAGTATAATTCTCTTTTACAGCTGGACAAACGAATACATGTTTTACCCTGCATGGCATGAAATATTAGGTGAAACCCCAAATCCAATGCTCTCCCCAAATGCTCAAGTGACAACGAATCTGAACCAGGAAGGTTTAAATGTCACTCTTGTCTTCTTTGCCCCGTTAATTATTTTGTAGTATACAGTACAAAGCAGATGTGCAGGTTGATGGGAAGCTTTCATTTGACCTGCCAGGTTATGTGGGATGGTGCCGTGTTGGAAATTCCTCGAGTACATTTATATCCTAATGTGTGTTAATGCCTCCCTCAAGCTCAACCCATACATTTAGGATATTGTGTAGTTACAACTTGAAACCTAAAGATAAGCTGCTTTCACTGCAGCTTCTTTATAAAGGTGATTAATTCAACTGGAAACAAATCCTGCCTTTTGCATCTTCCAGTGGGGAGAAACAAATGGAGGACTGCATTCCCTACAGTTCAAACTCGGTTGATTTCATGTTTTTTACCCTTCTTCACCCCTCAGCTGCCTTGAATTTCTGAAAAACATTTTTCCAAATTATATCCTTGTTGAAAGAAATTATACTTGGTTAAAGACCTTTGAAATTAATCAGCTTTTACTCTGCCTGAGAAACTTTACAGATTCCAGGGTGGGGTTTTGTCTTTATGTGCAGTTTATTTATCCCTGTTAGTGACCTCCCTTTTGAAATCCCTTACCTGTTACATCCCATGCCCACTCAATAGTTGTAGGCATATTTTTGCTTGATGTTGTAACTACATGTAATAGGAGACAGCCTCTATCCTGAAAGTCTTACAGCACTATACATTTGACAGGCTGTTTGATAAGACTCTCTCTTTAGTTTGCACACTGTGCTAGGAAAAAAAAAATGACATAAAAACCTTGGCCATGGATCTTTTGCATCCCAGCTCAGCCCTGGAAGCACGAGGTCATTTTTTGGTTGCTGTCCATGAAGGTGCTCTGTGCTTTCAGACAGAGGCCTGAGGAGAAGGTGAGGAGTTAACTTGCTGTTTAAAAGAAGCAACAAGGCGAAAACAGATCCAAACGAAGAGTTTGTATTTCAGCGCCACAATTAGAGAGGGGTGGGGACAGTGTGATCTCCAGTGATGTGCAGAATGGCAGAGAGGGTGGGCGGTTGGACTGTCAAACTGCCTTAATTTAATTGCAAACACATGCTGATGAGTCCCCTCCTCCTGGACCTCAGGGCTGGGAAACTTTTTTTGTCAGCTCCCTGCAGCTCAGAATTGAGGCAAATACGCTCCAGCAAACACCATGCTGATCAAACCTTCAGTTCTTGGAGGCTTTTTGTATTTTCTCCTCCTGCCTGGTTTCTCCTGCTCCTGCCCCAGCCGCTGCCTGTGCTTCAGGACCACAGTGAGATGCATGCATCTGATGTTGGAAACCATCCCCGAGATCCCGCCCCAGACAAACATTCTGTGAGTAACCACTTCATTTTCCTGCCTTTCTTACCTGCATGGTCTTTAGAAAGAAGGAGAAAAAAAAGAAAAAAAAGTCAAGGCCAAAGGCATACATTTTATCCTCTTTTCCCCCTGCAGAATTTTCAGCCTCAAGAACTGTTTTGTGCTTTTAAAACACGAAACAGAAACTGCATCTTCTGGCATCGGTTAATTGCTAATGGGACAATCAAGGGAATCGAAAAATGTAATGAGAGTAATTCCAAGCAAGCACTGGAAGACAGATTTGGGGAATCAAAGGTCAAAACTTAAACTGATCTTATGGAAAGGAACACAGTTTGCATTTTAGAAGGCTTTGTGTATGGGTGTAGGGGAGAGAGGAAATAGAGCAGCTCAGGCTTTTGTCTCCAGTGACATGAACACTTTCCTTATATATACAACACCATTCCAGTACTGAATTTGTAAGTACTGGTTTACCACGTCCTACTTGAACAGTTCAAACCAAAGTTGAGGCTTATTTGGAAAGTAACAGCTGTGGTAACTCACAGATTACTTGAGAAATAAGAAGGAGAGGGAGCTGGTGGCTGAGTCCATTCAAACAGGAAAGGTGGAGGAAAAGGACACTGAATTCTTGGAGACTCCTAAAGAGCTCTTACTGATAGGTGCAGAAGAGCACTTCCCTGTGATTCTAACTAATCCTAAATTTAAAGGTGGCTTTAAGATGCAGTGACACGTGACAAAATCCTTCCCTTTGTGCTATTCTTATCTGATCCCTTGTCTTGGATGACCCTTTTTTTGTAAGTAGTTGGAAAGACTTGTCAAAATGAATCTTCATTCTCATCCTCCTTAAACTGCTGCTGGTTGCAAACCTTTTCCAACATGAGTTTGAGCAGCTTTTCCCTTTGCTTATAACAACCTCACTTTTATCTCAGCTGGCACATCCATGCCAGCATTTCTCCCACGAACATCTCACTGATATTGCCAGTGCACCTTCTCTGCTGGCAGCCGGAGGAACGTGCTGTGGGCAAGAGGCTGGCATTGGACTGCTGCCATCCAGGTCTGCTTTGGTGGGTGGAGACCACAGAGGTTCTTGCATTGGTGGCCCACAGGATGAGATCTACACTTGCTACAGCTGCCAAAGCTTTCTCACTGCCTGGGCTGGTGCTGGAGTGATTATTTGCAGTGTGACCCTGCTCAGTACTCGCTCACTGGGCAGTGCTTATGTGCTCTTACAGTAACTTGCAGCATCTGACTCTTCACACTCTTAACCAACCTTTTTCTCCCCCTTATTCTCCTGCATCTTGAAATATTAAAATATTTAAAGTACCCTGACACTGATTTTAGCAAAGTAACTTGCTCCTCCTTGTTTAGACCTAGATTTTATTGAGGGAAAAGTTTGTTCCATTGGCTGAAGTATTTCTGAGATCATTGAAGCTTCATTCCTGTTCTTTGCAATGAGGCAACGTTTGCTGTCACAGTGGAGCCTGAGTGCGTTTCTGCTAGAGATCCTCCAAGTGCAAAGGGAGGGAAGTTTACTGTGCCACCAGCTCTCTCCTACTCTGGAATGGTGTGCTCCCTCTGGCAGCAGCACTCTTCATTCTCTGCACCACCTTGAATGGGAAACTGGCTTTTAAAACATTAAAGAAATAGTATAGGTGTGAGATATTAAAATTGCAATATTGCAAAGGAAGATAACTCTTCACGAACCAGTATTTTTTAAGGTGACTTATCCATTTTATGCTCCTTTACTACTGTCTGCATAATTATAAGCAAGCCACATATTGGTGATCAGAGATCCTCACAGACGTAAAGACAGATGAGCCTGGTGAGTGCTCTCTGTTGGCAGACCATGGGCTTTTGTGTGGCAAGGAAGAATCCTGTCTGGCTATCCTGAAGATCTAATGTATGCAAATGCATTTCCCAGCCAGCATCCCATTTGTATCTGTTATAAATAGCATTTGAGTAATTAAACTTTTTTTGAATTGTGGAAGATCAAGGAATGCTTCTTAACCAAGCCCTGACTCCTCCAGCTTTTTGGTATGTTAGTGTTTCTCCTGGGAGAGCCCTTGTGTCAGACTGAACATTTGGAATTATAGCAAGAATAGTCTTGATCACAGAGTTATTCTGAGCAGAAAATGTGGGATTGGGATATTTTCCACAGTTAATCTTTGGTGTGAACAGGACTGAGTCTGTGACTGCAGCTCCAAACACCGATCCCAGGCTCCAGCTCGGTTCCCTCGAAGAACAGCTGCAGTTTCCAGATGGAGTTTGCTTTGAAGTTGGGAGTTCGGGACTTTCTGACCTCCGTGACTCCGTGCCACCCTCTCTAAGAATCCTGGAAGAGTGGGGAGGTCTCCTAGCTGGCACAGGCTGTGCTTCACCATTGGCAGATGGCCCCTGGGGCTGCAGCCAGCTGGCGGCACTCGGAGCCGCCCATCGCCTTCTCTGAGCGATGCTGGGATTGGCATGGAACCAGCTCCAGGATTGATGAGCTGTTACTGGCTCCTCTTGGGTCGCCATTTCCCTCCTCCCTTCCCAATCCCAGCTGGGTACAGCTGAGGATCTGGCCCAAAGTCTGGTTTTAGCAGTAGACTATTTATCTTTGGTAATGGAGACTGCTTGCTTTATCCCAAGCAGGGAATGGGAAGGCAGGAACGACTACACGTGTACAGATAAGCCATAAAAATTCATGGTGTAGAACTGCAAACGTATTTTGGCTGGTGTCTGTTCAATTGGAACACGATTATCCAGATGTGATCTGCTGGTTACCGCTGGGATTCAGGCAGTTCTTCCAGCCAGCAGCCCAAGGAAGGCAACAGCTGTGGAACATACATTCTGAAAATTTCAATAGGTCTTTAACCTTCGCAGCCATTTGTTCTGCAGTGTGACATTTAAAACAATAAACTTTAAAACATGTGGGCATGAGTAGAAGAAATCCATGGAAAGAAGTTCCCCTCTGGCTGGCAGCTAATGGATTGCAATCCAATTATCCATGGGTTATTCTTCTTTCTGCATTATGCAGGGCACATAATGAATGAGTACTGCTGGAGAAACATAGCTGAGGGCACAGGGCAGGATCCGGGATCTGAACACGTCGCTGGCATGAACTGAAGGTGACCCAGTTGTTCACAGACCTGGTTGCTAATTGGGCAGTGTAAGCGTGGCCAGCAGGACAAGTTTTGTTTCCCTTCCTCGCTGTGCTGCTTTTGGTGCCTGCTCAGCTCCTCTCCTCTGGAGTAGGACAGGGTGCAGCTCTCGTAGTCTATTAATAAGCACATTTTGAGAAGGAATTTTATACATTTTTTGGGGAAAGGTTTACTGAGCAAATGAGTTCTTGGAAATGCTGCTCTGTTTGTGGTCTCTGTCGTGTGTTTTGGGTTGAAGAAGGGATTACTCATTTCCTCTGTGTGTGATAATCTTATATGCAGCCATTAAATGCACACCCACACATTCTGCATGTGCCAGGTAGAATCTCTTTCTGACTTCTTGCACTGTAGTATTTAATCCTTATTAAACCTTCTAGAGGTGACTAAGAACTTTATGTTCTATTTTTAGAAATCTCTTAATTGGCAGGAAAATGAGGAGGGGAGGTATTTCGAATATTTTTTCCTTCTATAAACATTTCAGCATCTTTTGATAGAAGCTTCCTAAGTCTTGTGACCATAGCTACCCTAAGTGTTTAAAATCCTGCTTTCACTGAATTTCCCAGTCCTTCAGCATCTGGTTCCCACTTGAGTATTTGTATTTTTGTTGCCCTTACCACATCCCTCTCCCTGTAGGGATACCAGGGCTCTTTCCTGTTCTCTTTAAGGAGAAGTCAGTATTTTTTGGTGAAAGAATGTGTGTGTATTCTGGGTAAAAACTTTAATGATCATGCTCTTAAAAAAGTGGAAGACTGACACTTAAGCTACACGAGGCTCAATATTCAAGTGTTTATTTTACTTCCTCTGAATCAGGGTCAGAACATACTTCAGGAGGAGGGAAAGTTTTCTTCCTTTAATGTAGGCAGTATCTTGGATAAATGGTGCAAAGGAATTATGCATTAAGAGAGTCATGCTGCCATGAATGCCCAGCTGCTTTGGGTAGGATCAGACCCTACTCTTCATCCCACTCCTAATAAATAATAGCTCAAAATATCTAACATTGATGAAGTCAGCATCTTTTTGTGTAATCTTCCAACTTGAATATGTGTTCAGGATGAAAATTATGTTTTGGAGGTATGCCTGGTCCCTACCCTTCCTGGAAAGAGCTAAAGGGATGCCATGTGGTATTTGAAGTGATCCCACCAGGAATGAGGCACCAGCAGAACCCTCCTGCTCTGGCACTGCCTTTCAGGCAGAGCATTCCCAGCAGCTTACATGGACAGAAAAAGTGAGATCAAACCAGCTTGGTACACTGGCTGCTGGATTATGGTCAAGTTCCTGCCCCAGCTGACGCAGAGGGAGCCCTTTAGAAAACCTGACTCCTGTTTGTGGGAGCTGAAATCTTAAAAAGCTGAGTTCAGGAATGCCTGTGGTAATTTTCTTAATTAAAATCTAGTGTTCCTGAATCCTCAAAATAAGTGGTGTGGCAGTGCAGCAGGGAACCACAGCCTGTTCTGCAGAGTGAGGCTCCCTGCAGCTGCTTGCTCTCCACTGTTTCAACCATGATCCCATCATTTCATTTCCTTGTATCTCCATGCTCAACATATTTTCCTTCCTCTTCACTCTTTGAACAGTCAGATCTTGATGTCTTAAGCTGGTAAGGCCCAAAATAGCCAGGACTTGGAAAATCCCCAGCCCTGAGCCTCCCCATGGTCTCCTCATCTGCCTCGCAGGGCTGGCAGGGCTCAGCTGCCCATGTAAGGGGTTCTGGGATGAAGGCTGTCATTTATTAAAGCCATTTGGGGACTCGTGTGGGACAGGGACATTCCTGAGTTGGGGAGCTGATGACAGTGAGTCTGGAAGACTTAATTTCCATCTCAGCAAGGCAGTTTTCCCTTCCTGCCAGGACTGGTGTGGTTTGGCAGCACTGGAGAACCTGCAGAGCTGACTCTGATGTGCAGATAAATGTGAGGAATGAACATCTTTTTGATAAATGTCCTGGCTCTTCTTGTATATTGGAAACTTGTCTTATATATTTTTAGGATGTGTTTAGGCTGTCTTTCACGCCCTCCCTTCCTCTGTAAACACAGGGAGGAGCTTCAACATCTTCTCTCTGTAAGAGCACCTTTACTCTCCAACGTGTCATTGTTGGTGGTGATTGTTTGGCTGCCACTTTCCAACCAGTTCTGGGCAGAACCGTCAGCATCACTGCTGTGCACAGCGTTGGGAGCACAAAGGATTCTTCAATGACGCAAACCCAGTCATTTCCACGGAACTGCAGTAAAACGCCTCTTGTAGCTGATTATCTGCTTAGTTAACATAGTAATACATGAGCCTGTGAAAGCCTAAACAGATTAAACAGAAGTGGAAGTTTCTTGTAAAAGCCATTGATTGCTTTGTGTGATAATCACTGATAATTATTTAACACAAGGCTTGCAGGGATGATTGTTCTGATAGCAGCTGAGAGGCTCAGACAGATTCGAGTGCCATTCTTTAAAGACCCATTTCCCCATCCATGTGCAAATTCCGGCATTCTTTGTAGTCTCTGTCAATAATTCCCAAATTCAGAAAAGGTGACTAATTTCTACAGCAGATCCTGGATTATCCACATATTCCAGGTCACTTTCCTGTCAGAGCATGAGGGCTTGGTGAGATTTTAGGCTGAGCCAGTCGAACTGATGTTGTCCAGAGGGATCTGTGGTGGGTGATGCTGCTGTCCCAGGCCTCCACTCTGTGTGAAGGTAGAAAAGGATCCAGAATCCTTTAGCAGCAGCTGTTCCTTGTGGGAAGGTCGTTTGTAATCCCAGACTGCTGTTCTTGAAATCATGGGGGAGAGTTAAATCATGAGGGATTATTCCCCCCCCCCCCCCCCCCCCCCCATTTTTCAAATTCCCAGGTGGAAAGAAGTGGGCAGGAGGGAGGGAGCTCAGCTGCTGTGGAGCAGCTGCCCTGGGACAGGCTCCGTGCTGGGTCCCTGTAAAAAGCACATTTGTTCCTGAACAGAAACGTGAATTTCCAGAGTGAGTGCCCTGGGAATAGAGAGGAACAAGTGTTTCTGTGTGAGAGGAGGCAAACTCTGTGGGGAAGGTTCTCAATCAAACACATGCAAGCAGGGAATTCCCAGTGCAGCCCTTCACTGCCAGCGATGCTTTAGGCTAAAGCAAGGTCTGGAGTGAAAACTAAGGATGAGCCAAAGTATTGGGGTTTTTATATGGTAAAGAGGAGTATGAGGTTCCTCTGCCTGCCCAGGGACATTCTTTGCTGTGCTGGGACATCAACACTGGTACCCTTTAATGCTGTCTGGGGTGCAGGGAGCAGAATAGCCTGGTCCATCCTCCAGGGCAGGATCCACCTACCTAAACCATGTGTGGCTAATGCCTGTCTCACCTGAAGTCCACTGAGTGTTTTATGGGCCTTGCTAATTGAGATATTAAAAAAAACCCCTGAATCTGCAGTTTCAGTCAGTGACTATTTGCCCTTTCTATTTGTAGCAATTTCCTGCCATAGTTATTTTATCTATGGTTAAATAAGCAATTTAAGTTCTTTTCATTGTCATGTTTTCTAGACTTCATATCATTCGCATTGCTTTATTTTGGATTCTCTCCAGTTATTTCACATCATTCCTTGAAATGAAGTGCTCAGATAAGGGATGCAATGTTTCTGTTCCTTTTTTTGTCTGTGGGGAAAGCTGTTGCCTTTGTGACGGAGAGCAAACCAAAATGAACTTTCCAAAGGACTGAAAGATAGCTGGGGTCCAGAGAATCATCTAAAGGCCTCACCTGGAACGGAAAACAGAAGAAAAATTAAAATATTTCATTAAAATAATGAGCTAAGCTTTATTACATGCTCCTTGGGGGTGGTGTAGTTTAAAAAGAACTCTAGTTCTGTGTGGTTTAAAGGACTGCAGTTGTCTTTGTTCATTAAAACACTCAGAGGTTTTTTGTCCCCACCTGCAGCCTGTGACCCGAAGTTGGATTTTACACTTCCCTGCCTGCAGCCTTCCCTGAGCATGGCCGGCTCCAGCCCTGACCCCTGTGTGTTCCTCCCGTGCATTTGTAATGTTCCCTATTACCTGCAGCCAGCTGCCTGCACTGATTACAGGACCCTTTACAACCCCCCGGGGCAGCAGGGTTGGTGTTTGTGCATTGCAGGCTGTAAATCAGCTTTGCATTTCTTCACCTTTTTTCCTGTTCTAGTAAAAGTCTTTGCTGGTTTCCTTTTAACGAGGCCGTGGAGAAGAGGCAGCACGCTGTGCTGTCACTGCTGCCAGTGTTTAATTGTGTTTGGTTTTATGGTGGCAGCCATTGCCTGAAAAAATCCATAAAGATACCCTCAAATTCACATTGTCAGGGAAGAAAGAGAAGAAGGGCAAGAAATGCACATTTGAAGCAATGCAAGTTAAGCCAAACACACCTGAAAATGTCAGAGGTGATCCTTTGGAGCTGCAGCTTGCAGTGGACAACCAGAGAGGGTGAATTGCAATTAGAAATATTGGGGTTTTTAAATATTCTGAAGCTGTGTTTGTTTCTGCCCTCTAATTCTTCTCTGTGCAATATTTACCACTAAGAGAGGTGAAAGATTTCTTTCTATATTAGACTATTGAATCCTTTGGTCAAAGTGGAAAAGTTAAAGGAAAAAAAACCACAACAGAAAAAACTTCCACTGGACCATGTGCTGTTACATCCAGTGATAACAAAGGGGCAACAAGGCAGAGATTTGATTTTTTCAGTATAATTTACGTAAAACTGCCTTGCATTTTCTGCCTAAAAAGTAAGAATATTTATCATGAATTTTTTAGCATAGAGTGACTGCAGTTTTGCAAAATGTTAAGCTAAAAAAATGTTACATCTTGGGGCAATGGTTTTAAACTGAAATAAGTCAGGTTTACATTAGATATTAAGCAGAAAGTTTTTACTCGGGGGATGTTGAGGTCCTGGGACACGTTGCCCAGAGAAGCTGTGGCTGCCCCATCCTTGGAAGTGTCCAAGGCCAGGTTGGACAGGGCTTGGAGCACCCTGGGATAGTGGAAGGTGTCCCTGCCCATGACAGGGAGGGTGGAATGAGATGAACTTTAAAATCCTTTCCAACTCAAACCAACCTGTGATTCTATGATTCCATGATCTTTAAATAAAATCAGCTTTACTCATTGTGCAGCCTCTTCCTGGGTACTTGCTCCAAGCTGTTTCAGACCCCTTGGGTCCTGTCTGTCTGTCTGAGGTTACCTGCAGTGATAGCACCTCTTTCTAATTTGAATGTTATAAATGCCACGATTCTTGTTGATGCCTGTCTCAAGACAAGTTGAATTTGCAGCTCTTTGTAGAATGCTTGTTTTAAACTCTGCCTCCAAGTGTGACTTTACCATCAGAATGGGCAACTCGTGCTTTTTTCCTCTTAAAGAAAATGCCCTTTAAAGGTTGCCTTAACCTGAAAAAACAGCTGTGTATTCCCTAAATGTGATAGATCAAGCAGTGCAGGAGAAAAAAAAAATCTATTTCAGTGTGTGCTTTGGACAGAAACTTGCAGCAATCCCCGTTTGTCAGCTTTTGTGATTTGTTGTAACACACTGGGCCATGCAAGGTGCCAAATCAATGCATGTTCCCCATAGATGTGTTTCTTCTTGGTTAGCCAGGTTAAACCACTTAGCTCTTATTTCATTATCCCATTAGCAATCCAAACCCCATGGTTTTGGGTTCCAAGCTGATGTAGTTCCATGGGCAGCCCTTGAAATTTGCCAGAATCCCCTGGACTCCAGTAATTCTAATTGCAGTTGGCACAGATCTGAAATGCAGGCAGAGATAAGCTGTTGTAAGTCTTGGAGCGTTGCAGAGCAAAATGGGAAATTCTTATTATATGAGGTTATTTGAGCAGATTTAACCATTGTAGGGCAAAGATAGTTCTAGTAGGGAGCTAAATTATGGGTCCACATGATGATGTGTGTTCCTCTACAAATCAGGATGAGATGCAAGAGTAATTGCACGTGAACTTGGGGTGTTTTGCTGCAGACTCTTTTCTGGTGCTCATGGGAATGATCCCTTGAGTCCTTTTAGTGTCTGGTTTTCTGTGGAATTAGAATAAAGAATTTTATCACTATAGGCTTGTCCCAGCTACTGGCTGACTTTTCAGACAAGAGCAGACCCCAACCATTGTCCTCACTCCTCCACTCCCTTCCCTGGTCTAATGATTTGTTTATATCCTCTACTTTTAGAGATTTGCGCTTCAACCACATCAAGGAGATACAACCTGGAGCCTTCAGAAGACTGAAGAACCTCAACACACTGTAAGTTGCACCCAAGGATATCCATTAATTACTTCTGTTAGTACTATCCCCTAAAATGGCTTAAAGGCGGCCTTGGGCTTTTATTTATTTCACTCAAGTTATGCATATCCAGCCAAAGCTTTAAAATTCCCTCTGTTCTACCCTATGTCCTGTTTCTTACCTTCTTTTATTTAAATGTGGTGTTCAGTAACTTTCATTTTTCACAATTAACTTCTCTGTTTAAAAATAAAATATGATGAGCTCTAGCACTGACTGAGGATGTTTGAGCAGGTATAGCCTTAGAGTAGCCCGTAAAAGGAGTTCTCACCTGGGATCAAGACAGTGGAGGGATGGATTAAAATCATCTTCCTTTCCATGGTCTCCTCTAACACATGAACCACATCAGTTACTCTGTGTGAGTTCCACTGAGCATCCTTCAAATGCCATCTTTCCCTATGCCCTAAAAGAGGTGCCTACATCTACCCTACTCCAGGTAGGAATGGGGGTAGAAGGCTGCCCCTCCAGCCTTGTATCACACTCTCACGTCACTGCACACACTGCTCCACTAACCAGCTTCTCACTCTTCCCAAAGGAAATCCTGGGATTCTCTGCTCCTTCTGGCTGCTCCAGGGCTGAGGACTTGGAGACAGATCTGAGTGCATCTGCACCCCGTAGCCAAGGAGCTGCAAACACACCAGCTCCCAAATCAGAACCAGAAGCTGTGTCAGCACAGCACTGTGCTGGATGCAGTTGGGCTGTTGAGACTCAGATCTAATTACTCGAGCTGTGACATGGTGCTAACAGCCATAGGATTTCCAGGTCCAAGCCAGAATTCCTCGGTGAGGCAAAGCAACTCCTTTGGGAGCCTGACAGATGTTCATACATTCATGATCTCAAATGGTAACAGAAAGTTCAGGTTGTTTTCTTCTGTCTGGCCTTGAGCGATCTGAAGTCCCTGATCCTGCGAAGGTGGCAGAGCTGAAGGAAGAAAAACCTGGGCAATAAGACATTCAGTCAACACTAAGTAGTTGTAGGAAAAGTAGGATTACAGCAGGACTTTATTACTGAGACCTCCTGAAGTGTTATCTTTGAAAAATCAGCATTTGCCAAAGATCCTTCCGCTCTGTGTGTGGGGCTGAGTGGCCAAGCCATGAGTGCAGGATGCTCCAGAGTACCCTGGCTGTGGCCCAGGACAAGCGGTCATCAAATGGACTGGTCAAAAACTTTATTGCCACTGATGCTGTTCATCCAGAACGGCCCAGGTTAGTCTCTCAAACAGCACAGTGTCGTACTTAGTTGCCAAAAATAATAGGGAAGAAAGGATGCTTTGGATGGATTTCTGTCATTTGAGATAGAGAGAGAAACAAGATAGCACTATCTAGGGAGATAATAGAGTCCAAGTCTGTAGGGTTTTGTCTTATCACAAAGCTCTGCTGGGGCCTCTTGATCTCCAGCCCTGCTCTTCCACCCCTGGAGCTCTCCTGAGTTGGAAACAAAGGTTTCCAGATGATGTCATCTCAGTGTGATGCAGGCAGATGTTTGGCAGCAGCTCCCAGGACCACCAGGCGAGTTTCAGCAGAGCCCTGGGGAAAACGAGGATGCTGGCAGGGCTTCACTGGGAGAGAGGCTCCACCCAACCTGCTGAGCTTTGCAAGGGGTCCCAATTCCTGCCCTGCCAGCAGCTTGGACTGGGCAGGACTCTGACCCATGCAGGACTTTTGCTTCTGTCTTCTGATTCCTCCACTCTGTGCAGAGGTAGATCCAGTTAGAGCCTGACTGAGGGGGAAGGACTTCTCTCTCTCTAACACTGTTTGTGCTCCACAGATGTCTCCAGTTCTTTTTCCTTTTTGTCTCCACACTCTCCTGGACAGAGACCTCAAGGACAGCAAGTCCATGAACAGACATTAGAAGGAATAGGCAGGAATGCACCCCTGGCATCCCTGAGCTCGTGATTTGGGATGCCAGGGCAGTGAGAACTGTGTTTTCACAGATGGTGGGCAGACACTCCTGCTGTCCCTAAACAGTGTCCTATGGCCATTGTTAGAGCTGGAAAACTGGACCAGGTGAAACACTGCTCTAACAAAATACTGCATTTTTTATATTTGGATTCTGAAAATCAACTTGATTTGTCAAGGAAACCTTCCCATTTAGATAGTACTTCTTATGCTTAGTTCTATTTCCTGGTCTGGCCAGCAGGCTGGAACACTCAGTTATTCTCACACTTGTAGTAGTTAACTCCCACAGCTGAAGAGTTTGATAACTGGCTGAGAGAACATTGGACCTCGCACTCCTGAAGCAAATTTCTCTCCAGGAACTTTGGTTTGTCCAATTCCCACATCAAAAGTGACAAGAGCTGAAGAATTTGCTGATGTTTCTTAGATGGTAAATTTTGCCTGAGGACTTAGATAGCTTTTCAAGTGATAAAGAGAATAAATCCTTTAAAATCCCTGAGAGGTTTCCTGGGAAAATTTGTCCAGAAAATTTGAAGTGAGAGGTTTGCAGGATAGAATAGCTCAGGTTCCACGTGCAGAGCTCTGAGCTTGCAGCTTTCTGCCATTGAATTTAAATAAATCTTGCATACACAAATAAATGTCTTTTAAAGAGCTTTTTCCACTAATGGCAGAGGAAAAGCAACAGATTCTGGTGAAGCTTCTGTTCTCCATCTCCTTTAGGGCAGAGTGGCTGTTCTGTGTCCAAGTTTGACAGTTTATAAACCACCCTGAAAAGGAAACCTTTGTAGCCTGGATGCAGGGAAATGGGTTGAGATCCTGACAGGAGAGGAGCCTGTGTGGATGTCCAGTGGGGCTGTTCCACAGTTCAAACCCTCCCCTGGCCCCTCTCTGCTGAGATTTGATAAATCACAGAGCACTACTTTAGCATTAAAAACAGGAGCTTTGTTTGTGGAAGAGTCACAGTCACTGTTTGCTTCCAGCTGGGTGCTCCTGGTGCAGCACCACAGGTAATGAGCAGTTATCCTAAATCCTGCACCACTGGGAACTTCCTGTGGCTGTGTGCAAGTGGAGAAGTTCTCTTGGGCTGAACATCCCAGAGAGTTGTAAGATTTCCTCGTTCCCTCCCGCTGGCTCTGTTCCGTTCCCATCTGTGCAGATGGTGCTGGGTATTTTTAAACTCTTAATATGTCCCCTTGGTACAAAAAAAAAAAAAGGTAGAAGGGAGAGTGAGGCAAAAACCCCTCTTGTATGCCATCCACACCTCCCCAGCTCCAGGGCAGCTGTTTTGCTGCAGTTTGCCATCACTTGCTGCATGGCTGAAGCCAGCATTAGCTCAGAGCAGGTGCTGGGCTGTGGGAGAGAGAGGAAATGCTGTGAGCCTGTGGTGAGGCACAGCCTCTCACTGCTTTCCAGTTTCTGCTCCTTTAGGTCATTTCTGGGTGGGGATGGATGATGACACCCCTGTGATTCCCACAGGAGTCAGTGCTGCCCTGTCACCCCCTTTGGTTCCCTGCTGTATTTTCAAACCACAGCCAAAGGGCTGCTGCTCCTTTGGTCTCTCCAGCACCACCCATAGAAACGTCCAACCCAGGGACCAAAGTTTCTTTACATCCCCAGTGGGTATTTTGGTATTCCTGAGGCAAGAGCACCCTAGAGAGCAGGGACTCTGTGGAGACCACATTGCTAGTGCCTCTGCCTGGCCCTTTGCCCTGTCCCTGCTCAGACATATTTCTCTTTCTGCTCAGGTGAGAGCAAAACACTTCTGGGGATCCCTGCAGCTCTGCTTTATGTGCTGCTGGTGAAGAGTCTCAGAGTGAACAGAGCAGCAATGTGGAGTTTCTGTCTTTTACTCTCTAGTAACTCCTGAGAGAATGTGTTCCTGCCAGCAAGGAGGGGATGTCAGAGCCTGCTTGGATCTCAGAATAAAAGTTTCTCCTTTAAATATGGGAAATAACTATTCCAGATCATTCTGTCAGCAAGGGGGAATGTGTGGTGGAACATAAAACTCAGTTTTTCTCCCCCTCTAAATACACTGTGTGATGATTTTTTTTAATAGCGTGAGGAAAAAAAATGCTGTTTTGTCACAATGACTGTTGTGTGGATTGTCAAATGAAAGGAGGAAAGAGAACATGGTTTGAGTCTGAATTCTGTCCTGTCACATCATTTAATGCATTCTTCAAAACAGAAAACCACTCATTTAATGCAACTTAAGCCTGTGCCTGGCAACCTGGGGAGGGGGTGGGGAAGGAGAAAGGAGAGGCAGTTAGCACATAAAACCTAGAGGAAACGGAATGTAAAATGTTCTCTTGGTGAATCTGGGCCAGATCTCATGGTGCTTGTATATCTCAAACGTCCCAGAAGAGTTTTGCAGGAATAAAACCTGTGTCATTGAGTTCTCCTACTCATGTGGAGTCCAATTCATGGGGCATGAAGGGGAGTGCCCCATCCTATTGCCAGGAAACATGCTTCTGATACTTTTAATTTAGCCTGTTTTGCTGCAGGGTGTGGTTAAGATAATGAGAGTGATAATGATCTCCCCAGCCTCTGTCTGCCAGAGCATTTATTCCCAGCAGATGTGGGGTCCCAGCTTTCAGCCCTCTAAGAGTAGCAGGAATTTGGGCATTTTTGTTATGGATGGCAGCTGGAACCAATAGCCAGGCCATGCCAGGACTTTGCACACTTCTCTGCCTGGGTGAATTGCACAGGAGTCAAGGAGCAGACAGCTGTGCAGGAGCCATCCAAACTCTTTCTAGGAGCCAGCTGTGCTGCCTTGTCCATGGATTTCTCTGAAAGCAGCATTTTGGAATAAGTGGGCTATTATGAACTTCATCATTATCTCACTTTTGAGTGGTTTCCAGGGCTTATCCTTCCATTACAATGAGGAATCCTGAGACAGGAAGCAGAGATGGCTTCTTCCATGCACTTTTTATTCTTATATCAGGCAATGAACAAATTTTTAAGTATCAGACGATGAGATAAGAGCCCTGTGTGCTGCTTGCCATCTGAACTTCCAGGATTCATCTTATTTGGCTGGGTCAGTGATTACACTCCCTTGAACTGTACAAAATAGCCAAGACAACAAAACAGACTGGGATAATGCTTTTAAATAGCCCCAAAACACAGCCAGACAACATGATGGAATTTGAAATCCCAGTGAAGATCAGTCCTGGTCTGAACTCTGAGCATTAAAGATAACAAACAGCAAAGGGCTCCAGACCATGCTGCTGCGTGGGGCTGCTCAGGCTCTTGGTGTGACCCTGCTCTCGTGGTTGCTGTTGCCTGTCCCCTGGGAGGGGAATGGCCAATGCCAGGTGTGTGACAGGTGCTCACATCCACGGGAATGACGTCGGTGCTGGCACCCCTCTGTCAGCCCACTGTGTGCTCAGAAGTGGGGCCAAGGCTCAGATAACAGAGAAGGAGCTGCCTTGTCCTGCTCTGGCCAGAGATGAAAGCTGGTGGGGCAGGGAGGGAAGCACGGCTGGTGCCTGGCTTGTCTTTGTCCTGCGGGCAAATAGACAAAAGCCCTCTCCCAATCTGCTCTCAGGCAGTCATTTCCAGCCCTTGGGTGTTCAGCCATCAAATAAACTTTTGGGTTGATGCTCAGGGACTGTATTTCCACTCAGCATAGCTGGCTGTCAAAGCAGGATTGTGTGTTCCAAAGACTTGACATCATTTTTTCGTCCTGAAGAGTGAGCCGGGGCTGTTTGACCTCGGCTGTGTGTATGGAGCCCTTGCTTCCAGCTGTGCAGGAGCTTTCCAGCCTTAACCTCTTCAGGCTGCCTGTGCCCAGCCCTGGGATGTGCAGCCTGGCAGTGGCACCCACACCTGTGGTATCAGGGCAGCTGATGCAGGGAGGATAGGCAAACCTAGGGTAATGAGGTTTTTCTCAACCCCTCATTGCCTGACTTGCAAAGTTGTTTGCTCTTGAGTTTCTCACATGCTTTTTCTGACTCTCAGTGTAATTCTCCACCTGAGAAGAAGCTGGTAGAAAGCTGGTGTGGCTCAGGTGCCTGGAGAGAACTTGTGAAGCTGCCATCACACGTGTGTGTTTCTGACATCTTTTATCTCTTCTGTCATCCCTGAGGTGTTTGATTTCACCTTCATCTTCTTTTCCCACAATTTTTTTTTGCCATTTATCTCCATCCCTTTGTCTTTTCTCTCCATCCTTTACCCGCACAAACTGTTTTTGGCCAGGAAAAGACCTTGGCTTTTAATGAGAGAGGCTGGCTGCTCTTTTTTGTTCATAAAAGCGGAGCAGAAGATTGGGTTTTGCTGCTGGGAAAGTGTTGAACTGTCTTCTCACCTGCTGCCTGGTGGCAGATCCTGAGGAGTGGAGCTGTGGCAAAAATCAACTTGTAAAATGCACATCCAGTGCATATATTGAATGTGACCCAACCTAGTACAGCCTGTCTGCTTGCACGGGGAATTGCTTTTTCCTACAACACCTGAAAAAGAAATCTTTGCAGTACACAGTCACAGATTCCTTCTCTGCCCACAACTCCATTTAGGAATTTTTAAAATTAGTGGTGGCTGGTGAAATCCTTGCTCTGGGCTATTCAGCTCTAAAAGCTCCAGCAGCTCTGAGCTTTGCCAGACCTGAACATCAGTGGGACCCACAGCGAGAGACCCACGGGAGTGCGGCTGGGCAGCCACGAGGAACAGCTAAACTTTGTGTATTAGGGAGCTATTTATAAGTGATTTATTGTGTTTTCTCCGTGTTGGGCTTGGCAGGGGCTGCAGCAGAGCTCTGCAGGGCTCAGCTGTGTGGTTACACTGCTGCACAGCGAGGCTCTTGCAGGCTTGGGCTGTGTCTGGTCACTGGCACTGGCCATCACTTGCACACACAGTTATGGCAACTGCACACACAAGTGTCACACAGCTTTCCAAAGCCACGTGGCCCAGAGGTTTTGTATTAAAATCTGGCACAAAGCTCCTGAGATCGATAGGGGTTGTCTCTGAGCAGCCTCAGAGAGTCAAAGTTGAATTTATTTCTTTCTCATTTGCGGGTATCAGTTACAAAGTGATTAGAGCAAAGCTATTAGCATTTTATGGCTCCTATAACTCCACGGGGAACTGGTGTTTTAAACTGATTTTGTACTTCTAAAAACTGGCTCTGCACTCCCCTGCTCACTTGTTGAACACAACCAGGCACCTCCAAAACCCATTGTGGTTGTACAAGAGCGGCAGCAATGATTTAATACCTCACTCCCCACTACTTTCTGCCTCTCTCCCATCCCCTCATCCCTTTCCTGGTGAAATTGTCACTTTGGGATGAAAACTATGGCAAAAGGTAAGGAAAATACTTTGAACACTGCAATATTGGAAATACTTGGGTCCTCTGGGTGAGAAACTTTCACACTGCCTTGGCTGGTGTGAGGACCCAAACTTTGACTTGCTAACCCCATTAAGTCTTAAATTCTGTGACACCTGGACTCAGAATTTTTCAGAGGGCATCCAAGAACAGAAATGCCACAAATCTCACACGTCCTGACTTCACCAGCTATGTTTTTCTTTCTTGATTTGAACAGGCTGCTGAACAATAACCAGATAAAACAAATCGTGAGAAGATCCTTTGAAGATCTGGAGAACCTGAAATACCTGTGAGTTGGTGGCTCACTAATTTCTTGACCTCTTCAAAATCTAACAACCCACTTTTAATGTTTGCCAGTCAAGGATGTACTGTGTGTGTTTGGAGTTCAGTGTCAGAGGTAGAAAACATTGCCCTTGAATCCAGGCTGCAAGTTCTGCTTTGGGATGAGGGTCATTGCTGTTTCCTGTGACTTTTTAGAACACAACTGCTGATCAGTTCACCTAATGCTGTTTCCTTTCTCTCCTTTTGAAAGCTACCTTTATAAAAATGAAATTCAGAGCATCCAGCAACATGCCTTCCACGGGCTCCGTTCCCTGGAGCAGCTGTAAGTACAGATGAGCCTTGTTTGCACGCTGTGCTCCCAGGCTTGGAGAGCAGCAGGCACTTAGCGAGGGGTAGGATGAAGCTTCTGCTCTTTTCTCATCCAGATTTGCCAGGCTACACTGGGTTAATTTGAAAACAGCTGTTCTGAGTATTAGTTTTGGTTAGTTAGTGCTGAGGTCTCTTCCTACCGGTGTTCCATATGTTTTCTCCTGCCCCCAAACCTCTGGAACGTAGGAAGAACCCAGCTGTGCTTCTGATGGCCTTTATTTCCAAGGATCTTATGAGGGAGGAGAGAGGGGTCTGCAGGAGGGCTGGGAGCAGAAGACTCTGCTGGGTTTGTGTCTGGGGATTCCTTGAGCAGAGAGTCAGATCTGGTCCTTCACTTCAATTGAGGGTGCTGGTTGAGTTTCTCTCGCATCCAAAGCTCTGCTGGGAATGGATGGATGAAGTGCAAGCTGGGAGCTGGGGCAGCCGAGTATTCCTGGGAGCTACCAGGATGGTGATGCTCCCATGCTGCAAAGCATCTGGAAATTGCAGTGGGGGAAGATGATGGATCCAAACAAACCCAGTAATGACCTTCCCTCAAGCTGTGTGGCACTCTGTGCTGAATCTGGGATGGAGGGAGCCTCGTGTGTTTTCCTGGCAGCTGGAGTCCATCACTCCAACAGTCCCCATTTGCTCCCCTTCTGTGTACAGCAAAGCTCTGCTGTTTATTCAAAGAAGTTTTGGTTTTTGACTCTTAGTGCACCACTCTCGAGGTGAGATGGGCAGACTGAGGTCTGACTCTTCTGAAGTACCTCCCTAAACTGGGATTGGATTTTTCTTATTGGTGGAGAGAGTGTGAGTTTGGATATTTGAATCATAGAAATGTGGAATGGTTTGGCTTGGAAGAGATCTTTGAGCTCATTTAATTCCAACCCCTGCCATGGGCAGGGACACCTTCCACTATCCCAGGCTGCTTCCAGGCCCATCCTACCTGGCCTTGGACACTTCCAGGGCTGGGGCAGACACAGCTTCTCTGGGCAGCCTGTGCCAGGGCCTCAACACCCTCACAGGGAACAATTCCTTCCTAATGATTTATTCTTCCTAAAGAATTGAAATATAGGAATTACTTGTATCACTGGAGAGCAGGGACCAAAGGTGAAACTGGTCTCATTCCTGAATTGTTCCCAGCCGCAGCATTTATAGGGCCAGAATGTAACCAAGGATTTTGCTGTAAAAGGAATGGGATCCAGCTTGTTCCCCAGGTTGACAGCACAAGAGGACAGAGCATAATAGGAAGATTGAGGCAATCCTAGCAATAGGTGTGCTACCAAGCTTGTGTACAATGTGGTTTTTCATCAGCCAACTCAGCAAGGATGCCTGGGAGAAAATTTAGGAAGCTGAAACTGGCTCTCAGCTGAGCTTGGAGAGCTGATGCTGCCCACAGGGATATTTCAGCATGAGCATTCCAGACTTGATGTCACGAATAAAAGAAAAAAAACAAAACCAACAAACCCACAAAACCAACAAACAACCCGCTGAAAGTCCCATCTGTTTTCAATCTCAGGAAGGCTTAACTCCAGAAGAAATAGCTTTGCTCAAATCCTGCCCTGTTTTCCTGTCCCCACGAGCCAGCTTTTCAAGAAAAAGTATAACCCGAGTGATGGACAGGATCAGATGCTTTTCTCAAGGTCCAGAGCAATCTCAGCAGGCATCTGCGAGTGATTAGAGCACGTCCCTGTGTTCCCCACTGTGACCCTCCAGTGCAGAATCTGAGTCACCCTCTCTGATACTGGACCATTTATCATGAATCCTTCCATTACAAATCAAACAGCCATGTGGAGGCTTAGGCAATTATTTCTCAATGCAGTCAGCTACAATAGCAGAATGAGTATTTGTAGATCTGTGATTAATCTGTGTCTGCTGTGAAATTTATGCCTGTGTAAAATAAAGGGGAACAGTTTAGGCAATTTGGGGACTGTAAAAAATCCATCTGAAGGTCAGGAATGTGTCAGTTGTGCTGGTGAATGTCACAGCTCATGGCAACAGGGAGGCTCAGGAATGGTGGTGATTCTGCAGGCACCGTGTTTCTTTTCTTGATGGCAAGGGGTGACCTGGGAAAGGCAGGAAGAGCCCTAGGCCTCTGGTCACACTTTGGATTTCAGTGGAACTAAAAATATTAGACTGTATTAGCAGAAAAGCCATGTTGGCTACTGTGTTTGCCTGTGGAAACTGGAGACACTAACATGGATTCTGGTTCTCAGCACCTGCCCTGAGATGAGGGGGCACTGGTGGGTAGATCTGGGAAGATCTAGTGTGTCTGAAATTGCAATCTGTGTGTGATTTCTGTGTCACAGGTACCTGCATTTCAACAACCTGGAAAGTCTGGAGCTGGAGACTTTTAGTGACCTGCCTAAACTTGAAAGGCTGTGAGTAAAGATGGGATATTTCTTGGGACTATGAGGGTGAGGAGAAGGGGAAAAAATCCTTTTATTTAGTGTAGCAGTTTCGGTAGCATGGAGTGTGGTCTCCAAAATGCAAAAAGAAACTTCTTTAAAGAAAGAGATTTTGCATAATTGCCGAGTAGGAGGGTGACTGAGGATGTGAAGGGAATTTCCCATTTTATGTTATGTTCAGGTTTCCATCTAAATAGGAGTAAATCTGCAAAAAGTCCTACAGCTGGTCAAGCCAAGTGAAATTTTACTTTGAGCATAAAGTCAGCAATGTTAGTCACTGTTGGGCAGAATGAGCTAAAAAAAAACGGGTGGAAAAGGGATAGAGTCAGAAGAAAGTCTAACAAGAAAAACACACATCCTTCTTGAAAGCAGTAAGGAAATGGAGACTCCTGCTCCCCAGAATTGCTTCTAGCAGTAATGGAGCCACCAGCAGAACAGTCCATGTGTGGTTCCCACTCAGTGGGGAAACCTGCAGACTTTTCTGGGCTGTGTGGAAATGTGCCTTATATCCATACATGCCAAAGAAATAAAATTGTGGGATCCCACACCCTTAGGAAAATTCAGACCTGGATCAGTACATGGCTGATCTCAGTCACTGTATTGGATCCAACAAAAATTCTGGATTTAAAATTTAAAGGAAGGTTTTTCAGCCTCCAGGCTGGGCAGCCAGGCTGGACTCTGGTGCACACATGTGTGTGCAGACATTTGCACTCGAGCTGTGCTGCTTTTGTGTTCTCTCCTGTTCCATCACCTACTAAAATTGCTACATCTCTTTTATCAATGGTCTCTTATGAGTTTTAGATGTAACCAACACAAATAAATTCCCCCACCATTATGGGAATGGGGAGTTAATTATCCCCTCTTGGTCTCCACTGAGATTGTGCATTTTAGCACAGTCAGGGTTTCTCCCTAAGAACTGGAGACTTTTATGTGTGTGCTAAGATTCTGGAAGTGAGAATTTCCCTCATTTTTGTTCAGAAATAAGCCCAGTTTGGGTGGCTGTTGTCTGAATTATATTTGCTCATGGATTTGGGCTACTAACTACGTGGAGTCTAAGGCAGGAGGCAGGAGTTGTCTAACACCAATGGCTGCCCTTGTGGAATTGTCACATCATCTTCACAGGGGAAGGAAAAGGTCCCTTCTAAACTGGAGCAGACCCAGACCCAGAAAACACAGGTTGGGTCCAATCTGAGGGGATTTTGTGCCCTTTCTCCTCCCTGTGCAGAGAAATTGGAAGGGTCCAGTTTAAACCTGTTCCATCACATCCTGAGTCACTCTTTCCAGCCCACACCCGCTCTCGGCTCTGGCAAATTATGTCACACCCACCAAGGGATGAAATCCCTCCTGCTCATGGAAACAAACATGGAATTTAAAAACTGAGCTCTGTTTTGATGAGTGACCATTGCATTTAAACTGAGTTGTGACCTGGGGTTTTATCATGCTCACAGTGCAAATACTGAATCATGCTTTGGCATGGCTTCTCCCACTGCAGATTCTTGCACAACAACAAGATTTCCAGGATTCATCCAGGGACATTCTCTCAACTGGAATCCCTCAAAAGGCTGTAAGTAAAAAAATATTGCCTGCAAAGAGGACTTGTTTATCTTCAATCAGATGGGCAGGACCTGAGGAAGAATGTGCCTGGTTGGAAAAGCTTTTAGTTGTTGCACTTCTAAGGTCGCTGCTAAGTTTATAAAACAGTTTTGATTGGACCTGAAAGCTTATTTAAGCAGTTAGAAGTTTCTTTATGCTAGTGTCTAATTATAATCAGCTTACAGCTTAATGATGCCACAGGAATGAACGTTCCTGGAAAGTCTTCACAACAGTTTGAACCCATAAAACCTCCTTGAAAAATGTAGAAAGTCCAGGTCACAGATATGACCTTGAACATGTCTGTAGATCAGTATCTAACATGCTTAGAAAAATCATAGTCATAAAAGAAAAGGCTTGTTTTCTAGATTGAAATTAGTCAAAGGAGTGCCAAGGGGCATGATTCCCTTTCCATGCAGGAATTCCCCAGGGTGCCATTCCCACATAACCTGTCTGTCTCTTAAGCTTACTTCTTTCTTGCTTTGCCTTTACGATCTCTGGAAATAAGTTCTATGATGTGTTTTGGAGGAAAAAAAATGCAAAAGGTAAAGAATTTTGGTGTTCTGCCATGATTTTCAAGTACAATAAAGTAGTGTATTTCTCACTGCTGCCCTCAGTGATTTCTGTAAGCAGGTAAAATGCTTCACTTCTCTTTAACAGGGAATATCTTGTGAAATGCTGTCTGTAGGTGCCAGAGAAAAAGATGGGATGTCTGTAAAATACTCGGTCATGGCCCCGTGTGAAATCTCACATTCTCAAATATGTGACCCTGAAAGTGTTAGAATTTTCTTCCTTTCTTTTTTATTTTTTTGTCCTTTTTTTTTTGTTTTGTTTTTTTGTTTGGGTTTTTTGTTTGTTTGTTTTTTGTTTGTTTTTTTTGGTTTTTTTTTGTTTTGGTTGGTTGGTTGGTTGGTTTTGGATGGCTGTGCTGGTTTTGAAAACCACGACAATTGCCCAGACCCATCAACTGTAAAACTGTCAGTGGGGAAGAAGGCACAAACTAATCCTCCTGTAGTCCTCATTTATCCTCATGGATAGCACTGCTCCTAGGAATGAGGTCAGTGCAGGGAAGAGGCTGGGGGCACTGGGAGGTCACTGGAACTCCATTTGCTGTGGTTCAGGCTTGTGTTGCAGTAATAAAAGTTCTTCCAGTTGTGCAGAAATGCTGCAAGCCCACACAGCTGGTTACAGGAAGGGTCTGATCCATCCACACATAAATAAATGGGGAGGGTTTTTTGGAGCTAAAAGAAAAAAGCTGCAACAGAGGCAGTTCTCACAGAATTCAGTAAAGGTTGAAATCTCCATCCCAGGGAAAAATCCAACATTTCAGTGTCTCAGGTAGTCCAAAACTGCATAATCCAGTTTGACTGAATCATTTCTATTTGAAACTGGAATGGTTGGTGGTAGCTTTTCAATTAAATCTTTCTAATTGGCTAAGCATCCCACTTAACCATCGTGGCAATGAGATATCTCAAATTTTCACCTGGGATAGAATCAAATGCAGGGCAAACCACCCAGGTGACCCTTCACTCCGGAGGGCTGTCTCCCCTGGAGGAGGCAGCACAGCAGCTGGAGGCTGGGCACTCAGCTGCCTTTTCCTGGCTGTTGCAGGCGGCTGGACTCCAACTCCCTGTTCTGTGACTGTGACCTGCTGTGGCTGGCAGAGCTGCTGAAGCAATATGCAGAGCAGGGCAGAATCCAGAGCGCTGCCACCTGCGAGGCTCCGCGCGAGCTGCACGGCCGCTCCATCGCCACCCTGACCGCCCAGGAGTTCAACTGTGGTGAGCGAGGTCACCCCCCTCCGTCGGCCACCCTCAGCCCCTGGAGCTGGGCTTTGCTCTGGGAATTGCTTCCTCCAGCCCCTTTCCTCCCTCTGCCCTCTGCTGGCATCCTGATTTCTCCCTCCTTCGCTGCTGAAATGGGAAAATCCCAGTGGGGCTGCAGGAGGAAGCTGATATTCCCAGGGGTGTTGGAGGCAGCTTTGTTTTGGCTGGTGGGTGTTGTCTTGGCTTTTTGCATAGAGTAGGGCTGCTAAAGGATCTGCTGCACCAGTGGCTAAACCAGGATCCAGAGGAAATACCCCACATTAGGCTGAACAGAAGGGGAACACTGGGAGAGCTGCAGTGGCAGGAAACAACTGGAAACGTGAGGGAGAGCATTGTGGATATGGAGCTGAATGCTGTGTTTGACTGTGGTGTAACTGATGGATTTTGTTAGGCTGTGATGCTTTAAATTTAGAATTTTAAATCAGGTTTTGTTCCGAAAAAATCTTAAAATTAGTTATTTCATACAGAAAAAGACAAATCTCTGATTTTTAAGTGGAGGTAAGACAAAACTCTGATTTTTAATTGGAGGTTGGCACAAACATTGGCTGTAGTTCCATGGTGCTTTGCTGCTGGTAGAGTCAGTTTGAGAAATTCCCACCTACATGGGCTGGCTTTTAGCTTCCCCCCTGGATATGGCAATCCAGATGTGCATGGCCCTGCTGTGAGCCAAATGTGTGAGCTCAGCTGGATTTTGAAGAGCTCTCCATTGAATTCAGTTTTCTCTTATGACTTCATTATTTAAAAAAAAAAAAAAAAAAAAAAAAGACCATTTCACAGATTAATATAGGGCACAGCCATGCAAAGATTTGAGTTGGCACAAACAGGTCTGTGACCTCAAGGGAAGGGGGGATAGGAAGGGCCTAGGGAAAGCAGCTGGGGACACATGGAGTGGCTGTGCCACACAGCAAGCTGTCCCCAACACACTCCCAGTGCCACAGTACAGCTGTTAGTGCAAATTTGTTCTGGTTTAGGCATGGAAACACAGTGGGGTGTCTGTCAAATTACCAGAGCACCTGGTGGGAAGATTTTGCTGGCATTTGGCGTTCACTCTGGTGGTGTGCCAGCTGGGAAGACAAATGATACAGAGTTCAGCACAGAGCTCTACCCATGCAGGTGGCTGATATTTGAGTCAGTCTGAAAGCTGCTGGTACCATTAACCCATGGCTTTGAGCAGCTGTGAGGCACAGGGTCAAATCTGCCCTGGGTCAGTGTTTTGTACCGTGGGGCTGTGCTGGGTTTGAGCTGTGCTGGGTTTGGGCTGTGCTGGATTTGCTTTTGGGGATTTTTTTCTGAGCCATTAACTTGTGGTCTGAGAAGTGAGGACACTGCCCTTCCATTGGAGGAGGTGACAGGTTCTCAGTTTTAGGAATAATCCAGCTGCTTTGACTGGAGTACTGGTGAACTTGCAGATTGTGAAATGGATAAGCTTTTTTAATCAAGCTCAAGCACTCCAGGGCTTGTCCATAAATTCTTCCCTATTTCAGCACATCCTTTCAATGTTTAACTTTCTTGGTGCTTGAATACATCTCAAAGTGAAGAACACAGTGAAAGGCTTGGCTGGATAGGAACAGGATGATGAATTAAGCCATAATGAATAAAATCCTGTTGGGAAGGCAGTGGTGTGGTTTGCAGGGAGCTGGCTCTGTGTTCAGGTGGAGCAGAAAGCTGCAGGCTGCCAAGGGCAGAAAAACAACCCAAGTGAGGATGCTACTGACTTCTTTGCTTCTTTGGGGGGAGACTGGGACCAGCTCCTTAATGAACCCCTGTACAGCCAGGACTGTGGGAACTGATCCACTGCCCAACTACTGGGAATAGGCACAGCAGCAATTCCCCAGGGCCTTTACAGGTGAATGATGCTATTCCTCTGTGATATTTGCAGGTGCTAGTGAGTTTTGGGGTGGCTCTGAGGGGATGCAGCTGTCCCTGGGGCTGTGCCTGGTGCCTGTTTCTTGGGGCATTGCAGGATGGGTGTTGTGTGCCCCACCATACCCCAGCGGGGCTGCAGGTAGTTTTGTGCTGCTTTGGACAGGCTTGTGTTCAAATGATCTTTTGCAGAGAGGCCACGAATAACCTCAGAACCTCAGGACGTCGATGTGCTCCTGGGAAACACAGTTTATTTCACCTGCAGGGCAGAAGGCAACCCAAAGCCTGCCATTATTTGGCTGCACAACAAGTAAGTCACATAGAAGAAGCCCTGGGGTGGGAAAGGCTTTCAAGCACTGAGCTCTTCAGTGCCTGCCTGTAATTACAAAAGTTGTTTCACACAACAGTAAAAACAAAAAACAAAAACAAAAACAAAAACAAAAAAACAAACAAAAAAAAAAAAAAAAAAAAAAAGAAAAAATAATTTTTTTTCATGGGTTATATTTACCTTCCTTTTAACAGCATTCTCTGGTGACCACGTAATCCAAGTGGTGTTTTCATCTGCATTTGAAATATTTCATCTGCATTTGTAATGGATTCCAAGGGCTTATAACTTTCCTATAAACATATTCTGCAGGCTGCAAGCAGTTGTCTTTTGATCAGGAAAAAAAATAAAATTAGAGTTCCATGTTGCTCTCAGCCACCATGCTTGCCATTTGGTAACTGCTGAAATGCTTCTCACTAAAGGCTGACTGTGCTAGGTATGAGGTTTCTTTCCAAAGGGAAAAATTGCTGTGCTCCAGTGAAGGACAGAATTTGCAAATTCGTGTATAGGTTATGTGCTAGATGCCAGAGTGTTCTGGGAAATGCTGCACAATAAAATATTCTGCACCCACTGTGGAAGTGAAGCTGCTTTGCTGCTTTATGAGCTTGTCTGGTGAAGCCTGAGCAGGGCTCGGTTATTAATAAAAAATGATCAATGTGTGCTTCTTCAGCAAGCCCCCCACCAGGCAGAGTTTCAGCCCAGAGCAAAAGTTTATGGCTGAGTTAAGTCCCTTTGGAAGGAAGGTTTTGTTAGGGAAATGCTGGCAGGCTCCCAAAGACAGCATTGTAAGAAGGATAATGATAATAAATGTTCAACAAACGAGTTATGGCTGGAGTGAGGAGACACCAGGGGAATTAAATAAATGCCCAGCAAGCAGATTAGATTGCATAGTGGGTTCAGCTTTTGTCCTAGGGGGAGAGGGGTCCCTTCTTCCCTTTCCATCATCTGCAGCCATCCAAGATTCCTAAGTGCTGCGACAAATGGGATGCAGCACTGGGACCTTCTGCCACGGGCTGGGATCCAGGAGTCACAGGTCATTGCAGAGAGAAGGAAGATGTTTCACAGCTCTCAGGCTGGGTTGGAGTCCAAGCTGTGTTGGGGTCCCATGGTGACTTCTCAGAGCTTTTTGCTCCTCTCAGGCCTTTGAGCCTCGAGTTTGAATAGCAATGGCTGCACACAAGAACAATATTAATTCATTGTTAAATTTGCACATAGTGAGTAAGGAGAACAGGCTTTCCGGGCCAGGACGCCCTGACAATGGCAGTGATGCTGTGACATGGGAACAGGGTGCTCTCCTGATGAGCTGCAAATGTCCTCTGTAATCAGTGGGGAGAGAAAAAGCAGCTCACCCAGGGAGCAAATCAGAGCTGGAGCTGCAGTTCAGCGCTGTGAATCAGAACTCTTGCTGCAAATTTCATGAAGTCTCAGAATAGCTCCAAGAAACACCAACTTACTGCAATGCAAAGCCCCCAGATCCCCCCAGGGGGGGACCACCAGTCTTTATTCCCTTGAGATTTTGCCTGTTTGTGGCTGTTTTTTCAGCAATAAGATTGACATGAAAGATGACAACCGCCTGAACCTGTTGCAAGATGGTACCTTGATGATCCAGAACACCAAGGAGTCGGACAAAGGCGTCTACCAGTGCATGGCCAAGAACGTTGCTGGGGAGGTCAAGACACAGGAAGTCGTGCTGCGCTATTTTGGCACCCCATGTAACTGAGCTTTGTGCACCACTTTACAACCTGGGGGGTTGGGGATGGGAATGGAGCTAAATCAGAGTCAGTCCCAGCTTTGTATGTGCCAGGATGTTCTTGGTGACCTGGGGGAGAGAGTGACGACAGCCAAGCGAGGCCTGAGCTTCAGGGGCTCCCACTGGAGTGGGAAGAGGGGTACTTAGAGAGTGACGGTAATTTGGGATTGGGGAGAGAGTTTGAAGTTCGGGATGAATTCTGCAGCACCAGGGTGAAGGGGACATGGGCATGGGGATGCTCCAGCACTGGGTGAATGGGTGTGAGGAGGTGGTAGGAAGATGCTGGGAGCATTGCTCACAGCGAGGATTTGGATGTCAGGGAAGAACCAGAGTGGATTGCTGAACTGCACTCCCCAGAGTGGGAGTCCAAGCAACTTCTGTCCATCAGTGAGCAGGCAGCAGAGGTGGTTCCTAAAGCTCTCCTTTCCTTCCAGCCAAACCCACTTTTGTGATCCAGCCACAGAACACCGAAGTACTGGTTGGGGAAAGTGTCACCCTGGAGTGTGGGGTCTCTGGGCACCCCCACCCTCGCATCAGCTGGACCCTTGGCACGGGCTCTCCTCTGCCACAGGATTCCCGTTTCACCATCACCAGCTCTGGAGGACTCTTCATTCAGAACGTCACCTTCTCGGACCAGGGGCAGTACAACTGCAATGCCAGCAACTCCGAGGGATCCATCCAGGCCACAGCAAGGATCATAGTGCAAGGTGAGGGCTCCCAGATGATCCTGTGAGGGTTCTGGGACATTTCTGGCACACAGCGTTTGGTCAGTGGGCTGTATTTGGGTCTTGTGACTGGTTCTGCTCCCTGAGTTTGCTGCCTGAGTGTTTCCTGCTGCCCAGTCATTGCTTTCCCTTCCAGATTCTCCCAGGTTTCTTGTCATTCCCACGGATCAGACAGTAACTGAGGGACAAAGTGTGGATTTCCCCTGCTCTGCTGAGGGTCACCCTCCCCCAGTGATTACCTGGACAAGAGCAGGTACTGCCTCACTTGACTTGTGGCTTCTCTCTCCCATGCCATCATCCACGGGGTGTGGGTGGGAACAGCTGAGCTGCTGGTCCAGGGTGGTGGCTTGCAGTGGTGGCAAGGACAAATTGTGACCTGCACAGACCCAGTCCCACTAGGAGGTGTGTTGTACGTCACCAAGGATGGTGTTAAGCACTGAGGAAGGAGCATCTTGGGTCTCTGTCACAAGGAAAGAGCGTGATGGCTTTCATCAGCATGAAACCCATGGAAAGCCCTTACACTTCTTCCTGCAGTGGTTTCCCACCTCCTCTGAAAAGGCAAGGTCTGGACACTCCCAGTCAGTGGATATCAATCACAGAATTGTTTGAGTGGGAAAAGACCTCTAAGATCATGAATTCCAGCCTTTAACCCAGTTCTGCCACATTCACCACTAAACTGTGTCCCTAAATGCCAAATCTACACTTTTTTTTTTTTGACACTTCTGGGGATTATTCCACCTCTTCCTTTTGCAGTACCACCATGTGCCAGCTCTGTGTCATTGTCCTTGATTTGCTGCCCTTGTGGAGCACGTTGCAGAAGGGCACCTTTCACTGGCACACCTCAGAGTTTTCTCATAGCTTAGGAAAAAAAGATTTTGGGACAACAGGTGGTGGTGAACTTTTAAAGTCTCAAATAATTGTTAATGCTGGCTCCACTGAACTGATCTCATCCAACACTTTCTGGGACAGAAGCCAATAATGCTTGGCCCAGAGGTCCTCCAAATTTTCCTTATGCTTCACAAGCCATAATTAATGGTTTAGGGCTGTGGAGAGTTTGTGGGTATTGTGTTCCAGCTTCCACAGCAAAGGCCCTGACATGGAGTTAAGAAGGACAAGCTGAAATTCTGCTCTTCCAGCATGTTCTCCATCTCCTTTAACCTGTTTTCCTCCACTTCCCAGAAAACATACCTTAGGCACGTGGAAAGGAGCACAGTGACAAGAAGTGAGGTTCATAACTGCTTTGTGACCAGCTTTGCACTCAGCACTCCATAAATAAAAAAACAACGAAGTTTTACACATGCTGAAAGCAAGATGAGGGGAGCATTGAGAAGAGCATTTCTCATCTCAAAGCCACTTTGAGAGTGTAGGGGCTTTTGGATTTGGGATGAATAAGCAGAGGATGAATAAATGGAGGAAAATGGAGTATATAAAAAAAAAGTTGCTAGCCTGACAAATTTTGATAATTTTATTTGGGTTTATTAAAGTGTTTTAGTTCTCAGTTTTTGTCCTGAAAGAGAGAAAATATTGAAACAACTGCTTCCAAACCAAAAAATAAGACCGACAGATTTAGAAAGACAATGCCAGATGTTCCCATTTATTTGATGAAACAGAGAGTTTGGATAATTAAAGAGTGATTTGCTATCCATCAAGGGTCAAAAAATCTGCAGGTTGCACTCAGAAAATACTTAGGAGGAAAGAAAAAGGGTTCCAGCTCTTCCCAGCTGATCAGACAAGACAACTCAGTGTGTAAAGGTGGTATTTCAGGGCAATTGATGCTGGGAAGGAAATGAAATGTGTGACTATCACACAGGCCCCTCCAGTGATGGTGATGCCTTCAAAATCTAAAAACAACACAAAACACTTTTGAGACAATATTAATATAGGAAGTCATATAAAAGCAGGTCTTTAACTGGAGGCATCCAGGTGAAAATATGGCAAATTGCACACTGAAATGTACTGAAAATGCACACGTGTCAAAGCACATGTGACATAGGGCAAGTAGTGTGTTATAAGTTCAGCAAATTCACATAATTGACAAGAATCCCCAGTTAGAAACACAGGCAGTGAAGTCATTCCCCCTCTTGGTTCAACCCCTTCTGAAGCCTCCCTCGTTTCTAGTTTTTATGTCTAATACATGAGAAATGTCTTGGGAAGGTGTCTTGTCCTTGATTCCCATAAGAAGCAAGATCAGAACCGGCCCTCAGGGAATTTGTTTGTCTAATAGGAAAAGCGCCAGAGTTAGGAACCTTTATAACCATCCAACACCAGCCTCCAGAGCCACGAGCAGATACGAAGAGCACACAAAAGCAAAAACCATTTTGGCATCAGTGGGATGAGGGAATTAACGAGCTGCTTGCTCACCCAGGTGGGCCCTTGCCGAGTGACCGGCGGCACAGCGTGCTGGCCACGGGCACGCTGCGGGTGGGGCGGGTGGCCCTGCACGACCACGGGCAGTACGAGTGCCACGCCATCAGCGCCATCGGCGTCAGGACCCTCCCGGTGCAGCTCTCGGTGACGCCGCGAGGTGAGCTGGGCTGGCAGAGGGGCGGTGACCTGTCGGAGTCCAGGACATCCCTCTGGCTGCCCTGGCTGTCTCGAGACCCTGACAAGGGTCTAGGAGACTCTGGCATGAAGTCAAAAGCATCTGTGGCTTTGATTTTAGCCTGTGGAAAGGGCTGTCAATTTTGTATGAGTCACAAGGGTTTTAGTAGTGTGATACTTGAACTAACACAGGGTGGAAAAGTAGAATTTTGGGATTTTTCGAATGGGGTTCAAGGGGGTACAGATGGAGGAATTTGGGTGTGTCCTAGCCTTCTCCTTTCTTCTTGTCCTCCATGCCTTGGAGGAACTTTTCTATTGGTGGAACTTTTCTATTGGTTATTTCTATTTCTATGGTGGAACTTTTCTATTGGTTTAAGGTAGAGATTCGCTGTCTAACATAGATGATAGGAATTGGTGAAGGAATTGTAAACATAGACACGGAGTTTTGAGTATATAATGTGGGAGCCACCCAGGGCTCGGGGCAGACAGCCAGGGTGGACTTGCTAGCCAGAGCTCGGCAGGTCAGAGAAAGCATGTTTAGATAAGAAGAAATAAACAACCTTGAAAGCGCAATCGGAAGCGTTCCAGGCCCGTTCATTTGGCTGCGTTCGGGCTAAGGAGGCAAAGACTCTCTACGATCTCTCTTGGGGTCACCCTGACCTTAGGAACCCCGAGAGAGAAATCCACAGTGTTCATTTGGTTTTGTGGTCAATAACCATCTGAGCAGTCAGGGGGCTGCCCCCTCTCCTATGGGGTGGGATTTTGCTCTTCTCTGGGAGCAGGCACCCGGCCATGAGGGCTCCATCAGCTGGTGGGAAATGTGGGAGAGGTTTCCCGAGAGCCAAGGTTTGTAAATTGGAATAAGCTGCTGCAGTTTGGGAGTTGTCATCGAGAAAACTGCTTTGGTAAAGGGAAATTGGATAATTTTTCTTTAAAAACTGGATAATTTGCAAAAAAAGTATATGAATTAAATTCTTACTAATATATATAAAATTTGAATTATTATAATATATTATTCTAATTATTATATATATTATTCTAATTATATATAATTCAAATTATAATTATTCTTACTAATATATATATTATATATATAGTATATATATATAATTCTTACAAATATAAATATATATATATATATATATTTCAATTTTAAAATTTTGTGTTTCCTATGGAATTAATTGCAAAATTCTTTTCCAAACAAAACATTCTGTAAAACATAATGCTTCCTTCTAGCAAACATTTAACTCTGGCTCTTGATACATTTGTCTTACAAATTCCCTACCAGGTCATAAGTTCAATCTAAATTTAGGTTTCCTAAAATCAAGACTCTGTAAAACACAAGTCACACAGGGATGCTTTTGCTTAATTAAAGCTTTTTTTTTTCCCTTAATTTTTTTTAATGCTCTTTCTTAATTTTCTTTTTTTTCCTTACAAATTATTCTTCTAAATAAGCAAACTTCCTTTCTTGTTCACTAACAGGGCAGGGTTTTACTAATGGCAGACTGGAGGGAAGGAAAACATTCTAGATGCATGAAATTAGTGAAGCTTCAAGCATAGAATTCACAGAATATTTTAAAACGAGCAAGATCAATATAATTACTTAATCTAGCCTGACTAATATTTCAAGAGAGCCTCATCTGATAGTTCCTGAAGCAAGTCATGATCCCTGTTTCAGCTGGAGCATCTTTTCTAGAAAGCCTTTGAATTAAGGATTTTAAATGGTGCAGCACATTCCTGTGTAATTGCCCCAAGTAGAGATGCAGAGAAGCAGAAAATAATGAACATAAATTACATAAATTTATGAACAGAGAGCTTGGTAGAGAGACAGAGAGCACAGGGTGAGCTGCTGCTGCCCCTGTGCGGATTCCTTGCAAGAGCAGCAGCTCTGCTTTCCCCATGCTGAGATGTTTTTTCACACACAGATTTCTCTATTTTCCTTGATGTATTTTTCACCCCAGTGACTTTTCCCCCTGTTTTGCACAGTGATCCCGGTGTTCCTTCATCCCCCCCAAGACCTGGTGGCAGAGACAGGCCAGGATGTTTCCATTTCCTGCGCTGCCCAGGGAGACCCTCGGCCCACCATCACCTGGGTCAAGGTACGTGGTGATTTCACATCACTGGGGAGAGGGACAGCTCCTCTGGGGGAGAATTAACCAGCTCTCTCCTTCAACACCTCTCCCAGTTTCATCAGTTTTGCGATACATGTGGATAAAGACCAACATTCCCACTGATCTGGGGTTTTTTAAGAGAACATTGCAGTTTCTCAGGCTCAAAGCCTTGCAGCAAGTTCTTCCTTCCAAAGGAGTCACTTGAAGCCAGTGACATCCCAGGACGTTATAAATACTTGATTAACCATCCCTGGAAAAAAAAAAACAAAAAAAAACAAAAAAAACAAAAAAACAACACTCTGAAAATTGATTTTTTTTCTAAGTAGTTTTTTCCTTATATCCAGGATTCCTGCTGATGGTATTGGATGATGCTTGTTGGCTCCAGCTTTGATGGGGCAAAGCCATGACCCCTCAAAATCACATGGCAGCCTGGCTGCCCTTTCCAAGAATTCCTTAGATTAAATTCTTCTGACTTTTTTCCTGCTATTCTGTAGTACAACACTTGGGACTTTCCTTGTTACCTGCCCTGCCTTTGAGCACAGTCAGGCACAGAAAATGCTTGACCCACACTTACCCCACAAAAGTCAGGTGGGAGGTGAAACAGCTTTCTTTCTTTGCATCTTTCTGTGGGCTCAACCATCAGTGGGAGCAGAAGGAAAGGGCCTGAGAGGTCAGGCAGGGCAGCAGAAAGATGTTAAGAAGCAGGAGAATTAAAAAAGTAAAATCTAAAATCACATCTGGCACGAGCCAGGCTGAGAGGTCAGGTTTGAGTGATGCAGTCAGAGCCAGCAAAAGCTGGGATCTGCAGATCAAGGCCAGCAAAAACCCACCAGTTTCATGTTGTCCTAAAACTGAAAACATTGCAGTTTAATTCTGTGCCATGAAACCTCTGTGGGGCATCAGGGCCTGGGACTTGTTCCAGTCAGCCTGTCTGGGTGGGGTGTCCTGTGGGCTGTCCTCTGGGGACAACCTGGGCTGGGCCAGGGGAAGGAGCTGAGCAGGGACCTCCTCACTGTGGGTCCCATCAGGAACAGGTGTCCTTGGACTTCCCTCTGGTTTCTCTGGAAGAGCAATGCTAACATCTGGTGGCCACATTTGTTCATCACATCCATCCCCGGGTTTGCTGAGCAGGCTGAAGGCTGGGCTGGTGGGAAGCTTTCCATGCTCTGACACAGCTTCTGTCTTTTGATGGTGCAACAGGAGGGCATCCAGATCACAGAGAGTGGCAAGTTCCACATCAGCCAGGACGGGACCCTCTCCATTCAGGACCTGGGTGTGGCTGACCAGGGCAGATACGAGTGCATAGCAAGGAACCCCTTTGGCTTCACCTCGAGTGCCATGCAGCTCACCATCACCGGTACCGTATCTCCCCCCGAGCCTTCTCTGCCTCCCGTGTAAGGGCGTGCTGTGCTCTGTTGACAGCTACACTTTGAGCAGATAATTATGTAAGAAATTATTTCTTCAGCTTCTTTGCAGACAGGTCCTTTGGATTGGATCACCTCGTTGTGAAAGCCCACGCACCTCCCAGCTGCCCCTCGCTGTTTGCTCAGCTGAGCTGCAGTTGCTCCCTGCAAAGCCAGAGGTGTTGTCTTAAACATCCTCCTGCAAGGCCAGCTGTCAGTGTCCATGTAGTTATTGCCTTTGCTGGGAGGGAGAAACTTATTAAAATGTGCCAATGTGCTCACAAATCATCATCTGACCAAAACCTCGCACGCCGGGGAAGGGAGGAGCAGAACAACATTGTCACTGCAAATACAGGGGTTTAAATGTCTGCTCAGTCATAGAGTCCTACACTCACAGAATCAGCAAGGCTGGAAAAGACCTTCAAGGTCATCAAGACCAGCCTTAGACCGTGCACCACTCTTGGGAATGGGAACTAGGCCTGGTTTTCAATCTCCTGCTCTGTGCGTTAGGGAAGCTGTAATGAACAAGGCAGAGTAGCTCTCCTCTGCTGGTCAAACCAGAGGTCAGGAGTGGAAATTGTACTTCTTAGAGGGTAAGAAAACTGGCAAAGGAAAAAAGAAATCAAAGGCAAGCAAAAACGTTTAAAATATAAATGAAGAGCTGTTCCAGCAATAGCCACAATGGATAGTGAGTGGCTTATTAGATGAATTTAGATACATTTTCCATACAGGGGCTGTAAGCAAGGAGCTGAAAATGGTCAGAAATGTCTTTGTTGTTTGAAATAATTCCTGAGATAATTTCTGTGGTTTATTCTTGATTGGTGCCTCATTCACCAGCTGGCTGTCGCATACACCAGTAGCCAGCTGGGAACTGGTTTGTTCAGCTGTGACAAAGGCCTTGGCTTAAAAATGCATCCTGTAATAATTTTAAAGAAGTGATGTCTTTACTTCTGAAGGTATTCCAACAACAACTTCAGTATTTTTATCTAAAATGATGTAGCAAATGTGTTAACACTAAGTTTGAACTACTATTATAATAAAGATCTATTAAATACTACCAATAATTAATAAGTAAAGCGTTTCACAAACAGAAAATTAATATATGAGCAATATATTTAATTTCATTAATTTGAGAAGTACCTTTGTGGGAAGCAAATATATTCTTTTGGATTAACTCACTTTGATTTTTACATTTTCTTTTTGCAGTTTAACCACTACCCAAAACAGACTTTTTTTTTTTTTTGCAAAGCTGTATGGGAAAAAACTCTCAATATGTGCCCACAGACATCTCCTGAAAAAAGTCACCTCCTTTTTCAGGCAGTTCCCATTCTTCAGAATATCTGTCCTGAAAAATAAATCCACGGTGTTTATATTACAAGCGGAAACGCGGTTTGTTCTGCAGCAAGGTCACTGGAGCTGGTGCACAGATTTTCATGAGCTGGGAGGCCAATTAATATCGAAGCAAACTGAGGGTGTTTTGTTGTTTCTCTGTGCTTTGGGCAGCCACGGACGTGGGCCGGAGCGGGGACACGTTTGTGGCCACGTCGCTGCGCGAGGCCATCAGCAGCGTGGACCACGCCATCAACTCTACACGTACCGAGCTCTTCAGCAAGTAAGTGTGGGAAGGGCCTCGAGCTGGGGCCTGAAGCAGAAAAATGATAAAACCCCACAAGAATTGAAGCTTTCTCAAAGCTCATTTTATCACTGGCAGCCCGCAAAGGAAAGCTGTGGGATTTTTTCGAGTGCTGGGGGTTGAAGCTGCACCATGTAGGATGTGATAGAGCTTCCCAACAGATTTGGGATTCTGGAAAAATGAGATACGTGAGCATCATCTCTGATGTCACTTCTATCTGCTTTTTGTCAGCTGGAGTTGGTTGTGAAGATAGGGAATAAAAAAGGAAAATAATCAAAGTAGTCATTTTATGAATGCAACTGACTTTGTGGAGGGTGTACAGAAATAATAATATAAAAATTCCAACCATTTCCTCAATAACAAATAAATTCTCGAGTGAATATGATTCAATCCTTTTCTACCCCAATATATGTTTTTATTGGAAGGATGGATAGTTTGTATTAAGCCAGAAACCCTCTGGGTTTCAGCTGTTGAAAAGTGAAAAAATAAATTGCTATCACAGAAAAAAACCCAGAGAAACTGAGGGAATTAAATATGTGCATTTTCCTGGGGAAAAATATCCTTTCTTTAATCATCTGCAATGTGCAGGCAAGCCACGTTGCTCTTATGCACTAAACTGGGGGCCAAGCACTAGGCCAGCTTAGGGCCTGACTCTTGCTGCTTGTAGGGTCTCACTGCCCTGAGCAGAGTTGATTAATTTTAATGATCCTGCATCACTTTTGATTCCTGAAATAGGCGCCCCAAGACTCCCAATGACCTCCTGGCTCTGTTCCGCTACCCGAGGGACCCCTACACCATCGAGACAGCCAGGGCAGGGGAGATCTTTGAAAGGACCCTGCAGCTGATACAGGAACACGTGCAGCAAGGGCTGATTGTGGACATGAATGTCACAGGTAGGGGAGACTTAATTTCCCTTCTTAATTTTGTGCACAGGATGAAATGAAAACAATGATGTGTAGACATCCAGGAAGTTTAAAATGTGCAGTGGTGTATCAAAAATCCAGATAAACGTTTGGTATATCAAGAATTGTGTTGTCTGGGTAGCAATTCTTTCTATATCTCATGTTTTTTTTTTAACACCTGAAGGGCTGGTCTTATCTTCACTGAACCAATTTGATACCGGAAAATGTTTTAATTCCCTGTTTTGGTAAAGGTTTTTTAGATGGCTATAAAAGCCCCATTCCTTAAAAAAATATTAGCCATCTAACTGATGAAGGAGTATCCTTGTGGGTCTGAGGTTCAGACCCTCAACAGCATGGTCTGAGATGTTTCCTGCCCTCCAAACGGCAACGAGAACAATGCTGTGAACTCCGAGGTATTTGGGTGCTGCTACAGAGGAAGTGGGATATCCCTTTTCTGTCTCTGCTGCTTTGACCTCTTAGCTACAAACTCAGGTAAGTCCCAGCAACTCAGGTTCCTTCTATTGAGGTAAGATAGCAAACAACAAAGCAATGTAACACCAGAAATACCTAATGAGGTTCAGTCATGCAGCAGCTGGACCCCAAAACTTCCTACCTGGCGCTTCCTTGATATACAACGAACATTCCTGTACACTGTGTGCTTCTACCTATATGTGTGATTCATCATGTAGCAGGCATGTATGTTTGGGGCCTGTAAATATTTTTTCCTGCCTGGATGTATTCCAGGGTGCAAGGAATGTCTCTCCAGGCGGCAGGTCTGGTCTGGGCTGGTTGGACTGCCAGCCTCTCCTCCTCATTGCCCTGTCAGCATCCACACAATGCAGCATCATTCAGCGCTTTCACATGGCCCAGCAGTGCCCTGGCAGTCACCCACGGCTTCCTGCTGCTCGTCACGTAGAGCTGGGTGGGTGATGGAGCTCATGGTGGCAGGAATAACCCAGGGAGCCATAAAATAAACCTAGAATAGGGACACCAAGACCACCCCCACAGTTTGCTCTGCCAGTCACAACATTTGTGGTTTCCAGCTCTGTGCAGTAAAACTCTTGTCCCTTTCTTTTTTGCTTTGTGGGTCTGATGTGATCCTGTGCTTCCTTTGCTTCCCATAAATTCCACAGCAACAGCACGCACAGAGACCCGGCCGTCCCATGCCCATCCCGACAGGGGTTTTCACGCAGAGCCGTGCCATGGGACAATGGGAATCAGGAGGCTGCAGGTGATGCCTGACCTGGTGCTCTGCCCTTCCCTCTGCAGGCTATCGCTACAATGACCTGGTGTCCCCTCACTACCTGACCATGATTGCCAACCTGTCGGGCTGCTCCGCGCACCGCCGCACGCCCAACTGCTCTGACATCTGCTTCCACAAGAAGTACAGGACCCACGACGGCTCTTGTAACAATCTCCAGCACCCCATGTGGGGTGCATCCCTCACAGCCTTCCAGAGGCTCCTCAAACCTGCCTACCAGAATGGATTTAACCTGCCCAGAGGGTTTTCCTTGGCAGAAGATGCCAGGGATCTGCCCCTACCTCTACCTCGCCTTGTCTCCACTGCCATGATTGGGACTGAGACCATCACCCCCGATGATCAATTCACACACATGCTCATGCAGTGGGGCCAGTTCCTGGACCACGACATGGACCAGACAGTGGCAGCCATCAGCATGTCCCGTTTCTCAGACGGAGCCCCTTGCAGCGAGGTGTGCAGCAACGACCCTCCCTGCTTCTCCATCACTGTCCCTGCCAACGACCCCCGCGTGCGGAACGGGCGCTGCATGTTCTTTGTGCGCTCGAGCCCCGTGTGTGGCAGCGGGATGACCTCCCTGCTGATGAACTCTGTCTATGCCAGGGAGCAGATCAACCACCTGACATCCTACATCGACGCCTCCAACGTTTATGGCAGCACAGAGCAGGAATCGCGGGAGCTGAGGGATCTGAGCGGCCAGAAAGGGCTGCTGAAGCGAGGGCAAGTTGTACCCAGCTCGGGGAAGCACCTCCTTCCCTTTGCCGTGGGGCCACCCACGGAGTGCATGAGGGATGAGAATGAGAGCCCCGTGCCGTGTTTCCTGGCAGGAGACCACCGCGCCAACGAGCAGCTGGGGCTCACGGCCATGCACACGCTGTGGTTCAGGGAGCACAACCGCGTTGCCACTGAGCTGGCTGCCCTCAACCCGCACTGGGACGGGGACCTCCTGTACCACGAGGCGCGGAAGATTGTGGGTGCCCAGATGCAGCACATCACCTACGCCCAGTGGCTGCCCAAGGTCCTCGGGGAGGCTGGGATGAAGATGCTGGGTGAGTACAAAGGCTACAACCCCAACGTCAACGCGGGGATTCTCAACGCCTTTGCCACGGCCGCTTTCCGCTTTGGGCACACCTTGATCAACCCCATCCTGTACCGGCTGAACGAGACCTTCCAGCCCATCCGACAAGGCCACATCCCCCTGCACAAGGCCTTCTTCTCCCCTTTCAGGATCATGCAGGAAGGGGGGATCGACCCCCTCCTCCGTGGGCTGTTCGGGGTTCCTGGGAAAATGCGGGTGCCCTCTGAACTCCTCAACATGGAGCTGACAGAGAAACTTTTCTCCATGGCACACTCTGTGTCACTGGACTTGGCTGCTATCAACATCCAGAGAGGGCGAGACCACGGCATCCCACCCTACAACGACTTCAGGGTCTTCTGCAACCTCTCCTCAGCGCAGGAGTTTGAGGACCTCCGAAATGAGATAAAGAACTTGGAGATCAGAGAAAAGCTCAGGAGGTACTGTAGCCTGGATGTGGAAGGATCAAAATTACTGGAGACCAGTCAGTGAAAAGTTCCTGCTTCTTCCAGTGCACCCATGGAATAACCTTCCCAGATTTTGCCCCCCTCAGATGTTAAGATAGGGTAATAACTGTGGTTTAACAATGAGGTTAGACAAATGAAGTTTTTCCAAGTGATCAGTCTGGTTTTGGGTGGAATGTTGTCAAGCACTACTGTGGTGTAGTTTGGGAGCAGATTGAGCCTTGGAGCTATTTTCCAGTCAGATTAAACTGTGTCCTATCTGCCCTGTCTGCCTCTTCCAAGGCAGGTCTTTATCCTGTTGTCTTTTAGATAAAATCATTAAAAATATTGTCCAGATGAGTTCCTGACATACAAATTTCTATGTTGGTATCAGATTTATATTATCACCACTCTTCTCACCCTCTTAACATTTTTTTTTAATATCTGTTATCCTGCAGTTTATATGGAACTACCAAAAATATTGACCTGTTTCCAGCACTTATGGTGGAGGATCTTGTCCCTGGGACTAGAGTGGGACCAACACTGATGTGCCTCTTAACAACTCAGTTCAGAAGGCTGAGGGATGGAGACAGGTATTGCCATTGGAATCATCCCAAATCCTTTGGTATTCTCTTTGGGAGGTTTTTTGCCTTATAGGAAGAAGCAGAATCTATAATTTTTTCTTATTTATTGTCTTATGATAGGAGGAACAGTGTTCTCTGTCCAGTGTATTTGCAAGAACACTTGTCACAGTTACTGTCAAGGTGTCTTTTCTTGATTTAATGATTCTCATTTCACTGCAGAACACTGGGAATCATTGAGGATGTTCCCAATATCTCATGAAAATCCTAGAAAATGTCCACAGGAGCTTCTTTCTAATCCCTGTTTGCTGCTTGTGTGAACGAGACTCCTTTGCCTGGCGATGCACATAGGGCAGGAGTATGGGGGTTTGTGGGTTCAGAAAAAGC